>NC_081412.1:671748572-672071697 GCF_030272615.1 Cryptomeria japonica
CCTAAGGGGTAATAGGAAACCATATTGATGAATACTAAGAGGGGGGGTGAATTAGTATACAAAAAAAAACTGTACTTAAACAGTTTAATAGTCTAGCAGTAAACCGGTAAAATAGTTTAACAAACAAACCAGTTAACACACATGTAAACCAAATAGAAAGTAAGACATTAACCCATAGAAACAATAACACCATAACACAAGATATTTGATGTGGAAACCCAAATGGGAAAAACCATAGTGAGATGAAACTCACAAGTAACTATCCGCAGAATAGGAACCAGACCGGTTAAGGTCGGACCGATTAAGGTCATACAGTGTTCTTTATCAAAATAGATCTTGTTAGGAATCTCAATCTTTGGTAGGAGATAAGTCTGATTAAAGACTACCTTGCTAGAGGATTTTGGATCCACAGATGTGAATCACCTTGTTAGAGGATTTTACAAAAGGCTTTTTGTGCCTACCTAGTTAAGGGTTTCAGACTTGTCGAAGATGTGAGTAATCAACAAGTGAGTGATCTAGCAAATAGCATAGATTACTTGGTTAGATCCTTGATAGCTCATTCCTAATGCATTCTAGCATTACTTTAGTCTTCAACACATTCACACTCTACAAAAACTCATAAACCACCTTAAACCCTAGCAACAACTTCTAAAACCCAAGACATGATTTCCTTATAAAGGAATCTGATGTCGGTCCAATAGGATTACAATACAATTTCCTAGGTTCAATGCATCTGGACACTTTTCGTAACATGACACAAATGCACCGCCAAAGTGTTGGCACTGCCAAACAATCAATGGATGGTAACTCATCACAAAATGTCGGTTGGAAACTCAGCACAGAGTATTACCGGTTCAAATAAAATACTGGTTTAGGAAAAATACCAGTTGTCGGTTTGACAAAATGAAGACTGGGTAATATGTGTTGTGCCTCTTTGCTCCTTCGTACCACTTGAGATCCTCGAACCGCTTGGGGTCTTCATACCGCTTGAGATCAGTAAACACTTTCTGCAAAACACTGAGTCTAAAGACTACATCATGATACCAGTTTGGAACAATTACCGGTAAAGCATAATTCGTACATTCTCAAAGTGATCTCATAGCAAGTGTGTGTCCATCAATGACAATCACAACATAAATCATCAAAATTGCCAACAATCTCCCCCTTTGGCATTGATGGCAACTTTTAGGAAAATTTTTGACATCTAAGTGTTTTACAACAAACAATATGCCATAAGCAAAAATTACTCTCCCTAAGCATGTACACTATCCCTTTTGTAGAAAAATACAATGTATACTATTCTTTATCAAAGATAGACATGAAAATATATATCAAAACATCAAAATTTATATATACTTCTCCCCCTTTGCCAACAATGACACTACAGACAAACCTCTATTCCATTAGTATTGAAATAATAAATGTTTATGACAATAATGAGTAAAATTTGTCACAAACAGATTTAAAGTCCTGCAAAAATTGCTTCATAGATAAGGACCATGACTCAAGTAGGGAGGTAGCCACCTCTTTCTCTGTGTGCATCTGGGAGACCTATTCTTCTATGGCATCTATCATGTTCATCTCTTGGGTGACCATTAGGGCATCAAGATTTAGATAGTATTTCTAGAGAATTTGCAATCTTGGTAGTAGGACCAGTTGAAGTTCCTAGAAGTTCCTTGTCTAGTTGCTTATTTCTACCTCAATCTTTGCAGACTCGAGTTGAAACCCGTGAACGGTTTGTCCATATGTGGAGAAGGAATCATATGGCATCTTGAAGGTGTTGATAAATGACTGCATATCTTATTGCAGTTTGTCCTTTTGGGTAAGCACATCATCACAAAATAGATGGGGTTGACAAATCTTACTAAGTAGTAGATTCCCCTCATCCAGAGCATCCCTTATATCTTTTTGAGCTTTTTGCAGATCAGACCGAAGCTCAGTTAGCTTTTTCACTAGGGAAATTTTCAGAGCCTTTTGATGCTCTTTCTTGGCATTTGCCTTTGCTACCTATTCTAGGCTCTACATCTGATCATCCACTACTGTGCATAGGAGATTTAATTGTGCCAGTGATGAATTAGTATTGGGGAGGTTTGTGTCGGGTATCAAACCTGTAAGAGTGTCCACCACAGCTTGGGTCACATCTTTCTCCTTCTTCCTCCTTATCACTTCAAGGCGTTCTTGAGCAACCTTAATTCTTTGTGGCAGCTCCATTTTGTTAGCAGACTGGAGGTCAATTGGACTTGTGAGGTCAGTTGGTTTGGCTTGACTACTGGTTGCCTTTGGAGTCTCCATTTGAGTGCTTTTTGCCACTTCTTCTTTCTCTCCTTCCTTCTTTTTCTTCTCTACTTCTTTTCACTTCTCCTCTTCCTTTTCCTCCTCTATTTTCTTCTTCTTTTCTTCTTTCCACTTCTCCTCTTCCTTTTCCTCCTCTGCTTTCTTCTTCTCCGCTTCCTTTCTCTTCTCCTCTTCCTTATCCTCTTCTTCTTTCTTCTTCTTCTCATCTTCTTGTTTCTTTTTCTCTTCTTCCTCTTTTCTCCTTTGCTCCTCTTTCCTTTTCTTCTCATCTCCATCCTTCTTCTTCTTCTCCTCTCCTTTCCACCTCTCTTCATCTTCATCCTCTTTCTTTTCTTCTCCGCTTCTTTATTTTTCTTATTTTCTTCTTGTTTTCTCTTTTCCTCTTCATCTTCCTGTCTCTTCTTTTCCACTTCCTATTGCTTCATTTCTTCTCCTATCTGCTTCTCCCATCCTGTTCCTTCTGATGGTGTACCCTGAGTAACATTTTCACCATCTAAGATGTCAACATCAATGGGTTCCATTTTCTTAGTTACTTGTTCTCCTTCACTGTTGTATACTTCATCCGATTTAGTTATTTCCAGTTCTTTCTCAGCCTTCTTGTTGGCTTGAAGCACTTTATAAATGTGTACAATAGTTGTCATATGAAGATGAGTGTCTTCTTCAACATCATCAATTCTCCCTTCTAAAAACCAAAGGCTTCTCCTTCTAGTGAAGAAGAGCCCTTTGTTCTGGTTAATGACTTCAAAAAGCTCAGAATTGGATAGGTCAGGAATGTATTGGGAAAATACTTTCTCCCTTATTTCTTGTTCTTTTTCTATGGCAATGTGCCATTTGTTGTTTATAGAATTATACAAAGAATCTGGTGTCTCAAATCTAATTTTTGAAGGTGACCAGTCATTAACACATAAATACTTAATAATTTCCTATTCAACTGCTTCCTTTTCATCATCATTGAAGTCATCAAAATAATCAATTAAATCATTCAGCAGTTTTCTTCTAATATTCTTTATGGTTCTTTGACAATGTGTCAAAGGTTTGTAAGAAGAAATATCAATATTTACTGGTGCAGATGTTGTCGATTCATTCTTTGTCTTTTTCCTTGTCTGCTTAGTCTTTTTAGGCTTCTCTTCAGACACTGTTTCTTTTGAGTCCAGTGAATTATTCTTTGTCTTCCTCTTCCTCTCAAAGACTTTGGCAGGTGCTGCTTCTGGTTTCTTCTTTGCTGGTGACCACATGGTCACTTTAGGAGTAGCTATAGTGACCAGTGTCGATGCTGAAGGCACTGCCTTTCCTTTCTTTGTTGAGGGTTCTTTAACTGGTGTCACCCTTTCCAGATAGGTGCTAGTTCTCTTTGCCTTTGGATCAAGAGGCAAGGCAAGTAGGGTAGAGACATACCCATCGAGCATATCATTCATCACCTCATAGCCCATAGGCTCCACTTCTTCCTGTCTTGGCTCAACGGCCTCCATTATGCATTCATCCACGTTGATGGTAAAGAAGATGTCCTCTTCGTATTTCTTGACAATGTCACTAGATATCCTCATCCTTAGGCTCATCTTGCTTCTGAACTCATCAAAGTACTTGTTCAGAACTTCAGGGTAACCAGTTCCAACTGCTTGCAGGCTTTCTTTGATTTTCTTGGTGACCGGTTGGTTGGCTGACCACTGAATATCTCCGACTCCTGGGAAATAACCTTGGAAGTAGAAGAATAACCCTACTAGTAGTTGTCCAAACTTAAGTTTCAATGCATTATCCTATTTGATTGATTTGAGATTCAACAGAAGTTGTCTTTGCATGCAAGAGCATAGATCAAATGATGCATCTTCCTTGATCATCCTATAAGCATCATTTACCGCTGCAGCAGATACAGAGTTAATTTTGTTGGCATGAAATGTCTAGTACCGTATCACCATACACACATATTTCACTAGGTCATCCTTGATGGAATTGACAGTCATTCCTCATGAGTCGCTAACTAAATCGGTGAGCTTGGTCATTTCGGTCTTGATGACCTTCCTTAGGGTTGGCACTTCACTGATGTTGTAGAAACTGGTGACGACATGAATAGCTTCCGGTGTGATATCATGTGTTCTCTCAAGATACATCTTGTCACCATGAACTCTGCTCAGAATGATTCAGATGTGGTCATCTGTGAAATCCTCAAGGAAATAAACCGCATTGTGAAGTTTCTTCTTCTCCAAGATGCTATACTCTGGTTTGATCTTCTTATCCTTTCCATAGAATAGACCTAGCTGAGAATGGATTGCAAGAGACCCTAGGTCCTCAATTTTACAATCTATGTAATCAGAAATGCCTTCTTCCACTATTACACCAGCAGGTACTTGAGACAGGGCATTGTATTTGGACTTGCATTGAATGAAGTTAATAGAATCAATAGGTGCACTAGAGCTAGCATGTGATGTGGAAGCCATGATAAAACAAAAAACTCAAGAAATACCTTTCAGAAATTGAGAATTTAGGGCTTGCTAATTCCACTTCGCCTCACGCTTCATCGGTTGTTGAATCACCACTTTTAGTTCTTCTCTTGACCATTTGATATTTTCTTTCGAATCTTCTTCAGGGTTTTGAGATTTCTTTGAATCACAACACAAACCACTTTTTCTTCGCTCTGCACTTGAAAAACTTCGTTGCTCAAAAAAATGATAGTGAGAAATGATTTGAAAATTCCTTTTAAACATATTCCTCACCTACCATGATAAATGCTCCACCATTAGGGCATAAACCCTAATTTGCCTTTTATTATTTCTGGTCTTCTACCGACTCACAGGTATCACAAACCGATTAAGGTCTTTTACTAGTGTCAACCAAGGGTTCAAAAAATTTCACCGTTTGCTACCCTTAAGCTTTTTGTAGCTTAGTTTGCTGGTTCTGAAATTTCCACACTAGGTACAGAAACTGGTTCTTCTTGAATTACTTCTTCTGGCTTTTTCTTCCAGGTTTTCTTCATACCTACTTGAACAGTTTCAACATCAATCTTTCCTAATGGAGTAACTGGTATATCATCTGATATGTTCTTTGTCATCCTATAGAACCTTGCTGTATGACCCAGTTTGTTACAATGATAGCAAACCATTCTAGGTGCTCTCTAGGGTCCATTATTCATGTTTCCATTCTCTCTTCTACATGTTGAAGCAGTGTAACCATGACCATGACAAATCCAATAGTTTTCTCTCCATCTAGTTGCCACTAGATAGCCACCGCTACCTGACTGATGATTATAGGTATTAAACCAGTTGGGATTCCAGTTCACAAAAGGTTCCAGACCAACTCCTTGAGTCCTCTGAGGATATCTTCTAGTGATGTTCATAACAGACCTGCATTCAAATGCTCTATGCCCAAACTTGTTGCATGCATAACAATTACCATTGAATCTATTGGATCTAGGCTTGTCATTTAGAAAATAAGGAAAATTATTGTAAGCCTTACTTCTGCATACATTAGCAGTGTGTCCTTCCTTGAGACAGTTAAAACAAACAGGTTTGAACTATTGCTTACCTTTTTCCTTTGAAGTCGATTGCTTCTTTGATGTTCCATCTTTAGTTCCAGAGGTCTCACCTTTCTCACATTTATAGAAACCAAGTCCATTAGTATTCTCTATCAGTTTAGCTGACTCAAGCTTTTGTTCTAGCTTAACAGAGCTTTTATTGAATTTGGCAAGTATTTCCTTAGACTCAATGAGTTCTTTGGAAATAGCAGTATTGGATTCCTTCAGAGTTGAATTCTCAAAAATAGCCATGTTCAGTTCACCTTTCATTTCCTCTATTTCCATTCTTCTCTCATGAAGATGAGTGGTAAGAACATTGATCTCTTGTTTCAGCTTTGAGATCTCACAGTCTTTGTCTTTTACTAGATCTTCAACTTTCCTTTGGTTCTCAAGCTCCTGACACATTCGGATAGTCAGTCCTTCCAACTCCTTTCTTAGGTTGGAATTGGATTCATTCAACTTTTCTACTTCTTGAATTAGGGCTTCCATGTATGCTTCATCAGAGGAACTATTTTCAGTTAGCTCCATTAGTTTTTCAACATGTTCTCTCCTTTTTGCCTGAGAGGCCTTATATTTGACCATAAGTTCATCATAGGCTTGTTCAAACTAAGTGATCCGATGAGTAAGTTCCCTCATAGTGTATTCCCCCATATCTCTTTCCTAGTGGTTAGACTTATAGAAATATTGGTTCTGATACCAATTGATGAATACTAAGAGGGGGGGGGGTGAATTAGTATACCAAAAAAAATTGTACTTAAACACTTTAACAGTCTTGCAATAAACCAGTAAAATAATTTAACAAACAAACCGGTTAACACACATGCAAACCAATTAGCAAGTAAGCAATTAACCCATAGAAGCAATAACACCATAACACAAGATATTTGACATGGAAACCCAAATGGGAAAAACCATGGTGAGATGAAACTCACAAGTAACTATCTGCAGAATAAGAACCAAACCGGTTAAGGTCACACCGATTAAGGTCATACAATGTTCTTTATCAGAACAGATCCTATTAGGAATCTCAATCTTTATTAGGAGATAAGTCTGATTAAAGACTACCTTGCTTCAGGATTTTGGATCCATAGATGTAAATGAACTTGTTAGAGGATTTTACAAAAGGCTTTTTGAGCCTACCCGATTAAAGGTTTTAGACTTGTCAAAGATGTGAGTAATCAACAAGTGAGTGATCTAGCAAATAGCACAGATTGCTTGGTTAGATCCTTGATAGCTCATTCCTAATGCATTCCAGCATTACTTCAGTCTTCAACACATTCACACTCTACAAAAACTCATAAACCACCTTAAACCCTAGCAACGACTTCTAAAACCCTAGACATGATTTCCTTATAAAGGAATCTGATTTCATGTCGGTCCAATAGGATTACAATACAATTTCCTAGGTTCAATACATCTAGACACTTTTGGTAACATGACACAAATGCACCGCCAAACAATCGGTGGATGGTAACTCATCACAAAATGCTAGTTGGAAACTCACCATAGAGTATTACTTGTTCGAACAAAATACCAGTTTAGGCAAAATACCGGTTGCCGGTTTGACAAAATGAAGACTAGGAAATATGTGTTGTGCCACTTTGCTCCTTCGTACCGCTTGAGATCCCCGAACCGCTTGGGGTCTTCATACCGCTTGAGATTGGTAAACACTTTCTACAAAACATCGAGTCTAAAGACTACATCATGATACCGGTTTGGAACAATTATTGATAAAGCATAATTCGTACATTCTCAAAGTGATCTCATAGTAAGTGTGTGTACATCAATGACAATCACAACATAAATCATCAAAATTGCCAACACATATGACTCCTTAGGACACCATACAACCCCTAACGACACCATATGATGTCCTAAAGGCTCATATGGTGTCGTAAGGAGTCATAGGATACCATATGACCCCTCATGACACCTTACAATACCTAACAAGACTAGATGGTGTCTAAGAGGTCATATGGCATCCCAAGTTGTCACTGGACACCATATGACCTCTTAAGGCTTATATGGTGTCGTAAGGGGTCATAGGATACCATATGACCCCTCATGACACCTTACAACACCTAAGAAGACTAGATGGTGTCTAAGAGGTCATATTGTGTCTTAAGGGGTCATATGGTGTCCTAAGAGGTTAGAGGACACCATACAATTCCTAACAACACCATATGGTGTCTTAAGGGCTCATGTGGTGTCTTAAGGGGTCACATGACGCCATATGACCCCTTAGAACATAATATGACCCCTAAAAACACCTAAGGGGTCACACCATGTCGTTAGAGGTCATATGGTGTCTTAATGGATCACAGGACACCATATGACCCCTTTATGACAATATACGACTCGTAATGAAACCTAAGGGTCATAGGACACCACACAACCTCTTGGGATACCATATGATCCCTAAAAAAAATGTATGTTGTCCTAAGGGGTCATATGGTGTCCTAAGGGGTCATGGGACACCATATGACCCGTTAGGATACAATATGACCCCTAACAATACCTAAGGGTTTATATGGTGTTGTTAGGGGTCATATGGTATCCTAAGGGGTCATAGGACACCATATGAGCCCTTAAAACACCATATGACCCCTAGTAACACCTAAGGGGTCATATGGTGTTGTAAGGGGTTATAGGACGCCACATGACCTCTTAGGACACCAGATAGACCCTAACAACCACAAATGATGTCCTAAGGGGTCATATGGCACCACATGACCCATCAAGAGACAATATGACCCCTAACAATACCTAAGGTGTCATAGGACACCATATGACCCTTTAAGACACTATAAAACCATTAACGATACTATATGGTATCCTAAGGGACACCATATGATACCTCAGGACACCATACAACACCTAAAAAGACCATATGGTGTCCTAAGGGGTCATATGTTATCCTATGGTGTCGTAAGGAGTCATAGGACACCATATGACCCCTCAAGACACAATATGACCCCTAACAACACCTAAGGGTTCATATCATGTCATTAGGGGTGATATTGTGTCCTAAGGGGTCAGAGCACACCATATGACCCCTTAAGATACCATATGTCCCATAAAGACACTATATGGTGTCCTAAGGGCTCATATTATGTCTTAAGGGATCATAGGACACCATATGACCCCTCGGGACACCATACAACACCTAATGAGACCATATGGTGTCCTAAGGGGACATATGGTATCTTATGGTGTCCTAAGTAGTCATAGAACACCATATGACCCCTAACAACACCTAAGGGTTCATATAGTGTCATTAGGGGTCATAAGGTGTCCTAAGGGGTTAGAGCACACCATATGAGCCCTTAGGATATCATACAACCCCAGCAACACGATATGGTGTCCTAGGAGCTCATATATTGTCCCAATTGGTCACGGCACACCATATGACCCCATAGGACATAATATGACACCTATGGGGTGACATGGTATCCTAAGGGGTCATATGATACCATATGACCCCTTAGGACACCATACAACTCCAAATAACACCTAAAGAGTCATATGGTGTCCTAAGGGGTCATAAAACACCACATGACTTCTTAGGACACTATACGACCCCTAATGATGATATATTGTGTCTGAAGGGGTCATATGTTGTCCTAAGAGGTCATATGGTGTCATTAGGACACAATATGACCCCTAACAACATCAAAGGGGTCATATGGTGTCCTAAGGGGTCATAGACACCATACAACTCCTAACGACACCATATGGTGTCTTAAGAGATCATATGGTTTTCTAAGGGTTCATAGAACACAATATGACCTTCCATGACACCATATGATAGCTAACGAGACCATATAGTGTCCTAGGTTGTCATATGGTGTCCTATGTTGTAACAGGATACCATATGACCCCTTAGGACACAAGATGACCCTTAACAACACTTCAAGGGTCATATGGTGTCATTAGGTGTAGTATGGTGTCCTATGGGGTCATAGGACACCATATGACCCCTTAGGGCACCATATGACCCCTAACGACACCTAAGGGGTCATATGGTGTCCTAAGGGCTCATAGGACATCACATGACCTTTTAGGACACCATACTATCCCTAACAAAAACATATGGTGTCCCAAGGGGTCATAGAAGTTGGTGCATTTCTCAAGAACATGACCTAAAAGTTGGTACAACATGTCTTCCAATGTGGCAACCAAAGTGGTGACAAGAAGTGAGTCATAATTTATATCCACTGAAGGATTAAACAAGCTTACCTACTCAGTAAAACTCATCTTTCTATCATGTGATGCACAACCTTCAAGGAACAAATTAGAGAAGACTTGAAAGGTACCATCATTAATGATAAGATAAGAAGTTAAGGATACATAGAGGTGATGACATACATCGTAACACTTGATATCACCTCTCTTATAGACAAAATTTAATGCACCACCTTTTAAAATTAGCTATAGGAATGTATACTATCATGATCATCCTCTGACGAAATGGTTTTACCCCATGATGGCATTTGATAATCCAGACCTAAATTGATTAGAGAGTGAATAAGACAATATTATCTAGGAACTATGATGTTTTGCATGGAAATGACGTACTAATTTTGATGAATATAGGAAGACCATCACTTTGTTAGAGAAAATCATGGAGGAGAACAAGAACCAGAAAAGACATCTACAAGAGGATCTCACTGTAGAAAGAAATCATGGTAATTAATCCTTCAAACAACATGGTTGTCAAGGGTAAAGGCCCCATGATCTAGCTAGATGTTGAACACCTACAAGATGATATCCTCCTTGACCTAGGTGCCCTCGCTCGGGCACTCATACTAGATGAAGATAAATTTACAATAGTTCTCTGGGCATTGATTGAAGAAGAGACAATAGTAGAAAGGATCAATAATCAAATTGTAGGTCAAGATCCAATACCCGGTGAACGAGCTTGAATTTGATGGCTTCCTATGATTAGGATATTTTGATTGTGTTTTTTGGGTATTTTTGTTTATTTTTCTAGAAATCTTGTTCAAAATGGTCAATTTCAAGACCCTTACTTTAAAGCACCATTTCTCGAAAATGTAAAGGACCTTTAGCTATATATAAGTAGAAGTTATATTAGAAAAATGTACTCTTATACTTTAAATAGTTAACCACTTTTTTGAGAAACTTTGAGCTATATTTTGGATATCTTTGAATGAATTAATATATCTGAACTTTATGTTTGTTATATTCTTTCATGTTGGAAGTAAGCTTTGAATTGCTACAATTTCACTTGATATTAATTTACTTGAAATGGTTAAATATGAAATGATGTGGAAGTTTTGAGGTTTGCATATTCATTTTTCAATTTATTTACACTACATTTCCCTAATTTTCCATGCAATTTATGTTAGAATAACTAATGGACAACTGAGAGGGGGGGTGGATTAGTTGTCAATAGATTATATTAATCAAACCACTTTATAACCTTTAACCGGAGCACATAAACAATGAATAGCGGAATAGTAGAATTAGATACCGATAAGCAATAAAATTTAAGCATGAAATAGAGAATCAACACAATGCAACCATACCACATAACACCATGATTTGTATGTGGAAAACCTGGTAAAGGGAAAAACCATGGTGGGAAGCCTACCCATAGTCAGATAATACTTCTGCAGAAAGTGTGTAATACAATAAGGGGCATGCACATGTAGGAAGGTACACTGCCTAGAGCGTACTGCTCACTACATAGGATTCACACTGACTATAGAGAGTTTGTAACCACCTCAATATAATTGGAGAACAATCCAGAAGAATAAACTGCCAAAGATAGCATCTACCATACCTGATTACAGTCCCAATTAAGCTCAATACCAGAGGCCTTTGACCTTTTACATAAACTCAATCTGATCTTCAATGATTGACCAAATACTCTACATGAATGATATTAAAATATCCACACATTTCATTCCCTAATCATGACCTTTTACAATAACCATGATAATCTACAATGATATCTTACATCAATATATACAAACCCTAAGACCAAAACCAATTAGGTCGGCCACCTAAAATATATTACAATAAGATCATTACAGACATCCACATTACAATGATATGCCATGTTGGCTTTAAACCAAAACAACATTAACCAATCCATAAATCATCCTAGTAATGTGTAGGGAACACGTTACATGATACTGGTCCATAACTTGGATAGATACTAGACCAAATTTGGGTCCACCATGCCAAAGTGATGTCTGCAATCAGTTGAGGCATAGACAAAGATCACCTTCTAGATCCTAAATTCCATGTAGAAGCGACACTGACACTAGTTATGTATCCTGCCAAAGATTCTCAGTAAAAGCTTTGTTGATAAATCCGTAAACCCTTACTGGTATAGGCTTAATAGAATGTATGGAAGCATCCGATCATCAAGTCAATACCAACTGACCAAAACATACTCAAGAAACATGCAACACATCAAAGAAAACATATTCCATTGATCCAAACATGTCGGTAGTATCCAACTGATAGTCCTTTCTATCGATAACACTAGTTCTTCTACTGGTCACCAAAATCTATCTATCGGTAACCAATCATAACAACTAGTGTTGACATCAATGAAAAACTGAAAAATCCCAGCAACTCCCTTGAGGAGTGCAATCCAATCTTAAATTGATCTGTATCTCTCTCCCATATGACATATTATGACATTATTTTTCACATCATATATCTCTCCCTCTTTGACATCAATGCCAAAGATATGATATAGATATAAAAATCTTGTGAATCTCAAATCTTATTAGTCCCCTTGAGTAGTAGCACTACTGCATCAATCCAGAGAAAAGATAAAGATGATGATGCATACCTGATTGATGCTCTACTCCATCAATTAAGTTTCTATCGGAGGGGTAGATACCCCTAACCTATCTCTTAAATACTCAAATAATACCTTAGACAAAAATTTAGTGAATATATCTGCAATCTTCTCTTTAGTGTTCACATAAACCAATTTGACTTCCTTTTCTTCCACCTTTTCCTTCAGAAAGTTATATTTTATTGATATGTGCTTAGTTTTAGAGTGAAATAATGAATTCTTAGACATGTCAATAGCTGCAGAGTTATCACAATAGATAACTACTGGTTCACTACAATTTACCTTGATATACTTCAACAATTGCTTCATCCACAAGACTTGAGTGCAATTAGTTGTTTCTGCAACATATTCAGCTTCTGCAGTAGTTAAAGAAATACATGACTATTTTTCTTGGTCAATGAAACCAATTTCTTTCCAAGAAAGAAAGCTCTGCCATAAGTGCTCTTCTGGTCACCAGTATCTCCTGCCCAATCTATATCTATATATGCACATAAGGTGAAGTTATCATCTCTAGATTACCATAAGCCATATTTTGTTGTTCCTTGCAAATACCAGAATACCTCTTTACTTCACATTCATTATTTTCTTTAGGATTACTTTGATATCTTGAAACAATACTTACCACATTCATAATATCTTGTCTATTCTAAGTTAGATATAACAAGCCACCAATCATAGACTTATACCTTGTCAAATTTACTCGTGCAAATGTGTCTTTGATAGATAATTTCTCACTTGTCACCATAGGAGTACTTACCGGTTTGGAATTATTCATACCAAATGTCTTCAAACAATTCCCTTAGATACTTAGTTTGATAGATTAAAATACCTTTGTTAGTTTGAGTAATCTACAAACTTAAGAAAAATCTCATCTAACCAAACAAAGAGATTTCAAATTCATCCTTCATATTATTAGAGAATTCCATGCAAAATTTATCTTCACCTCCAAAAATGATATCATCAAGAAATACTTCAATAATTAGAATATCATCATCAGTGATCTTTTAATATAAATTACTATCAGCACTTCCTTCATTAAAGCCAAGCTTCAAAATAAATTTATCCAACCTTTCATACCAAGCTTTAGGAGCTTGTTTCAATCCATATAATGCTTTCCTTAACCTGCAAACCATATATTTGTCTTCTGGTAGTGAAAATCCATCAAGCTACTCAATGTATACTTATTCCTCAAGTTCACCATTCAAAAATGCACATTTAACATCCATTTGATAGACCTTATAGTTCTTGTATGTTGGATAGGCAACAAATAGTCTAACAACTTCAATTCTAGCTACTGGTGCAAATGTCTCACCATAATAAATTCCTTCCATTTGACAATATCCTTTACAAACCAGTCTAGCCTTGTTTCTTACAACTTGACAATCCTCATTTATTTTATTTCTAAAAAACCATTTAGTTCCAATAACATCATCAGTTTTAGGTCGGGGAACGAAAGTCCAAGTCTTATTCTTCTCTATCTAATCTAATTCATCTTCCATAGCGTTTAACCAATATTCATCTTGTTGCCTGTCTCAATGTTGAATGAAGATCCAATAGGTGCTTTTGCATAAACAGTGAACACACAATCCAATGTCCTTACCAGTCAGAATATGAAAAATGAAAGAATTTTGAAAATACCACAAATTGAGGGAAATCAGATGACAGTCAGGATCTAAGCGTCATTTTATATCATGTGGCCAACTTTCACCCGAACCCAGTTCATACTTTGTCATATTTTAAACTTTCAATTTTTGCGGTCTGTTGCCCCAAAATGATTAAAATATCTCATCCTAGGCTTCGTCATGAGGTATAAATAATTGTGTGGACTTATTTCCCTACCTTTGACGCGTGTTTCAATTTTCAGAACCTAACTCCCTACCGTTTGAAAGTTATGTCATTTTTCTCTAGCCAAAGCAATAAATTTAAAATATTTAAATGATTTCTTAAATAATAATTTAATATTTTAAATTATTTTAATATGTCTGGTCATCTGCGAAAAATTTTTTTTTTATCAAAAACATCGGTTGCATTCTTCCTTGATTCCTCTCTATGATCAATGGTTTGTAAGGTCTAAAGGATAGTTCATTGACACATAAGGTTAGAAATGCTCACTTTTTGAGCATTCTTAACCTCATTTCTTAACCTTTTACCGAGAAGGTTAAAAATACTCACTTTTTGAGCATTTCTAACCCATATTTCTAACCTCTCAGAACACACAAACAAATAAAGTTAAGAATGCTAAAAAATGGAGCATTCCTAACCTCATTTCTTAACCTCGTGTGTCCCACTTTGTCAAAAAGGTTAGAAATGCTCACTTTTTGAGAATCCTTAACCTCTTATAATTGTAGAATGGAAGCACAGACATGCTGTGAATTCTGGATATGAATGCAAAAGTGTGAGACGTGTAGTCAGGTTGCATGAATTGTTTGCACACAATGAATAATATGGTAAGTGTAAACAAGCCATACATCGCAGAGCAAATGGAGGAGTGACAATTGAAATGATTGCAGGATATGTACTACATTGTCTCAAGCACTTATCAAAGCGTAAAGGTTACAATGTTTTGCTATTTGGTAGATGTAACCACTTTGGTAGTCTTGCGTGTAGAATATGAAGCATGGACAATCCTCAGAGGTCCTCTTTCAAAAGATGTCTTTGCTTTCTCCATTTCCACCCCAACAAGTCATTGTAGAAGTTGGTGATGATTAAATTCCATGTGGCCAGGGAGGGCAATCACTGCCAATGTTGTGTCCTTATCAAACAACATGGATGTTGAGTGCTCTATCAATTTCTGTGTAGTGCTGTCAAATTCTACACACTTCCCATACAACAAGCCCACTCTTGCAGCGCGGTTCCACTCATTCCAGTCCTCCACACAACATATATTATGAATTGACTAATGAAATGCCTCAAGGAGATGTCACCTCATCGCGATAGGCACTGCAGAAATAACGACAGTTAACTCCACTACAATCTTCATTATCCTCACTGGTTGAAGTCATCTAACACCATGTATGATGCTGGAAGTGAATGTATAGACAATGTATGTGAAGTGATTGATAGAATACCTCGTGAAATACCATAAGTTGAAGATTAAAAACTGCATGCAAAGTATTTGATAGAATTCCTCAATGAAATGTGGTATCGTGGTATGCGATTGAAGATGCTTTTGAAACTAGCCAGCATCCTACCTGCGAAAGATAAAATGGAATCAATCAATCTAGTTGGGTTAAATGCTGATGTTCCCGGTGTCACGCATGAAGATTAGACCCCCGCTTTGGAAGAGGTTGTCTGGAGCCTTAGACACGGCATTACATCATCTTTTCTTGATAATCAAAGTCAAAGGTTTTAAATCTACCATGACATTCAACAAATTGCAGAAGTTAGAGGAGTTTCATCAGATGTTAGAGTTGCAACTAACGTGGCAGACAATAATGCAAACCGTGGAGGCATGAAGATAATAGAAACTTTTAAACAAATGTAACTCTATGAATAAAGTACAATCCTGTGGATATGTATGGAAGATGTGGAAGGCGTAGCCAAGGCAAGTGGACTGGCTGACAGAATGCTCCAAAAGAATGCCATGGTTGTGGGAGATGTACGCAATAGTGGAAGCTTAGACATGGCAAGTAAATTGTTTGATAGAATGCCTTAAAAGAAATATGATCTCATTTGATGCAATGATCGGAGGATATGCACGAAATTGTCACCGTATTCATCCAAGCACAGGGACAGTGAAATTGTCATATTTTGTAGTTGTTGCTACTCGTGTAGACATTCACGTAGAATTTAGAAGCATATCCGAGGTGTGTTGGAGCAGAATATGGGATTTCATCAAGGCATGTGAATGGTTTGTTAGAATGCCTCAAAAAGATGTCATCTATGTAAATTAAATGAAATGATTGCAGAATATGCACAAAATAGTTTTCTCAAAGGGAGCTCTCAAATTACTCTTGAACGCTTCCTAATATTGTAAACTTTGTATACATTCTAGTTAAACTTGCAATGGTAGTGTGGCTTGTTTACAGCCATATTAAAGACAATTATTTTGTTAGATATTATAGTTTGAAAAGCTCCTGTGAACAAGCATGCAAAAGGAGGAATCATAGACTATGTTCTTGTCTTGATCGACAAAATGCCTAGGAGAGATGTCTACTCAAGGAGGAATAGAAACGTGTGTCGTTATTCATTTCAAGCATTTAAAGGTGACTCTTTCATTAAAAGTGGATGTTTGAATACACTTACTGGAGCAACTATTCAACGTACTTTTAGTGGGACAAGGCCTTGGAAACTTGCAAGATGAGGAAAATGGTAGGTATTGCACCAAATTCTTCAATAGTTGTTGGTTCTTTTCCTATCCATAAAATGGAGTATTGAATCAGGTCATGAACAATCATTAAAGTTCATGGACTCTGCGTAAGTTTGAAAAAGTATGCGGACAGGAAAGTCGAGTAGTTTCATAAAAAGATGAATTTTCATAAGGATGTCATCATTTAATTGCTTACAAGATGGGAGAAGACACTAGTCAATGTATTAAATAGGTTAATAATTGCAACTTATGATGAGTCATGGGATGCCACCAATGTAAAGAATGTATTGATGGGTATGAGTTTTTCATTCAGTGAAGAGGTGATGATTCTTCTCAAAGGGATCATGGAGTAGTGCAAGCGACATGAAATATATTTTGAAATGATAAAAATTCTATCAAGCATGGTTGATTAGATAAAACAAAGACGAGTATGGGAAAATTAATGATTTCCTATTCGAGTGCCTCATCATTCAAGAATTCATCACATTCCTGAGAGGAAAAGATGATCAGTAAAAGCAGTCAAATCACTTGTGTTTGAAGATCAAATTGTTGATGAGAAAGCAACTCGTAGATTAGATAAATACATGGAGGTCACCTCGGCAAAATCGACAATGAGTTATTTCTTCAATGTAGTGGGTTTGAAATTATTTTTATAAAAAGTGACTTATGTCACTTATTGTAACCAAAGGTTAGAAAGTTCACTTCTTCTATGCATAAAAGTGTAAGTTACTAACCCATTTAAATTTACGCAGAAAAGGGTTAGTTATTAACCCAGGATTGAAGTTGGTTATAAGGTAGTTATCCTAGAAGCCTATAAATACAAGGCTTTTAGCATTGTTAAAGAGGGAGAGACTCTGATAGAGGGGGAAAACTCTGCAGAATTTTGTAGAGAAACTAAGTGAGATCTTTTGATGTTCATATCTTTGTATTAAGAGGTTTTTGAACTTGTATATTTTCAAAAAGAATAATGAAGAATGCACTAAGTTCGTGTGTCTTGAATGTTTTCATGAGTTATCGTTATTAATTTCTCGTATGTTGAATTAGTAATCCCTTTATTTATAGGTGAAATATATTGATGAAACACATCATTTCATGGTATCTTGACTTGCATGTGCTAGTACAACCTATCTCTTCGTGTGTTGAGGTTTATTGTACTTCTTTCATCATTGTTGCATGACTAACCTTTTTGGTTGTAACCCCTTTTGTGATTGTTATCATTTATGGAATCCTACTTGGTGTCCGTATGTCTTCTAGTAGGTTTTTTGTTATTAATCTTGTTTAAGTTCTATGTTTTCTCCTTTATGTACTTTCAGGTTAAAAGTACACAAAAACCCTAATTACCCCTATCATATGAGGGAGTTGCCCCTCTCCAACGCAGAGGAAGATCATGTTTCACAGAACGATCTCTCCAATTGTTGGAATGTTTGTCATTGCTCATCGGGCAAAGAGGGTCAGTTTCAGGTAAATGACCACAATGATAAATCTGTTTGCCAACAAATTTTTGACGACTCTGCTGGGGATCGAACTACCAGTGTGCTTTGTTCCCCAGAAATTTCAAGGTACCTTCTTCAGAATGAAGGTTGGCGACTCTGTCTAAAAGATCGAATTTAGAACAATGGTTTGGTACAAAGAAAAGTTGGAAAATGATAGTGAAAGTGATGATGAAGACTATATATACCAAAATAAGCAAGTTCCTGATGAGCCCATACAAGTTGAATTCTTGAAGAACTTTTATGGTGGCATCCAGTTTAGTCCTGATAAGATTCATCCCTCTTTATGTCAAGTGTTGCAAGATATTGAAGAAAAGGATGGAAAGGAGATTGGTTTTCTTGCTTGTGATCATTTTTGTAAATCAACAACAATCAAGAAAGATGATGAGAAAAGTGATCTTTCTTTCGTATTAGTTGCTCAAGAGAATCAAAGTCATGATGATCCCAAACAAGTCAACTTCTAGAAGAGTTTCTATGGTGGAAAGAAAATTGATCCTCATAAAATTAATCCTTCTCTACTCCAAACTCTACAAAAGATTGAGGAAAAAGATGGAAGAGAGAACAAAATTTTTGTTCGTGATTGTATTCTTGAATCAACAATGGATAATAATGATGATGCTCATTCTCCTCCACCTATATCTCAACAAAATCAGACTCTTAATGATTCACATATCAAGTTTTTGAAAAGCTTCTATGGAAATAGGAAACTTGATCCTAATAAGGTGCACCCTTTATTGCTTCAAAGGCTGCAAAATATTGAACAAAAAGATGAGAATGAGAATCTTTTTCTCATTGATATGGATTCTTGTGAGAAAAGTAGTGAAAGAATCTCATTAGAGTGTGTATATGTAGAAGAAGATGAAGTCACATCTACTTGTAAGGACACATGTCAAGAGAAAGATCTAAAGGTGAGTGAGATAGAGAAAGAAGATTGCATTGAAAAATACCATGAGAATTATGAAGATTACCATAGTGAGGAAGAATTCTTCCATGAACCTGAAAACAAGGAGCTTGAAGGAGAAATAAATGATTTCAAGACTTCCATGCAGCCCAAGCTTCAAGAAAATGGTGAAGAGGAGAGGGTTAAAGAAGAATCCTCTATAGTCTTCATTCCAACTTGGTGTCTCAATTATTTTGATGATGACTTTCTATGTGGGGTAGATATTCTCATTCATCCATCACTAACAGTTGAAGATAAAAACTTTTCTGAGGAAATAAAAGGTATGATACCTTATGGACAACCTTGTACGGATATGACCAATGGAGAGGAAACCACAGATGAAACTTTGCAGATTTCCTCTTTTCTTTAAAAATTGGAGACCTTTATTGAACTTCTAGATCAGCCCCAAGTGAAAGAAGATGAACCATCAAGCATCCACTCTTTATCATACATGCCACCTGAGTATGAAGTTTTCAAATTCCATGAAGAGTGTGATGAAGAGGAATCATTGGGACAAGAGAACACAAAAATTAATATAGATGTCTATGAGCAGATTGAAAATGAAATCCATGTAGGAATATCAACAAATGTCCCTATCTCGATGGAATTGCAATCTATGTCTTAAGAAGTTTCCAATGTTCAAAGCAATCCTCCTTTTGAATCTTTAAATCAAGAAGACACCCCTTTTGGGAACTATACTAAGAATGCAGAGATAAGTGAGGTAATGGATGATCTAATGAAGGAAGCCCATGAAGTTAATTCTCATAACCATTTTATTCCAGATTGGTGTTTGAAGGCTTCAAATGATGACTTCTACTATGGTGAAAGAGTGTGCCTCAATCCTTTGTTTTCAAATGAGTGTATTTCTATAGGTGTTTTTCAAGCTAACAGTCAAGAACAGGATTCGATGGATGTGTCAACTCAAGTTTCTTCACATTACAGATTATATGAAGGTTGCCTAATTTGTGGGTTAATTTGTTGCAAACCAGACTATCAGAGGGATCTCCATCTAGAGGATATAGGTATGCTTGAGAATATTCCACAAATTGCCAATAATGTTCAAAGTGGTACCCAAATCCTTCAAGAGAGCTTGTAGATTTATGATGAGATATGGTTGTTTGGTTCATTTCTCAAAGATATTTCTCATCTTCTACATGTTGATTTTGCCAGCCTGCTGAGCTTATAGGTGTCACATAGATGCATGTCACTTTTCCAGATCGGTTCCTATTTCTCTCAGCTTGTGAATGGTTTTGTATGACAATCATGGAGAGCTTTGAGGTGGGCTTTGCCTACTATGTACATACTTTAGTTAGAATTTTTTTTGTGTTCATCCCATTTTTGTTTTGTGTCTAGTTTCTCCAGCTATTCCCTATGTTGTTTCCTCTTTGACTCTGTTGCCCAATGGATAGTGCACTAGCCTGCGAACCAGAGATTTTGGGTTCATCCTATGTCCTTTGCAGTCCTTGTCCCTAGTCAGAGCCAGCTGTTGCCCCTACATTTGACATACCTAAAATTTGAAGTTCAAATTTTAGTCTCAATGTTGAATGAAGATCCAATAGGTGCTTTTGCGTAAATAGTGAAAACACAATCCAAGGTCCTTACTAATCAGAATATGAAAAATGAAATAATTTTGAAAATACCACAAATTGAGGGAAATCAGTTGACAGTCAAGATCTAAGCATCATTTTATATCACATGGCCGACTTTCACCCAAACCCAGTTCATACTTTGTCATGTTTTAAACTTCCAATTTTTTGTGTCTCTTTCCCCAAAATGATTAAAATATCTCATCCTAGGCTTTTTCATGAGGTATAAATGATTGCATGGACTTATTTCCCTACCATTGACATGTGTTTCAAATTTCAGGACCTAACTCCCTACCATTTGAAAGTTATGTCATTTTTCTCCATCCAAAGCAATAAATTTAAAATATTTAAATTATTTCTTAAATAATAATTTAATATTTTAAATTATTTTAATATGTCTGGTCATTTGCGAAAAAAAAAAAGTTGTTCAAAAACATCGGTTGCATTCTTCCTTGTTTCCTCTCTATGATCAATGGTTTGTAAGGTCTAAAGGATAGTTCGTTAAAGCAGAAGGTTAGAAATGCTCACTTTTTGAGCATTCTTAACCTCATTTCTTAACCTTTAGCCGAGAAGGTTAAAAATGCTCACTTTTTGAACATTTCTAACCCATATTTCTAACCTCTTAGAACACACAAATAAATAAGGTTAAGAATTCTCAAAAAGTGAGAATTCCTAACCTCATTTTTTAACCTCATTGGTCCCACTTTGTCAAAAAGGTTAGAAATGCTCACTTTTTGAGCATTCTTAACCTCTTATAATTGTAGAATGGAAGCACATACATGTTGTGAATTTTGGATATGAATGCAAAAGTGTGAGAGGTGTAGTCAGGTCACATGAATTTTTTGCACACAATGAAGAATATGGTAAGTGTAAACAAGCCATACATCACAGAGAAAATGGAGGAGTGACAATTGAAATGATTGCAGGATATGTACAACATTGTCTCAGGCACTTATCAAAGTGTAAAGGTTAGAATGGTTTTCTATCTGGTTGATGTAACCACTTTGGGAGTCTTTAATGTAGAATGTGAAGCATGGATAATCCTCAGAGGTCCTCTTTCAGAAGACGTCTTTGCTTTCTCCATTGCCGCCCCAACAAGTCATTGTAGAAGCTGATGATGATTAAATTCCATGTGGACAGGGAGGGCAATCACTGCCAACATTGTGTCCTCATCAAAAATATGGATGTTGAGTGCTCTATCAGTTTTTGTGTAGTGCTGTCAAATTCTACGCACTTCCCATACAACAAGCCCACTCTTGTAGTGCGGTTCCACTCGTTCCAATCCTCCATAGAACATATATTATGAATTGTCTAATAAAATTCCTCTAGGAGATGTCACCTCATCATGATAGGCACTGCAAAAATAATGCTAGTTAACTCCACTACAATCCCCTTTATCCTCACCTGCTCAATTCATTTAATGCTATATATGATAATGGAAGTGAATGTATAGACAATGTATACGAAGTGTTTGATAGAATACCTCATGAAATACCTTAAGTTGAAGATTAAAAACTGCATGCAAAGTATTTGACATAATTCCTCAATGAAATGTGGTATCGTGGTATGCGATTGAAGATGCTTTTGAAACTATCCAGCATCCTCCCTGCCAATGATAAAATGGAATCAATCGATCCAGTTGGGTTAAATGTTGATATTCTCGGTGTCACACAAGAAGATTAGACCCCTACTTTGGAAGAGGTTGTCTAGAGCCTTAGACACGACATTACATCATCTTTTCCCAATAATCAAATTCAAAGCTTTTAAATCTACCATGACATTCAACAAATCATAGAAGTTAGAGGAGTTTTGTCTAATGTTAAAGTTGCAACTAACATGGCAGACACAAATGGAAACCGTGGAGGCATGAAGATAATAGAAACTTTCAAAAAAATGCAATTCTAGGAGTAAAGTACAATCCTGTGGATATGTATGCAAGATGTGGAAGGCATATCCAAGGCAAGTGGACTGGCTAACTGAACGCTTCAAAAGAATGCCATGGTTGTGGGAGATGTACACAATAGTGGAATCTTAGACATGGCAAGTAAATTGTTTGATAAAATGCCTTAAAAGAAATATGATCTCATTTGATGCAATGATCGCAAGATATGCACAAAATTGTCATCGTATTCATCCAAGCGCAAGGACAGTGAAATTTTGTCATATTTTGTAGTTGTTGCTGCTTGTGTAGACATTCATGTACAATTTGGGAGCATATCCAAGGCGTGCTGGAGAAGAATATGGGATTTCATCAAGGGAACTCAACTATTTGTTAGAATGCCTCAAAAATATGTCATCTATGTAAATTAAATGAAATGATTGCAGAATGTCCGCAAAATAGTTTTCTCAAAGGGAGCTCTCAAATTACTCTTGAATGCTTCCTAATATTGTAAAATTTATATACATTTTAGTTAAACTTGCAATGGTAGTGTGGCTTGTTTACAACCATATTAAAGACAATTATTTTGTCAGATATTATAGTTTGAAAAGCTCTTGTGGACAACACGCAAAAGGAGGAATCATAGATTATGTTGTTGTCTTGCTCGACAAAATTCCTAGGAGAGATGTCTTCTTAGGGAGGAATAGAAACATGTGTCATTATTCATTTCAAGCATTTAAAAGGTGACTCTTAAAAGGTGACTTTTTCATTAAAAGTGGATATTTGAATACACTTACTGGAGCAACTATTCAACAAACTTTTAGTGGGACAAGGCCTTGGAAAATTGCAAGATGATGCAAACGGTAGGTATTACACCAAATTCTTCAACTGTTGTTGGTTATTTTCCTATTCGTAAAATGGAATATTGAATCAAGTCATAAACAATCATTAAAGTTCATGGACTCTGCGTAAGTTTGAAAAAGTATGCGGATAGGAAAGTCAAGTAGTTTCATAAAAAGATGAATTTTCATAAGGATGTCATCATTTAATTGCTTACAAGATGGGAGAAGACACTAGTCAATGTATTAAATAGGTTAATAATTGCAACTTATGATGAGTCATGGGATGCCACCAATGTAAAGAATGTATTGATGGGTATGGGTTTTTCATTCAGTGAAGAGGTGACGATTCTTCTCAAAGGGATCATGGAGTAGTGTAAGTGACATGAAATATATTTTTAAATGATAAACATTCCATCAAACATGCTTGATTAGATACAACAAAGATGTGTATATTAAAAGTAATGATGTCCTATTCAAGTGCCTCATCATTCAAGAATTCATCACATTCCTCAGAGGAAAAGATGATTAGTAGAAGCAGTCAAATCACTTGTGTTTGAAGATCAAATTGTTGATGACTAAGCAACTCGCAGATTAGATAAAGACATCGAGGTCACCTCGACAAAATCGACAACGAGTTATTTCTTCACTGTAGTGGGTTTGAAATTATTTTTATAAGAAGTGACTTATGTCACTTATTGTAACCAAAGGTTAGAAAGTTTACTTCTTCTAAACATAAAAGTGTAAGTTACTAACCCATTTAAATTTACAGAGAAAAGGGTTAGTTATTAACCCAGGATTGAATTTGGTTATAAGGTATTTATCCTAGAAGCCTATAAATATAAGGCTTTTCGCATTGTTAAAGAGGGAGAGACTCTAACAAAAGGGGAAAACTCTGTAGAATTTTGTTGAGAAACTAAGTGAGATCTTTTGATTTTCATACCTTTGTATTAAGGGGTTTTTGAACTTGTATATTTTCAAAAAGAATAATGAAGAATGCATTAAGTTCATGTGTCTTGAATGTATTCATGAGTTATCGTTATTAATTTCTCGTATGTTGAATTAGTAATCCCTTTATGTATTGGTGAAATCTATTGATGAAACACATCATTTCATGGTATCTTGACTTGCATGTGCTGGTACAACCTATCTCTTCATGTGTTGAGGTTTATTGTACTTCTTTCATCATTGTTGCATGACTAACCTTTTTGGTTGTAACCCCTTTTGTGATTTTTATCATTTATAGAATCCTACTTGGTGTTCGTATGTCTTCTAGTAGGTTTTTTGTTATTAATCTTGTTTAAGTTTTATGCTTTCTCCTTTATGTACTTTTATGTTAAAAGTACACAAAAATCCTAATTACCCCTATCATATGAGGGAGATGCCCCTCTCAAATGTATAGGAAGATCGTGTTTCATAGAATGATCTTTGTAACTGTTGGAACGTTTGTCACTGCTCATCAGGAAAACATGGTCAGTTTTAGGTAAATGACCACAGTGACAAATCTATTTACCAATACATCATTACAAGGTGCAATAACAGATGCTGGTTCAATTTGAGAAATAAGACACACCTCTTCATTTGCCAGTCTTTCTTTTGTCATAACTCCCTTGTTCTTGTCTCCAATGATTTGATCTTCAGAATGATTTAATCTTACATACTTTGGTGTCTTCTAAACGTCAAGTTCTCTGTTCTGATCATCAGTCATAGTTGAATTTTTTGATTGTGTCAATGTAACTATCTCGGTGTCTTGTACCATTTGAGGCATTCTTGGATCAGTTATGATCATTTCCATTGCCAGTTCTCGTTCATATGATATAGATTGATCTCTGTATTTCTCATCCACTTTCACATTTGTGCTCTCCATAATTTTCTACAATGTTTTGTTATAACATCTATATTCTTTTCTCTTAATTGAATATCTAAGAAATATCCCTTCATCACATCTAGAATAAAACTTCCCAATTGAATCATCCCTTTTGATATAACATTTACTTCCAAAAATTCTGAAATATTTAAGAGTAGGTGTATGTCAAAACAATAATTCATAAGGAGTCTTACCAGTTTCACCTTTGATGTGAACTCTGTTGAATGTGTAGACTATTTTACTTACTGCTTCTCTCCAGTAGATGTGAGCCAATTTGGCTTTCATCATCATGGTTCTTGCTGCATCCAAATTGGTTATATTCTTCCTTTCCACTACTCCATTCTACTGAGTCCAGGGTGCAGATAATTGTCTTCTAATTCTATTTCTTACAATAAATGTTAAATTCATGAGAAGTGAACTCACCGCCTTGAGCTGATCTTAGACATTTGATTTTCAATCTAGTTTTTGTTTCCATCATTGCTTTAAATATCTTGAATTTCTCAAAATCTTCAAAATTATCCCTTAGAAAAGTCACCCACGTCATTCTAGAATAATCATCAATTATTAGCATGAAGTACGTATCCTCTTGAAATATTTTGGTCCTTGCTAGACCACATAAGTTGGTATGAATCAAATAAAACACATCATTAGATTTATCATGTATTCGCTTAAAAGAAGTTCTTACTTGCTTTCCCAATTGACATTCCTTACATACTGAATTACGAGGCTTTATAATCTTAGGTATATCTCTAACTGCCTTTGTTGAAATAATCTTAATAGTACAATCAAAATTAACATGACACAACCTCTTATGCCATAACCAACTCTCATCAATATGAGAAATCAAACATGTCTTATCATTGGTGTTCAAGTGAAAGATATTACCTCTAGTCTGAGTACTGGTTGCAATATCCAATCCAATTCTGTTAATGATTTTGCATTTTCTATCTTTGAACTAAAGTTGGAATCCCTTGTCCACCAATTGACCAACACTTCAAAGATTATGATTTAAACCTTCTACATAATAGACATTATTAGTATTATGCTTACCATCTAGAGAAATAATACGTCTACCTTTGATCATACATTCTTTGTCATCTCCAAATCTGACTTGACCGCCATTATATTCTTGCAGGGACAAATATTTTCTTTTGTCTCCAGTCATATGATGTGAGCATCCACTATCAATTATCCATTCATCCTTGTCTTCAACTTTTGCTGCCAGGGCATTTTCTTCATTCTTGATAACTGTTTCTAGTTCATCTTCCTTTATAGCATAGGACACCCAATCCTTTCCATTGTCAGATCCACTAGCATAGTCTTTTGCTAGTTCTTTATTTGAGTCATCACTTACTCCTTCCTCATCCACTATGTAGCATAGTTTGTTTTTCTTGAATCTAAATTTGTTTTGATTAGACTTAAATGATTTCTTAACTCTTTCTTAAAATCTAGCATTCCTTTCAAGACATCTAGATGCAAAATGACCAATCTTATTACATTCAAAATATTTAAAAGGTTCTTTTCCTCCATACTTACTTCCTATTGGTCCTTTAGGTACTCTTCTAGAAAATAAGGCTTCAAGTTGCTCAAATTCTTCATCCTCTTTTCTCATATCTTCCAATTCTTTTTCATATAGAGCTCTCCAATCACTTTTGTTGGTAGATGATGATGCATGAAAAATAGATTCATATTTTGCAGCTCCAGAAGGTCCAAATTTTTTAAGCTCAAAATAAGATAATTTCCCAATCAGAATGTCTCTGTTAACTAAAGTGTTTGTCATTATTATCAATTGATTAATTGTAGTAGCCTTTATCTTGTAAGCTGGTGGTAGGGCTCTCAAAACTTTAGAAACTATTTCATCTTCACTTAGAGATCCTCCACAACATTGAATTCCCATGACAATATCATTTACTCTTTCCATAAATGTAGCAATTCCTTTATTATCTTCCATCTTCTAGTTCTCATATCTTACCTGGTAACCATCAAGTTTAGCAATTTTGATAGTAGGGTCACCTTCATTCAGAGTTTGAAATTTATCCCACATAACCATTGTAGATGATTTATCAGCCAATCTCATGATTTGCTAATCAGTGAGTGCACACAAGAGGGTTTTTGTAGCTCTGCAATCATTTTCAATATTTTTGTCCAAGTCTACTAGAGCAGGATTGCTAGATACCGGATCATAAGGTGTATATCCTTTCTCAATGATCTCCCAAATATCTTTGCCAAGACATCAAAGATGAGTCTCCATTTGGATTTTCCATATCCCATAGTTTTTTCCATCAAGCTTAGGGATTTCTCTTCTGAAAATAGTTGCCAGTGGATTTGAATTATTAGTTGCCATAGAATCTACCTCAAGTGGTTAAGCTTATGCAAAAAAGACCAAATTTTACCAGAGCACATAAACAATGAATACTAGAATAGTAGAAACAAACACCGGTAACCAATAAAAGTTAAGTATAAAATAGAGAATCAACACAATGCAACCATACCACATAACACCATGATTTGTATGTGGAAAACTCGATAAAGGAAAAAAAGATGATGGGAACCCTACCCACAATGAGATGATACTTATGCATAAAGTATGTGATATAATAAGGGGCCTGCACATGCAGGAAGCAACACTTCCTAGAGTGTACTGCTCATTACAAAGGAGTCTCGCTAACTATAGAGAGTTTATAACCACCTCAATATAATTGGACAACAATCCAGAAGAATGAACTACCAAAGATAGCATCTACCATGCCTAATTATAGTCCCAGTTAAGCTCAATACCGGAGGCCTTTGACCTCTTACATAACCCCTCTTCGATCTTCAATAATCGACTAACTCCTCTTCCTGAATGATATTATATTATTTGCACATTTCATTCCCTGACCATGACCTTTAATAATAACCATGATAATCTACAATGAGATCTTACATCAATATATACAAACCCTAAGGTGTAAACCAATTAGGTCGGCCACCTAAAAGATATTACAATAAGATCATTACATACATCCACATTACAATTATATGCCATGTCGTCTTTACACCAAAACAACATTAACCAATCCATAAATCATCCCAATAACATGTAGGGAACATGTTACATGATACTAGTCCATAACCTGGATAGATATCAGACCTAATTTGTCTCCACCACACCGAAGCGATGTCTCCAATCAGTCGAGGGATGAACAAAGATCACCTTCTACATCCTGAATTCCATCTAGAAGCTGCACCAACACCACTTATGCATCCTGTGAAAGATTCTTAGTAAAAGATCTCTTGGTAAAGCCCTAAACCCTTACTAGTATAGGCTTACTAGAATGTATGGAAGCATCCAATCATCAAGTAAATACCAACTGACCAAAACATACTCCAGAAATATGTAACACATTAAACCAAACATATTCCATTGATCCAAACATGTCAGTAGTATCCAACTAATAGTCCCTTTTGTCGGTAACACTAGTTCTTCTACCGCTAACCAAAATCTATTTATCAGTAAACAATCATAATAGCTAGTGTTGACATCAATGATAAAACATCAATGCAACACATAATCAATTCCTTCATATGGCCAACAATTGACTATCATGTGAGAAGACTATGTGTCATTTGCATTCTCGTTCATTAGATCTAAATCAGGGTTTCTCTTTTTTGCAATATGGCAGGGTGCTATCTCTTTTCCTTTCTTTCTTTCAGGTTAAAAGTATACTAGAAAAAATTAGAAATAAACCTTTTGAGGGAGTTGTACCTCTAAAATTCAAAGGAATGTTATTGATTTAATCAGCACTCTCTCCAATTATTAGTTTATCATTTGTCTTTTATGTTGGGCACATTAAGTTTTATTATAATAATTTTGGGAAGACAAATATATTGACCAACACCAAGAAAAGTTTAATTCCTAAAATAAGAAAACAAAAAAACTTGTAAAAAAATACATCCCAACTAAGGAAATAGGAAGATAAGATAACAATGCTAGAAGTGAAAGTGTGTATAAATTATTGCAAGATAAGTATAGAGGCCACAATATTTAAGAGGTAAACTGCAAATGCACATTGTTGAGTTGCAAGTTATATGGTAGGGCCCATTGAAATAAATGATTCGTCTTCATTTTAAAAGAAATAAATCATTATTTTTAAAATTATTTAGTTCATACTTAGTTGGATGAATATAGGAAGGGATTAGGATGTATAGTTCTAGAAGTTTCTTGTGTCTCAGTGTCAATATTGAATTTTGATTGTACCATACAAAATTCAAGAGTAGTGACAAAAAATGTGAAATCATTTAGCATATATAGATTAATATATGTCAATAGAGTAGCATGTTATGACATAGAGCGAACATTTGGGTCCAAAATAGGAGATAGATATTGGTGTGAGTTGTGATTAGTTATACATTTTAATAAAAAATCCCACAATTTTTTTATGAAACCATTTTTTTTTTGTGAATTTATCCATATCAATAAAAAATTCTATAAAATTTTATTAATCCTAATATATTTTATCTAACTACATCAATCACCATAGTAAATTCTTAAAAAGATAAAATTCATTAACTTTTGCAAAACAAAAAATTAAATGTTGTCTAAAATTGTGAGTCTATCAATATCTACATACTTGGTTTGCATAGGTCCCCTATTATTTTATTTCATTTTTTTAATTCTTAAATGAGTGTTTGGGGTTATTAATTGTTTTGATAGATGGATGTATGGTTGTGGGGTCTAGTTAGAAACCCTTCAAAAAAATTATAAAGGGAAAATGTTATGTATATATAAACAAAAAACTTAACAAGGAAAACCACATAACACCATGATTTGTACGTGGAAAACCATACCACATAATACCATGATTTGTACATGGAAATTGGTAAAGGGAATAACCATGGTGGGAAGCCTATCCACAGTCAAATAATACTTCTATAGAAAGTATGTAATACAATAAGGGGTCTACACATGTAGGAAGGCACACTGCCTAGAGCGTACTTCTCATTACAAAGGAGTCACACTACCTACAAAGAGGTTATAACCACCTTAGTATAATTGGACAACAATCCAGAAGAATGAACTGCCAAAGATAGCATCTACCATGCCCGATTACAGTCCTATTTAAGCTCAATACCAGAGGCCTTTGACCTCTTAAATAAACCCAATCCGATCTTCAATAATCAACCAAATCCTCTGCCTGAATGATATTACATTATTTGCACATTTCATTCCCTGACCATGACCTTTTATAATAACCATGATAATCTACAATGAGATATTACATCAATATATACAAACCCTAAGGGCTAAACCAATTAGGTTGGCCACCTAAAATCTATTACAATAAGATCAATACATAAATCCACATTACAATGATATTCCCAGTTGGCTTTAGACCAAAACAACATTAACCAATCAATAAATCATCCCAATAATGTGTAGGGAACATGTTACATGATACCAATCCATAACTTGGATAGATACTAGAGCTAATTTGGGTCTACCACACCAAAGCGACATCTCCAATCAGTCAAGGCATGAACAAAGATCACCTTCTACATCCTGAATTCCATCTAGAAGTTGCACCAACACCACTTATGCATCCTATCAAATATTGTCATTAAAAGCTCTGTCAGTAAAGCCCTAAACCCTTACCAATATAGACTTACTAGAATGTATGGAAGCATCCAATCATCAAGTAAATAGAAACTGACCAAATAAATCTCCAGAAAAATGCAATACATCAAACCAAACATATTCTATTGATCCAAACATGTTGGTATTATCCAACCGATAGTCCCTTCTACCAGTAACACTAGTTATTCTACCAGTAACCAAAATATGTCTGTTGGTAACCAATCATCATAGCTAGTGTTGACATCAATGACAAAACATCAATGCAACACATAATCAATTCTTTCATATTGCCAACAATTGATTGTCATGTGAGAAACTATGTGTTGTTTGCATTCGCATTCATTAGATCTGAATCTAGGTTTAACTCTTTTTGCAATATGGGAGGGGGCTATCTCTTTTCCTTTATTGATTTCAAGTTAAAAGTATACTAGAAAAAATTAGAAATAGACTTGTGAGGGAGTTGTACCTCTAAAATTCAAAGGAAGATTGTTGATTTAATCAACACTCTCTCTAACTATTAGTTTCTCATTTGTCTTTCATTTTGGGCATATTAAGTTTTATTATAATAACTTTGGGAAGACAAATATATTGACCAACACCAAGCATATATTAATTTCTAACATACACCCTAAAATAAGAAAACAGAACAATTTATAGAAAAAATACATCCCAACTAAGGAAATAGGAAAATAAGATAACAATGCTAGAAGTGAAAGTGTGTATAAATTATTGCAAGATAAGTATATAGGCCACAATATTTAAGAGGGAAATTGCAAATGCACATTGTTGAGTTTCAAGTTATATAGTAGGGCCCATTGAAATAAGTGATTCATCTTTATTTTAAAAGAAATAAATCATGATTTTTTAAATTATTTAGTTCATACTTAGTTGGAGGAATATAGGAAGGGACCAGGATGCATAGTTCTAGAAGTTTCTTGTGTCTCAATGTCAATATTTAACTGTAATTGTACCATTCTAGATTCAAGAGTTGTGACAAAAAAATGTGAAATCATTTAACATATATAGTTTAATATATGTCAATATAGTAGCATGTTATGACATAGAGCAAACATTTGGGTCCAAAATGGGAGATAGATATTGGTGTGAGTTGTGATTAGTTATACTTTAACAAAAAAATCCCATGGATTTTTTATGAAACCAGTTTTTCTTTGTGAATTTATCCATACCAATAAAAAATTCTATAAAATTTTATTAATCCTAGTATATTTTAGCTAACTACATTAATCACCATAGTAAATTTTTAAAAAGATAAAATTCATTAACTTGTGCAAAACATAAAATTAAATGTTGTCTAAAATTGCAGGTCTATTAAGATCTACATACTTGGTTTGCATAGGTCCCCCATTATTTTTTTATTTATTTTTAATTCTTAAATGAGTGTTTGGGGTTATTAATTGTTTTGATAGATGGATGTATGGTTGTGGAGTCTAGTTAGAAACCCTTCAAAAAAAATTATAAAGGGAAAATGTTATGTATATATAAACAAAAAAACTTAACAATGAAAAGATAGTTACTATGCCAAAGTAGATAAGGTTCGGCCCTACTAGATTCACCACTTACATGTAGGCTTTCAGGACCATCCAAAGGAATTGAAAACCATTTTAACATGGAAATAGGGTGTTGTGATTACCACATAACCCTCTTCTTTCTTGATGTTGTCCTTTTAATTTTTTCCACCTTCGTATTTGTTAAATTGACTCCACTCACTATGCTTCCACATAAACTCAGCTATACTTATATTCTTTGTAATCATTAATTTTAATGTTTCATATTACTTAGGTTTTACAAGCCATAGCAATAAAATAGAGAAATAATATATGATTGTTCACAGCACAATGTTGATAAGTCACGTTCAAGGGCCTAGTTGTCACTATGAAAGTATAATTTTTTCTAAAAGTTCACCTAAATTGGTTTTAGAATATACAACACAATGTTGATAAGTCATGTTCAAGGGCCTAGTTGTCACTATGAAAGTATAATTTTTTCTAAAAGTTCACCTAAATTGGTTTTAGAACATAACTCCTAAAAATATAATTATATATAATTTTAAGTAACAAATCCTACCAAATTTCAATTTCAAAATAAATATCTAGACCCAAAATAAAGTGGTGATTTAATAGTATCAATGATATGACCCAAAAAATAATTCTAATGTAGGAAATTAGGCAACTAAAATGCTATGAAAATATTCCTAACACATTTAGTAAACGAAATGAAGATGACACACTAAAACCAAGATGGAAACCAAAAGCATGTATTTCCTTCATTGTTCCTCTATTGTTATTCTTTCTCCTTCAAATTTGATGTTGATCTTACATACAAATGCAAGTGTATTTGAAAGAAAGATGATAAGATGATAAAATGATTTAGATAACATAAGGATACTCAAAATGTGGTTGTCAAAAATGAGCGATGAGAGCTCAATTTATAAAAACCTGGGATCGATTATTGGCTAATATTGAAAATATTTTGGTTAGATGGACAAACTTGATCGAGTACACAACAAAGTTGTCATTCGGGGAGGGTTGAAGATAGAAGAAAGCAAATGAGAAGATATTATGAGAATAAATAATTAAATATTTAATTATCTTCCCATAAATACCAAATTAGCAAGTTGAAAATAAACAAGAAGATTTTAATAATTAAAAATTATTAAATATCTTCATTTAAAAAGATAAGTAGAATAATAAAAAATAAATTAAATATCCTCTTATGAGATAATTAATAAATAAGATTTATCAATTATCTCCTCACAAAAAAGAAATTTTTTGAAGATCCATACCTCATTTTTGAATTTAAAATTAAAATTAATTTTCAAAAAGACTAACTTCTAAAAATCAAGATATTAGTTTCCAAATTAAAAAATTAAGAATATTTAATGAGAATATTTAATAATTAAAAATTATTAAATATCTCCATATAAGAGGATAAAACGGGGGAATTAAAAATTAAAAAACCTGGAAATATCCTCAAATAAGAGGATAAATAGAGATAACTAATAAACAAGATTTATTAATTATCTCATTACAGAAAGAAGTTAAAGATGAATTAATAAATTTAATTTATTAATTATCTTTATTTTGGAGGAAGATAAATATGATAAATTAATAAAAATAATTTATTAATTATTGCTGATATTTATGAGTTGGTTAATTAAATAAAATGAATTTGTTTAATTAGTAGACAAAGGAGATAAATAAATAAATTATTTAATTTATTTATTTAGGACTTAGAAGAAATGTTAGTAAAAGGGATTTAATTAAAGACTATGCACATGATATGTTAAAATAGGAGACACAAATGTTGACCATTCTTTAGTGTCTATATGTTGCCCCTCTTTGAGACAATGTGATTTTGAGCGTTGTTTCGAAGAAAATTGAAAAAAAATTATTCCCTAGCAATCCAAGGGATGGATGTCCGATGGCCCCTCGAGAGTGTTTATGTATGAAAGAAATGAATGATCTCTTGAAAAAAGAGAAAATTGTTAGTTGAAAGAGAACATATTATAAAAGAGAATAATGTTAGTTAGAAGGGAAGAATGTTAATTGATTGTAGAAAAAGGGTTGATTGATAGCAAATGAAGAAATTTTCAATTGATTAGATCAAATAGATGGGATGATAATGATTGATTTGATGAATTGATAGAATGATTGATGGGATAGAAGAAATGTTCGCCAGAAGAAATGCAAGTGAGAAGTAAAGAATGATTAGTGTGATGAAATTTTTTTTTCTGAGGTGAGAACCTTTATTTGATATGGCAAAATGGATGCACTGCACCATGGCAATGAAGACCGGGGCAATAATGCAATCCCTTTGCATAAGAAAGACACATTGCAAACAAGGAATGGTTCAAACATTCTAAGACATTATGTGTGTCAAAGGTTGAGGTATGTGAGACAACCATAATATGGATGTGCCAACACAGACACCCAAGATATTCTTTCTCGAGAATGTTATGAAACTCCCCGAAAATAAAAAAATACTAATTAAAGTGGCCATGAGTCATCTCAGCCACTCTAAATCACTCAGTGAAATAATCCAACAAAATAGGAACATGATCGAAGATAAATCAATGTAAAATAAGATTCACAAATTCAAACAAGTCAAACAAACATCCTGATCTTCAATGCCAAAAGGTGATAATGTTGTAGTGAAAGGATGACCATTCTATCTAGTTTTAGGGAATGTAGTACCTCATCTAAGATATGACATAGTTTAGTTTCGAGTATACCACACCCTGTATTAGACCCATGATAATGTTGATGAAAAGACCAATAATGATATTGATATTGTTTGATTGACATGACAAGTTCGATCAGTTTGAATGCTTGGTTGGTTGAACAACTCATATGTTAATGTGTGATTTTGTGAAGCATAGTGTTGTAATGTGTTATCTATTTGTTGTCTACTCAAATATTTGTCAATGTACAAAAGAGCCAATTTATCAACGGAATGAAAATGATTATTTTTGGATTTTGATGTTTTCCAATTTTTAGGGGTTTTTGAACTTTTTGATTTGTTTTGTGCTTTTTTTAAAACATTTTTCAATGTTTTTGGATTATTTTAGGAGGTTTTTCAAATGTTTTCAGATTATTTCAAGACATTTTTTGAATGCATTTTTTATTATTTTAGGACATTTTTTGAATTTTTTTGATTATTTCAGGATATTTTTCAAATGTTTTGAGATTATTTTAGGACTTTTTTTAATGTTTTGGGATTATTTTAAGACTTTTTTTGAATGTTTTTGGATTATTTCAGGACATTTTTTGAATGTTTTTTGGACTATTTCAGGATATTCTTCAATTTTTTTTGTAATTATTTCAAGATATTTTATAACTTTTTATTGATTTTTTTCAGGAATTTATTTGATTTTTATGGATTTTTTCAAGACTTTATTTGATTAATTTACCCCCAGTGTTTTGCAAGGAAAGGAATATGAGGCATGGATAAATAATCTTCCTGAAATTTTGGTGGGTAGAGGGAAGATAAAGGCTATATACTATGGAGATAGAGTAGATTCAACTATCAAGGGCTTTCAGGCGATGGATAAGGGACTGGATTTGAAAATGTAAAGCAATGGCATGGCATGAGGGACATGTCAAGAGGTTTTTGAGAACATGTTTTTCATTGTACGTCCTTAAGTTGAATCAAGATCAAGGGGAAAAAAAAAGTGTATGAATGGTGATAGGACATCGATAGGATAAGAAAAAACAAAAATGGATAAGGGATATGGATTGAAGGGTGTGATAGGCTAAGGGATAGTTGTAGAATTTTGCAATAAGACAGGTATTATGGATTAAAGACTGTAATAAGCCAATGGTTAAAGATCAAAAGTTGTGATAGACTGAAAGCTACGAATAGGATGCATGATGTTCAAGGAAATCATCATCCTTGTCAAGATCAAAGGTGGAAAAGGGGATATGGACATGAGGTATGATAGAAAAATGGAGGGTATGATTGTGGTACGATAGGATAAAACCTACTCCCAAGTATGGTATGAAATAAGTTCATGGATTACGCATGATGCCTATTTGTTAGGTTTTCATCATGGTACTTGCCCAAGGCACCTATTTGCCAGGTTTTCACCAGTGGATGAATTATTTCTCTTTACTTTTCTTTCATTCTTTCTTTTTCTTTTTCATTTTTTATTTTATTTTATTTATTTTCTTTTTTTTGGGGGGGGGGAAGAAAATGGAAACATGATAGGATATGAAAGGACTCAATAATCTTGTTACTTAGATAGTAGCCTTGAAAAATGTACCAAGATTATTAAAATTATGCTCAAAGACATTGGTAGGATAATGACATGGAAGTGAGATGAAACTAAGGTAATTATTTATGCAAAGGAGGTTCTAGATAATGGAGGGGTGGAAGAAGACTTTGGTTTGAGTGGATTAGAATGTGGGAAATACCAACATCAACACACACCTTGAGGGGTAATGGAATGATGGAGAAAACATGGATCCCAAATTTTGAGATTTGGATGGAGGAAAAGTTGTGGATTTTGGGACATAAGGACCCAAAATGGATGAAGCAGGTGATGGAGAAATAGAATTGGAAGGTTTGGATAGAACAATATAAATTTTAGATACCAATTTTGATTCTTATTTAGACTATTATGCTTCAAGTATCTGCTTAGGAGCCCACATTGTTTTGGATTTGTATGCTTTTGTGGTTCTTTGGAATGCATTGCTTGCACAAGGGATTTGAAAACCCATATGTATTTTGACCTTTTCTTTTTTTTATAAATAGGCCTTTTTTTCCTTTTGGATTTTTCTTTTTCTTTTTGGATCATATTTTTCTTTGTTTTGACATGTTGATCCTTGATTGTATGTGGATTGCTAAACTTATAACTTTTATTCTTGGAATTCAAATTGATTGGAGGGGGAAAGGAATGTATTTATTAATAACAATGATATGAAGGTGTTTTGGATGGATGTTAAGTTCTAAAGCATGTGTGCCTTTACTGATAATGCTTAGTGGGTAGAGGGATATAAGGACCTAAAATGGATGGAAGAGATGAAGGGGAAGGTATATGTTTGAATTTTGATGGAGGGATACCAACACCTTGAGGAATGTCGATGATGCCATTACCATTGAGATTTTATTTTATGTGGAGAGGTTATTGCTTGTGAAGGCCTACCCTTTAGCCTTTCTAAATATTTTCACCCATAAGATATTCTTTTCTTTAGGAAGAAAAGATGAGTCCATTATGAGGGGGATATGATATGATGATAATGATGGGATCATGAAGTGGATCAGACTGGACCAAAGTGGAAGAACCCATTATGTCTTTAGTGGGTTCATAAACATCTTGCACCAACATGTTAGAATCATGGTGTGGATTAGGATCATCAGGGGGATTAGGAGCAATGAGAGGCTTTTCATGGATGGAATTGGAGGAATAATGGAATCATCAAAAGAAATAAGATCTTGAAGTATATATGGAGGATTAGGACATGGAGATGGAGGAATAAAGGAATCTTGTGGATAATTTAAGAGGATGATAGGGTCTTGTGGTGGACATGAATCTGAAAGGAAGCTTTGATCTTGACAAGGAGGAAGATCACCAGATTCCTCTTTAAGGGGTCTCTTCTCTTGGATTTAAATAGAATCATGAGAAATGATAGAGCCCGAATATCTTGATATTTCTTAGAAAATGGAATGTTAATTAGATTTAAAAGGAAATTTTGGTCATGAAATGGAAGGGGATCATTTGGGGTAGGATGAACTAGGATATCTTGATCCTGCTTAGGGAGGGGAATGCCAATGAAACTTGAAAAGGTGTTGTGTTCATAGATAGAATGGACAAGAATAAATGGATGATCATGAGTGTCTAGGAAGATCAAATCTTGTTCAAAATTTGGATTAAATGATAAGGTTTCAAGATCTTAATCTTTATTTGTTTTAGGACTCATTTCTTCATGCTCTAAATTATCCTCTTGACATGGGGTTGGACTTTGAACCTACATGGGGGATTCTGGCATGGAATTAATGCTTGGACATGAGTGAGATGTACTTTGAATGGGATCCTCTACAATACGTTTGATGGGAAATGAAGCACATGGTGACATTGGGTCTAGCATTTCTGAAGGATGGTAGGGATGTGCATCATGAATTGGATTAAAATGGCAATCAATTGTCGATAGCCCTTGGGGAATTTCATCCTTAGGTGTATCATGGTATTGGGTCTAGAGTTTATGAGGATGATATAAAAGGTTCTTGTGAATCTTCAAAAGGTGTACGAATAGAGGCCACTAGAGAGTCAATTGTTTTATAAGGGGATGGTGAGCCATTGTTGGGTATGAGCATATGATTTTAATCTTTCTCAAAAAAATCACCTTATGACTCTCTTTAATAGCTTTGTAATAGAGCTACCCTTCTTTGGAGATGCATTTGAATCCTTGTGAGGTTTTGACATTGTTGGGTTTTGATTTTGGATTTGATTGAAAAGGATTTGGTTTTGGTTTGATTTTATGTTTTGATTTTGAATTGGTTTTCGGTTGAATGACATTGGATTTTGGACTTGGTTGAATTGGTTTGACATGTTTGAAATTTGACATGGTGTTAGTTTCAACTTTTTTTTTTGAATGTTTGGTTGAAGTTATTCATACTATTTTTTTAACTGATTTTGTTATTGATACTCCAAAGTTGCTTGAACCAATTGTTAATCTTGTATGGTCGATTAAGCATATTGTTGAAATTTCACCATTAGCTGTGTTGGTTGGACATGTTGGACTATTGGCTATGTATGTGGAGTCAGTGGTTGCATCGGTTGGAAATGTTGAACCATTAGCTGTGCTAGTTTGATATGTCATTTCATTGGCTATGTTGGTTGGATCATTGGCTATTGTTGGATAATTGGTTCTTGTCGGATCATTGGTTCTGTTAGTTTTATATGTTATTGACTCAAGATCTGATTGAATAGAATTTGATGAAATGAAGTCTGACTTGGTTGAAATTTGTGTTTATTGCTTGAAATTGTTGCATCATCTATGTTTGAGGGATGAGAGTTGGTATGTTTGATCATTTGATAAGAGTTTTTACATCAACTCGCTCAATATTTGGATTTGGACCTAGAAATATCAGAAACATTCTGGACATTTGTGATCTATTGTTCTCAATGTTTTCACTTTTTGTTCCAAGATCTCTTTTTCTCAAGCTAGTTTCTCCTCTAGTTTTCATATTTGGATACATATTTCATCATTAAATGTTTGACCAATATTTCCTTGTTGTTGGGTTGGATATAATTGTGATTGCCTTGGATTGAAAATTTATTACATTGTATTATTCATTGGTCCAATCATCAATTGATATGTCAAACTTTGTTTCATCCTGGGATCTTGGAACCTTGTTTCAATAGACATGGCACTATGCAGTGTTTTTTTTGAAATTTTGAGAATTTAAGAATGTTGTATGTAACTAATGCAACCTAGGTGATTGACAATGCAAATAAATTTTGTTGGACCTTTAAGATTTTTGGAGTGATTATGGTATGAGAGTTAAACCTATGTTTTTTGTTGTTTTCAATATCTAGACAAACTTTTGGAACACAAAGCTAAAGACCCAACCTTGGCAAATTGAAATGACCTTAGAAGGAGAAGAGGAAAAATGAAAAAGTTACAATGTATCACCTATACACTTGGATACTAATCTAGATTTGAAAAATGATGTTGATAAAAGGACAAATTTTGGACAAGGTGTAGACTTCCTAACAACAACTTAGAGTTTTCTCTAAAGTTTTGATTTTTGGACTTTGACAAACCCAATTTTGAGACTAAATGCAATGAGTACAATGATTAATGACCAATTATTAAGGTATGATCCCAAGATATGAAATGGCCTTCAAGTTATATACTATGATTTAGGGATATGAAATTATCCAAAGGTATTATGCAATGATATGATCTAGACTTATGATATGATATGATAGGACCTAATAAATTATAATTTATTAATTAATGTTACCTCTTCCTATTTTCCTTTTTCCTAAATTCCTCCTTTCCACCTAATTTTCTAATTTTATAATTTCAAATTTCTCTTCTAACTTTTCCCACTAATTTCTCCTCCTAGTTAGCTCGCCTTTTTGTGCTCAATCATGTCATATAGTTCGACTATTTTCTCTCTTATGTGTCATTCAATCAATGAGAAATTATTTTTCTCATTTTGTCATAAATTAATGGCTATTTTTTCTCCAATCATGGCATAATCAATTTGCACCATTTTCTCCTAATTTGTCATATTTTCAAAGAGCAAGTTGTCATGAAATTTTTGTCAATCATTTTTTTCATAAATCTTGTCACAAATCATGCCAATTTCTTATTGTGTTGCCCTTTTTGAGATCATGAAATTGTCTATAAATTGAGCACTCTTTTCTCAATGATGGCTATCCACATTTTGAGTTCCTATGCTAGGACTTTATGCACCTATGTAGAGAGTTATTGCACCTGTGTTAAGATCTTTTGCACCTATGTGGTTTCAAATTGCTCTCATGTTAAGACTTTTTGCACTTGTGCAAAAAAATTTAAAAACATAAATTCATCTGAAGTGGCAAAGCTAGATTAGGATTAAAGTATTTCAAATAGCTTAAAATAAATTGAAATATTCCAAATTAAGCTTTTGTTTGTTGGCATTTGCATGAAGATTGCATTAATGATTTGTTATGTTGTCATTGATGTAAATAAACTGGTTATGTAATTATTATAATGATGTTTTGTAACTGGTAGGAAGAGCTAAGAGAAGGGAAATGTAACCAGTAGGTAAGTTTGTGGAGTGGACCGATATTGCTAACTATTGGAGACTTGAACCAAAAACCCTAACCGATTAAGTCTGATGAATTGGTTATATTGGTTTATGATCTAATGATGAGCACCAATGATTATGAAACGTATGCATATTGTATGTCTTGAAATCCAAGAAAACTGAGAGGAGGGGGGCTGAATCGGTGTTTTGTTGGTAACGTATGATTTTACCCTATTATAACATACACATATTAACTGGTAAATGAAGAAACATGTAACTTGAAGTAAATAAACTAGCCACATGAATGAACACCATAACACACAAAATTTATACGTGGAAAAAATCAAATAGGAAAAACCACGGTGGGATTCGTGACCCACAATATCAATTCACTGGCCATATGAAAGATATTACATAGTATGGGGGCCTGCACATGTAGGAAGGCACGCTGCCTAGAGCACACTTCTCAACACAAAAGAGTCTCACTGACTAGAAGATTTTACTAAGATAAAACAATAATGATGAACTCACAAAATGCATCTGCAATGCCAAAAAGAGTTCAGGTTATAGATCTATTCTATACCGGTTCATAAACCCTGAATCCTTCTACCAGTATCTCCTTTCCCCCAAGAATGCTTTACAAACCTTCTATAGATCATTGCATGATATAACAATCACATACAAATAACCTACATATATATCCTTCGAATCATATGGTTCTACTACCTTGTCATACACACTCTTTTATACATCATATTTCACAATGACCTAATAAACTGACTTATATACCCCCTACAATCAATATGCCTTATGCCAGCTTACAATATACTACAAAAGATATAAAATGTCTACCTAATATAATAGTTACAAAATGATTGAATAAAACTTCCTTCGGATCCCAAACTGATATCAGCTTCACTGAAGTTTTGGATGTCGATGTCAGTGTCAGTGTCGGTTGTGATCCTGAATACTCTAATGTCAGTATCTATTGAAGTATGCCTCCTAATGTCGGTGTGTGTCTTCTACAAAATCTTGTTGCCATCAATGACAACATATGAATCCAATGAGTGTCAATTTCCAACAATCTCACCCTTTGGTATTGATGGAAACACTCATGTGAAAAATGGATTCCCTGCCAATTCAACTGAAATATGAAGCATGCTCCCCTTGAACTGATTGACTATGTTTGAAATATACTAAAGCAGTCACCAACAAGGAGGGACCTTGAGGAGATCAGTCCAAACCGATCAGTAAGAGTTAACATAATGGAAACACACAGATATGATGGGGGCAATGCAGAACAGTCAATTTTATTGCATGAAAAGTTAATTGCATCCAACTTGTAACAACCGGGTTACAATATACTGGTACACAGGCCTAATAAAATAGGTGTCATAGGGACCTTGAGTTGAAAAATCTATCTTCTAAGAACTATCTATCTGACGCTCCTTTATCTTCTTATTGATTGATTCATTTCTAAAGAATGATTACAAATATATATATTTATATATATCGATCCAAAGGATCAAGTCGACCCAAAAGGATCAAAACCCTAATGTGAAAAAATAAATGAGGTTGGCCTCTAGAAAAACCAAAGGATGAAATATAGAAGGTCAACCACATGACAAGAATCATTGAGATCAATGTCCAAGGCTTTGCAAGCATCAGAATGGGTTACGGTAGATCACCAGAATAGGCCTCAAGCAACCAGTAATAATGGAAGAATCTGGTAACAAGAAACTATCAAGGAAACCAGTAGTGATATCTTGCCAGAAAGTGATCCAAATGAGATGCGGTTAGAAAGCAAGTAGGGTGATCAAGTCTTCAAGAAGAATCCAACTCCACAGGAAGTCGGTGTGCAAAAAATGGGACACATAGAAAGGAAAACCGAAACTGCAAACAAAAAAGAAAATATTCTTGGTTGATGCAAGATTGCTATGAACCAGGGATGCTCTTACATCAGACATCTAGGGTTGTTGAAAAAAAGTGAGTCTCTCACTTTGCAAGGGCTAGATGAAAACCAAGGTGGTCTACCTCTTCCTGAGAAATCCAAGATGAGTCTTCAATTGGTCTGCCTTTCCACTTTACCAAGTACTCTTGATACTAACTGCTTCGAGTACTACGACCAATCCTACTATCCAAAATTTTGTCAATTTGATCTGGTTCCTTCCAGAGCAACTGTTTCTCCCAGTCTGCTACACTGTCTTAGCTGAATTCTAGTTGATGATACTGATGAAGGTCTGCAATATTGAACACCAGTGAAATACTCAAACTATCTGGTAACTCCACTTCATATGCATTTCCAGAACTGAATTTCCTTAACATCTTACAAGGTCCAAACTTCTTCATCTACAACTTATTATAGGTTCCAACCAGAAATCTTTCTTTTCTTAAGTATACCATCACCTCATCATCAATTTCAAATTCCTTGTCTCCTCTTCTCATCTACCTTTTCCTTATACTTACTGTTCATATCTTCCAAATCTTGTTTAACCTGAATGTGCAATGTTGCCATGTGATCTGCAAAATCCTCTACTTCTGAACTTCTCTGGTCATCACTGCTAATATCCCTTAATTATGATATACCTCTAGGATGCATTCTGGTAACTATCCAAAAGGGTGTTTTTCCAGTACTCCTACTCACTGAATTGTTATAGCCAAACTCTACTTGTGCAAGGATTAAATCCCAACTTCTAGTTTTCTCCCACTAAACATCTCAACAAGTTTCCCAAACTACAGTTAACTACTTCTGTCTATCCATCAGTCTGTGGGTGAAAAGTAGAACTGAATTTCAAATCTGTCTTCATCTTCTTCCAAAGTGTTCTCCAAAAATAGCCAACAAACTTAGTGTCTCTATCTAAAACTATGTTTTAGGTAATCCATGCAATCTCACCACTTCCTTGAAAAATAGGTCTACTACATGAACTGCATCTGATGTCTTCTTGCAAGGTATGAAATGAGCCATCTTAGAAAATATATCCACCACCACAAATATTGAACCATTCCCCCTCGGTGTCTTAGTTAAGACAAGTACAAGATCCATACTTACATCCTCCCAAGGTCTTATTGGTACTGTCAAAGGTTTATACATTCCCACATTTTAACTACTACCTTTCGCAACTTGACAAACTCTACAACTTTGTACATATCTCTTAACATCCTTATGAATTTAGAGCCAAAAGTACTGCTCACTTACTAATGCAATTGTTTTATCAATGTCAAAGTGTCCAGCTAAACCTCCACTATGCTTCTAGGTTAGTGCAGGATCATGGGGCCCCAAAAGGTGGCAATGCGAAAAAAATAGCCTTCTCCACTCACCTAAAAACATGAAAATCCATGTTGATTTTTTGCTAGGCCTAGGTGTCAGTACACCTTGGCATGGTAAACAGCTAAGCAAATCAGATATCGAATAAAATCAGATATCCGATTTTTATTTATAATTTTAAATTAAAAAATTAATTATATAATATATAATGTAATATAATAATATATTAAATATTACATATTATATAATATATAATATATTATTATATTATATTATATATTATATAATACATAATATATAATATAATATTATGGTATATTATATAATATATTATTATATTATAATATATTATTATATTATAATATAATATTATATAATTATATAATATAATAATATATTATATTATTATAATCCTTTTTCAGTTATTGTTAATGGTAATCCTTCTGGTTTTTAACGAGCCACTCAAGGAGTTCGACAAGGTGACCCACTATCACCTTTTCTCTTCATTATTATGGCAGAATCTTTTAGCAGATTGGTTGATAAGCAGTTGAGTCTGGGTCTTTGGAAGGGGGTATGCATCCCTAATACCTCAATTTATATTACTCACACTTTATTTGCAAGTGATACACTTTTATTTGGTTGTTCCAATATTCAAGAAAGAAGGCATATTAAGAAAATGTTGGACATATATACTTCCGGATCTGGGCAGAAAATTAGTGCTCAGAAATATAAATTATTCATATTCAATACTTTTGAAATGGTGTCTAACAACATTATCCAAACATTGGGCTTTCCAATGGATTCTCTTCCATCATCGTACTTGGGTATCCCTTTCTTTATGGGAGCAGGGAAACCTTCTTTTTAGAATTTTGTGATTGATAGATAAAAAAGAAGAATTTATGTGTGGACAGATAGATGGTTATCTCTATCAGCAGAATCCTTCTTGTCAAAATTGTTTTGGCTACAATTCCAAACTATTACATTTCAATCCTTCAAGCCCCGAAATCTATTGTTTCTCCTATTGAGAAAATTATTCAAAATTTTATTTGGAAAGGCAATCTTTAAGAAGATAAAAAGATCCTGCTTGTGTCTCTCAATAAAATGACTCCAAGAAAATCTATGGGCAAGGTTGGTCTGCATGATCTTTGAAAAAGGAATAAGGCCTTTGGGGAAAAGTTGGTTTGGAATATTTATGAAAAACCACATGCTTTGTGGTGTCAAATTATGCAAGAAAAGTATCTAGATAATCCTACCCCATCACATATATTTACTATCCTCAATCCTCCATCAGGGTCTGCAGTTTGGAACTTCATGATGGGTTCTAGGAATGTGATTACTAGATATTTATCGTGGCAAGTACATAATGGCAAAGATGTCAACTTTTGGCATGATTCATGGAGTGTTCTCCCCCCTCTTAATATTGAGGAATCCCTAGTAGATGTGATCCCTATATTTATTTCTCAATGGGTTTCTCACCTTCATGATTACATAGATGATCTTGAGAAGCCTTCAAATCATGTCATTTGGAAGAACCCAGCTCTACTCCCAATCTCCCTGGGTCAAAAGGTAAATTTTTCTTTGATTCTAAAGAACCGCATTAATTTTATCTCTAATGGTTTGGAAAAATTGATATGGTGCCCTACAAAGAATGGAAATTACTCTATCAAGGAAGGGTATATGGCAATTCATCAGATGTTTGTTCAATCCTATTCACAAAGAGCTTATAATTTATGTTGGAACAACAATGTTCTTCCCAAGGCAGGGATGTTTTCTTGGCTTGTTCTATATAAGAGAATGCTCACCAGTGAGAGACTTGATAAATTGAATATTGCACATCTATTTGCTTGTGTACTTTGTGGCGAGCACAGTGAAAAATTAGATCAACTCCTCCTCCAATGTGATTTTGCTCATTATTGTTGGATATTTGTGCTTGATAAGCTTTCCTTTAGCATCCCTCTTCCAAATAATTTATGGGATTTGTTCCAATCATGGCTAGTCTTATACTCATCCTCTCTTTTTGCATGCATTTGGAAAGTGATCCCATCCACAATAGTATGGTCACTTTGGTGGGAAAGAAATAAGTGTATTTTTAGAAAGCAAACATCTCCTCTTTTTGATGTTTTCAATTATATTGAAAAACCAGTATTAGAACTGGTTAATGCTCATGTTTCAAATCAGCTCAATTCAAATAGGGAATTTACTTCTTGGGATGGTCAAGTTATTAATTGTTGGAAGGGCATTTCTATTTATGTACCACCTTGTCTTCTGAGAGTGAGAACTAGCAAAATTGATAGAAATAAAGTGAAATTGTATCCTTCAGATTCAATGCATTTCAAATTGAATTTTGATGGCTCCTCTAAAGGGAACCCAGGTGATGTAGGGATAGGAGTATGCATAAGGGATCACACAGGGTGTGTTTTTCCTTTGAAATCTGCTTATATTCCATTGGGTACTAACAAATTTGTTGAGGCATATGCTTTACTTGAAGGCATTATACTAGTAAAAAAATGAAACATCTCTTATATTTACATTGAAGGTGATTCAAATATTATTATCAACGCTTGCATAAAGAGAAATATTGATAATCAGCAGATAAGATATTTACTTGAACAAGCATGGACACTTATTGATACATTTGTAAACTTTACCATTTCACATGTGTATAGAGAAAGGAAGAAAAAACTTTGGAGGACATGGGTATAGGATAATATTATACATGGCTATGCAGTGGTCTTTTTCATAATAATAAAAATTGGTATGTGTGGTATTATAAGTGCAGGGTCACGTGGTTCTATTGTATCTGTATGATGTGAATGGATGTCGATTTGAGCATCTAAGAAGCATGTTGGATTGCAAGTTGAATAAATTCATAAGTGAGAGATTGTGGACTACTATGTAGATGTGTACAGCTCTCGTGATGTTTTGGTTCGAACTTCACCTTGTTCAACATATTCCAAAAAGCATTCGATACATGGGGATGATTTGTGGCACTCGGTATTCTGGACATTATAAGATATATTGTATTTTTTGGCATACTAGAGATTTAAGTTTCACAACCTTTCTATGTATTGTAGAGCAAGGATCGGAGTTTTTCTTAATGGTTCTTTTCTCTAGGTTCTCTTTGAATCAGCTTTTGTAAAAGAAATATATAAATAAATAAAATATATTAAGAGGCACTGCCACCTTTTTCAATATATATATATATAATTATATTATATAATATAATAATATATTATTATATTATATAATATAATGTTATTTTAAAGTAATTTTAGTATAAAAATCGGATATCAGATTCCCAAAAATCACGTAGCCTGTGGGTTAAAAATAACTCACGGGCTATCACAATCCACCAGTCCAAATATACATTGAAAGGTAATATTTTTATTGTTTTCAATAATTTTCATTCAATTTTTGTATTTTTTTTAATGTTTAGTTGTTTTTTCATTGAAACTATTGTTTTTTTCATGAAAACTAGGTTTTTTTTAAATCAAATACAAAATTGTTTAGATTTGTTAACTAAATTCAATTGTTTACATTCAATTAAGTTAAAAATGGGGGATAACATTGAAAACATTGACAACCACAACTGCAACAACGAAACCCCCCTCAATTTAGGATTTAATTGCACAAAATTTGAACAAATTGAGGGGGATTGCAGATGTATATCGTAGGATCCCTCGTCTAAACCCAATGTTTGATCCTCTCACATCAATCATAAATAGTATGGAAACTATGACTAAGGAGCACAATGTTGCCCCTTTGTTGTGAGATTCTATGAGAGAAAAATATGCAGCCAGCTTATCTTATAAGGAGATCAAGGATCTCAAGATATCCAAAACCACTATCACCTCATTGTGTGTGAATCCCTGCATTGGTCAACTTGTAGACCCCAAAGGAAAAAAAATATTTGTATTAAATGATGCACAAATGATGGTATTGTGAAAAACTTTTGGGATTGTTGGTGGATGGTTTTTGACAAACCACCCAACAACAATCTTGATGTCCCCTTCTACTTCATAAAAAAATTGTATGTTGAGTTTGTTTTAGGAAAACATGTGAACTACTTTGACATTGAACCTTTCTAGGGTGTGGATCTAGGTATCCCCCAAAATAGACCTGGGACAGTCAGAGTAGTCTAGGGCCCATATGTCCCCCCTCTTCCTGTTGATCCCCTACCTCCAGTGCAACATCCAGATATCGTTTGTGAGGCAACATCATGAACCATATCGTCTATGAACTCTTTGAGTAGCCTTTTGGTTTCTCAGGCTGGGTCAGTAGCTCAACCTACTTTTGATGGTAGCGGTGCATCCATGGCAGTGACACGTCATCCTCGACTCCACACATTTGAGTGCCCCATAGTTGTGTCATGTGTGGGCATGTATGCTTGGGTCCAGTTGGACAACCTATTGATCCTCCTTTGGATAGTGCAGATTATGAGGTGTATGAGATGCACGGTGCACCAGATGTTATGACACAAACTAGAGGATACCCTGGAGACTCCTCACATGCTAGAGGCAAGGACGGACCGTCATCATATATTGATGATGTAGTGGTAAGATTTGTATTTCCACAGTTCATGCTATATTTTAAATGAATATTTATAATCTAGATAATATTAAGTACTAATTTTTATTTACATGGTCTAATTAACAGTTGATGACTAAGGAGGAGTTGACACTGATTCAGGAGGGCACCTTGATAACCATTTCATTTGGCCTTGATAGGTTGACAATACATATATTATTGCACCTAGTTGTTTGTATTATATTGTGCATGCATGCTCATCATTTACATTGGTATTAATTATATTATGTAGTAACTTTCATGTATATCTTATTTCACTCTTGTAGGGCACAAGCAGCATGAGTGCGGGGTAATGTGATTTAGGATTTGGTAGTGCAGTTGGAGACAAGGGAAAGTTAATTGAATACAAATTTGATTGAATGAATATTTTAAATAATTTATAGTGATTATACATGTCTAGACATAGATTGATATTTTTATATACTTATTGTGTATATGTACAGAGAATTCTTGGCTTCACATCCTTGTTGACTACACCTAGTATACCTAAAGATGAAGAAGAAGAAGAGATACCTTGAGTACATGTGTTTTTATTTTATTTTATTTTTAGTAGATATAATTTTTTATTATCAGTGACAATTATATGCTAACTTGTATCAATGTCATGTTTGTGAACATATGTAGGTTGTGTATGAAAATATTAAAAACATACCTCCTTTACTGAAGACATACATCAAGAGTCTTGCAAAGCCAAAGAGAAAACGTGGAGATGAGGTAAACAATAATATTTCAATTGTAGTTTATTTTTATGTTAACTTTTCAAATGTGAGTTATATAATATAACTAATCTTAATCGTGGTTTGTTTTTTCTTGTGCAGGATCTTTCATAGCCGAGAAGTGCGGCGATGAGGATCGATTTTGATGATCCATCAGTAGCTTAGGATGTTATAGATAGTTTTGGGATGCTTAAATGTCTATTTGGCATGTATATTTTTGTATATGGACATACATTCATGTATATAGACATACATTTTGTTTGACTTGGCGTTTATGCCATATTTGTGTATGGACATACACTTGTAATCATTTGATATTTTTCAGATATACAAAAGTTGATATTTGATCATATAAATTGTTGCTCATATGTGCATGGTATTATTATGGAAATATTTAATCTTCATTCCAATAATTAACAATGGTTAATAATGTTTATTTAATGAACAATACAATTCATTTCATTTGATCGTAAGTGTTGTTTGTATAATGAACAATACAATAAAATTCATTTAGTGAACAATACAATACAATTCATTTAATGAACAATACTTGATACAATTCATTATTACCCTATGCATGCTCCTATTTTTGCCCCCCACTCAGTCAAACTCTCGGGATCATACCCTACCGGTGTCATCCCTTGAGCACCCTAAGTGCTAAAAATTGTCAAACTTTGACGGGCCCTAACTCAGGTTCTATGGCCTCTACAAGCGATCATCAATAGACCTACATTTTGAACACATCCTTAATATAAATGTAGAAAACTTGAACATTAAGGTTTAATGATCATTGTTTCAAAATGAAATGCATGATAAAAAAAATAAGGCACCATTAAAGACCTACTACTCAAGTATGTTTGAAGGGTCATCTTTTTGCTTAAGACTATCCAGTATCACTTCATGATCAGCAGTAGTCACTATCCATAGCTCTTTGGTCTTTGGTTTTTCTTCATGCTTCAACAAATTGACATTTGTAGCTATAATAAGGTATGAATACATTAGAATGGTTTTGTGTCTCGCAACCAAATTCCCACAACAACAAATGAACCTGTAGGATATGTGAACCGTCATCATTTGCCACTGGTTGTGTTAGCTTCTATTTTCCTTGTACACATCATGCCAACCAATATTCTTATCTTTCTTAATTCCCTTGTGGTGCAAAAACTAAAAAAACATGTCCTGGTTGTACAAGGTTTGATAGATGATCATACTCAAGTGAACTTTCCTCTTCAATGATCACAGGTGAAGCATGAGAATCCTATGGATAGTGAAAGTTTGAATCACCCAAAAAACATTTAAATTTTCCATAGGCACAGGTAGGTAGGACAAAGTGAGTCCTCTTTGATGAAAGATCATGTTGAGCATGAATGAGATAGATCTAGTCTAAACATGAAAAGAGAAAAATGCAAAGAGTCGACCCATATGTGAAAAGACAAGAAACAATCAGAAACCTTTAATGATAATCAAGTTGAAGCCTTGAGATTTATGCAATATGGTTCAAGTCCAAAATTGTACCCTAAATCCACACACTCTTCCCTCTCCCAGCATACACTAATGAGTCACAAGTTAACATAGCATCTGGAAGGATTTGACAAGAGCATTTTAATTGTACTTATATCTTGTGTATTATAATAAAGACCAATTTGCCAATGCGACATCTTCATATGAGTGAAAATCTTCATTTTATCTCAATACAGCTGTACCTATTCCATTATTACAAAAAGTAAATAAGTTCTGCACTACACTGCAGTCTAATTTAATATCTATCAGTTGCCAGAATAACCCAAGGCCATTTTATGGCTAGTACAAAAGAGATGATATTGATATTCTCTAAGTCAAACTCACTTGAATGTCCAAGAAAAGAAATTTTAATCCTAGAACATCAAGATGTTGAACAAAACTATAAGAGGAAATGACCACATAGATTGACATGTAAACATACATGAAGGTCAATGGTTGAAAACTAGGTAGATAAAATATACAAAGGTCTGTTATTAGTATCCTCTATATTATGGATTTGAATTGATGTTCTCAATTAGTTATTATTTGTTCAACTTTTCTTCATAAGGCACAACCATCTGGTAGTTATCATATCAGGACAACCACCCATGACTTTCAAAGTAATTGATATTTATTTCTACACCTTAGACTCACAAGATTAATAATGAAATGACATTTATGATTCATCAAATGCTGACAAAGTCTAATAAAAGTTTAACTTCAAGATGTATACAACATATCATATTCAACTTCAAGATACATACAACTTACCATATGCAAGCTCATGCCAACCACCACTTGGATATGACATATTATTTTAATAGCATACTAACAATAGTAAATATCAAATCTACTTGTTTTTAAGAAAATTAAAGCTATAGTATCCCTATCATCTACATAGGAAGGAATAATTTGCAGACAAATCGAAAATAAAATGATATTAATTCAATTAGGTTCTTTTCAATCTTTCCAAAAATATGATGGCAGCATCCCCTTGTAATTATTATTTTCAATCTTCCCTATATCTCTTATTCTTCATACTAATATGACCTAGATTTTCTGAAAGGAAAACAATTTCGTACTTTCCTGGAAATTCTTAACAGCGTTTTTTCCTTTTTTTTCTTATCTTTTTAAATTTAAATTTTTTTTCTATAGATACTGTACAGGACTAAGTCATGACACATTATTATATGTCGATTAAAGTACAATATATGTAATAAAACTATATAGTCTTACAAAAAAGCCATATAGACATATAATGTCATATATCTAGAAATATATATGGAAATATATAGGCATTTGAATCATCTTCATGATCATAAACACAATGAGACCAAAATTTTTGACATAAGTGAGGTTGAACTCGATTCCCAGAAGACTCAACCACATCACCCTATGCTAGAGGCCTAGTATGATATATAAGACTTTGAGTTAGTGAGATAATGGACTCTAAGGTCTCTACCTCAACACCCTCCTTTAAAATAGAAGGGATAGTGATATGTGCAGTCTTTGGTTTATGTACGGGCCTTGGTGCCAAATTTTGAGTACGTTGTGCCCATACTTTATCCTATGCGGAGCCCCCACCTCTACCCTAGAACTTGGACCCTATGTTACTGCATGGAGGATAGTTAAATTCGCAATAGAGTTTCCTCAAAAAAGTATTGTGGGACCTTATTATTACTGCATGGAGGATAGTTAAAAACCATCCACCACCTATCCCAAAAATTATCCCTTATCCCTTGGTGATGGAACCAATGGACAGGTAACCTCCTGGAAGAACCTTGTAGAGGTTAATTGGTTCTTGGGTCAATAAACAATGCATACAAATCAGATTTAATTTTATTTTGTTCACCAGTGATCATCGATAGAAAACATAATGTGAAGACTGTGGGCCATTGGAATCCACAAAATGGCCCACAAGGCTCTTTTTTATTTACAAAAATTGGATATCCGATTTAAATGTATAAATTTGTGGTCCCAAATTTTTTTCCCATTGCCGCCTGTTTTTTTTTACTATTGCCACATAAATGGCAATGACAAAAATCGGATATATGATAAAATATGATATCCAATTTTATCACTCATATTTTAGAGAGAGAGAGAGAGAGAGAGAGAGAGAGAGAGAGAGAGAGAGAGAGATCAGGGGAGGGGAGAGAGAGAGATTAGGGGAGGGGGAGAGAGAGAGAGATTAAGGGAGAGAGAGAGAGAGGAGGGGGGAGAGAGAGAGAGAGAGGGACCATAAGGGGTCGTATGTTTTACTTAGGGGTCATATGGTGTCCCATAACCCCTTGACGCCATATGACACATAACAACACAATTTAGTGTCTTATGGGGTCTTATGACACAATACAACCCCTTAGGACACCATAGGACCCATAACGACCCAATATGGTGTCTTAAGGGGTTAGATGGTGTCCTAAGGGATTGTAGGACACAATATGACCCCTACGGACACTATATGACTCATAACAACCCAATATGGTGCCATAAGGGGTCGTATGTTGTCCTTAAGGGTCATACTATGTCCCATGACCCATTAGGATACAATATTACCCATAACAACACAATTTGGTGTCTTAAGGGGTCATATGGTGTCCTAAGGGGTTGTAGGACACAATATGACCCCTTAGGATACCATAGGACCCATAACGACCCAATATAGTGTCTTAAGGGGTCATATGGTGTCCTAAGGGGTCATAGGACATAATATGACCCCTTAGTACACCATATAACCCCTAACGACACCATATGGTGTGATAAGGTTTCGTCTATTGTCCTTAAGGGTCATAGGGTATCCCATGACCCCTTAGGACACCATATGACCCATAATGACACAATTTGGTGTCTTAAAGGGTCATATAGTGTCCTAAGGGGTCATAGGACACAATATGACCCCTTAGGACATTGTCGTTAGGGGTCATATAGTGTCCTAATGGGTTGTAGGACACAATATGATCCCTTTGAATACCATAGGACCCATACTAACCCCATATGGTGTCATAAGGGGTTGTATGTTGTCCTTACGGGTCATATTGTGTCCTACGACCCCTTAGGACACCATATGAGCCCTAACGACAAAATTTGGTGTCTTAAGGGGTTATATGGTGTCCTAAGGGGTCATAAGACACAATATGACCCCTATGGACACCATAGGACTTATAACGACCCAATATGGTGTCAAAAGAGGTTGTATGTTGTCCTTAGGGGTCATATTGTTGTTGGCATTACAATAGAAAAGGAGATTGTTGGCATTACAATAGAAAAGGAGATTATTGGCATTTCAATAAGGATATTGAGAAGGTTGTTGGAGATCATTGATATAACTAAATAAGGATGGTTACTATCTTAATAATATTATTTTTTCATTGATGTCAAGCAATTGATTTTGTGACTCAGTATGTGATGTTGCCATATCTTGAGAAGGATGTTTTGATGAATATTAAGAGGTTGGTAAGTGACACAAAAAGAATGTGATAATGAAGGGGAATAATAAGTTATTCAATGGGAAACTATTACCGAGTTAGACAATGATGAGATCATGTTGTTTTGATTGTTTTGATATCTTACATATGTTGTTTTAATACTATACTATGTCATTGAGCAAAGAACCTAGTCGGTAAACCCTAAGGTACCTAGTCGATAAACCCTAAGGTTATCAATATCGATTAAAGAAGGCAGAATGTCTACCGAGTGAAGTTCAGTATTTATTGAGTAAAAACCGAGTTATAATAGATCACATTGGATGGATAAAAGCATTATTTAATGAAGGATGCTGATGAGTTGGAGATGAATAAATGATTAGTATGCCACACATGAAGTTTGTTGAGGATCGATGACATGGAAAATCAAACAGGAAGATCTACAACATAGATTGAACTGCAATAACCTAGCACAAGTTCCAAGGAAGGAATGCAAGTTCCAAGGAAAGGTAAAAAAAATTTCAAATCGAAGGATACATTGAACCTAGTCAAGTTTGAAGATATGAAGGCTAAGATTGATCATGGGAAATGTGATCAAGGAGATTAAGCGGTTAGAGATTGTTTATAAATAAGGAATTTGTTGATGAACAATGGAAGCAGGAAAATGTATGCACAATGATGCTACAGTAATGTTTACCAAGCACAAAAGCTTGAAGATCTTATTGAAGAACAGATTGAGAAGCCCAGCAAGCCCAACAAGGGACAAGATAAGTCATATGAGAAGATTGTTTTGAGCAAATAGAATCTTCTTTAGCATTTTAGATGTGAAGTTGCAAATATATTTTATTACTCTTGTTTATTTTGTAAGTGATAGGAAATCTCTTAACTGAGTGGACTTAACAGTCTTATTTGTAAACCCTCTAGCAAGGTAACATTCTAAATGAGTGTTTGAAATCCTTTGACAAGATCACTTCTAATCGAGTGCAAGACTCTAACAAGTCTATGGGAAATCCCTTAACCAGGTCACATCTAGCAATGTGTTTGTAATCTTTAACAAGATTTTCTTTTAACTAAGCATACTCTAGAAAGGTATATTTCTTAGTGGGTCTGAAATCCCACAATGGTTTTTCCCTATTTGGTTTTCCACGTTAAATCTGGTGTTAAATGTGTTATGATGTTTTAAGTGTATCTATTTATAAGTATTGAATGATTTACAGTCTTAGTTGCATATTAGTAAAGGCTACCGAGGTTGAATCTATTGAATCTATTGAAGATTAAGTTTTATGATTTACCCTCCCCCCTCTCATCTTAGCTAACAATTGGTATCAGAGCTTTGGACTTTGGAAGAAAAGTTTAATGGTACTTGAGGAAAAGATCCGAAGATGTATAAAATGGATGGACTGAAGCTGAACAAGTCTAGTTTCTCCACATGGTAGAAAAGGATGAAGCTGCACTTATCAAGAATTGGAGAATATGCAACATATTATCTGGAGAATGATTACATAGCACCCAACACTAACCTAATGACAATGGAAGAGATAAAGGCAAAGCAAGAACATATTCAAGCTATGATTGAAATAACATCTGCATTAATCGACTTAGAGTTTAATGACCTAGAAGGCTGCAATGATGCCAAAGCGATGTGGAACAAGCTCATATCTATGTATGGTGGTGATGAACATGTTCAGAGAGAAAAAGTAGATAGTCTAAGAGGACAACTTGAATCCATGAGAATGAATGAAGGTGAGAACATAACCCAATACAGTACAAGGTTAAAGGAGACTGTCAATCAAATCAAAGGAGCAGGGGGAACTATTGAAGAAAAGGATGTAACAAGTAAGTTGCTTAGAACACTTCTACCTACTTATGCCATTCGAGTCTCTACAATCAATGAATTAAGGTCTATACCAAATATGTCGGTTTCTTTGGATGCTACTATCAGTAAGCTACATGCATTTGAGTTATGTAATTTTGATAACAGTGGGTCTTCGGTAAATAAAGTTGAATCTGCATTCAGTTCTTTTCATATTGATGAATCTGATGATTACAATGATAGAATGTATAAGTATACTGAAGGAAATCACAGTGGAGCAAGTGAAATATTTCACAAAAACATGGAAGAGGTACACAAACTATATGAAGAAATCAAAAAGAAAGAAGACTTTGAAGCATTATTAGCCAGAAGGTTACCGAGAGGCAAAGGTAAGTATAAAGGAAAGCTACCTTTAAAATGTTTTAACTATGATAGAATAGGACATATGGCTTCTAACTGTCCTGACAAAGAATCCAATGAAAAGAGAGGCTACCGAGATGACAGACAGAAAGACAACCAATATAGAGGACATCGAGACTTTAGAAGGAAAGATAGAAAGACATGCCTGGTAGTTGATGAGGAATCCAACAATGATAAATCTGATGGAACTAATATAGAGGAATTTGTTTATGTGGCCATCAAAGATGGGTTAGATGAAGAAAGGTATGAAGAAAAAGCCCTAATAGCTCACATAAATAAAAATGATTCTTGGATCATAGATAGTGGATGCTCACATCACATGATAGGTGAAAAACACAAGTTTGTTAAATTAGAAGACTATGATGGAGGTTATGTAAGATTCGGTAATGATGCACCATGTCCGGTGAAAGGTAAAGGATCTATAACACTTCTTGACAATGCTAAATGTGATGATGTATACTGGGTTGAAGGTTTGAAATACAATTTGTTGAGTGTAGTACAGCTAAACAATATAGGATACTGGATAGAGTTTCAGAAGGGATGTGTCAAAGTTCACGACAAACATGGAAAGCTAGCTGCTACTGGGACACAAACAAAAGGTAATACATTTCATCTTGACTCAACTATGAACAATTGTCTATATGCTAAAATAGATGATACCTGGTTATGGCATAAAAGGTTTTGTCATGTAAATTTTGATAACCTAATCAAAATAAGTAAGAAGCACCAAGTAAGAGGTCTACCTAGCTTGGAAAAACTAGAGAATGCAATATGTCATGGATGCCAGATGGGTAAGATGACAAGGTCAAGCTTTACAAGTAAGTCCTACACTTCTAAAGGAATTTTAGATCTTGTGCACACTGATCTTTGTGGTCCTATGAAAGTTCAAAGTTATTATGGAGATAGATACTTCATATTATTTGTGGATGATTACTCAAGAATGATGTCAGTTATGTTTTTAAAAGAGAAATCAGAAGCCTTTCAAATGTTCAAATGGTATAAACCTAGAGTTGAAAAAGAAACAGGAAGACAGTTGAAATGTCTAAGATCTGATAGAGGAGGATAATTTATTTTCGATGAATTTAATCTATTTTACAATGATCATGGTATAAAGAGACAAGTGTCTACATCGAGAACACCTCAGATGGGATAGCTAAAAGAAGAAACAAATCAATTATAGATTGTGCCAGAACCCTGATGATAGAAAAGAGGGTACCTCAAACATTTTGGAGAGAAGCAATCAGCACTGTAGTTTACACCCTAAACCGAGTACAACTAAAGAAAGGAACTTTGAAGACACCATATGAAATCTAGTATGATAAGAAACCCAATGTAAGTTATTTTAAGATATTTGGAAGTAGATGTTATGTTCACAAAGATGACAAAAATGGAAAGTTTGATCAGAAAAGTGAAGAAGGAACATTTCTTGGTTATTCTTTTAGAAGCAAAGCATTTAAATGTCTGATAAAATCATCTAACAAAATAGTAGAAAGTGCAAATGTGAAAATTGATGAATTTGCAGAAAGAAATGATGAAGGAAATTCCAAAGAACCAGAAAATTATGAAGAATTTGTTTATGTTCAACCAAGAAATCCTATCGAGAAAGCTGATGAAGAAAATGAAGAAAATACTCAGTTACCGAGTGATGAAGAAGATCATACAGAGCCTACCGAGCCCATATTAGCCAAGTATGTCAAAAGAAATCACACATCAAGTTAGATTATAGGAGATAAGGATGATCCAGTGATGACAAGAAACAAACTGAGACAAAACACATGTCTGATATCTGAATTTGAACCGAGGATAGTAAAAGAGGCATTTAGTAATGAAGATTGCATAAATGCTATGACAAAAGAAATTGATCAAATCAAGAAGAATGAAAAATGGACATTGGTCTCAAGACCAAAAGAGAAAAATGTAATTGGTACAAAGTGGATTTTCAGAAACAAGCTGAATGAAAGAGGAGAGGTCATTCGGAATAAAGCAAGACTAGTTTGCAAAGGTTATGATCAAGAAGAAGGAATTGATTATGGTGAGACACTTGCACCTATGGAAAGACTTGAAGGAGGGAGAACAATGTTGGCATATGCTGCTTACAAAAGTTTCAAGGTATATCAAATGGATGTTAAATCTGCATTTTTGAATGGTATACTAGAAGAAGAAGTTTACATTGAACAACCTGAAGGATTTATTGAAGACAAGAATAAAGATCAGGTATGTAAGCTGAACAAAGCATTATATGGTCTAAAGCAAGCACCTAGAGCATGGTATAAAAGACGACACTCTTATTTGATCAAGATTGGATTTATAAGGACAAGTGAAAACAACAACATGTATATAAAGAATGATGAGAACAATGGTATACTGCTATCAGCAATATTTGTTGATGATATTATTTTTTGTGGAAATGAATCCCTATGCAAGAACTTTGGAAATGAAATGAGAAAAGAATTTGAGATGTCATTAATCGGTGAAATAAAGTATTTTATAGGTCTACAGATACTGCAAATGAAAAATGAGATTTTCATTACTCAATCCAAGTATATAAAGGAAATCCTGAAGAAATTTGGAATGGAGGATTCTAAACCTGTAAGTACTCCTATGACTACCAACTGTAAACTATCAAAGAGTGATGAATCTGCATCTATTGATGAGACACTTTACCGATCTATGATTGGAAAGTTGCAATATGTAGTTCATAGCAGGCCGGATATAGCACATGCAGTAGGTATAGTTGCAAGATTTTCTGCAGATCCCAAAGAAACACATATGATAGCAATCAAGAGAATTTTCAGATACCTGAAAGGCACTAAATATTATGGCTTAGCATATCAAAAAGGGAATATTTTTGACCTAAAAGTCTATACTGATGCTAACTGGGCAGGAAACATTGATGATAGGAAAAGCACAAGCGGTGGAGCTTTCTTCTTGGGAGATAGACTAGTAAGTTGTCTTAGCAAGAAACAAGGATGCATTTCACAGTCAATAGCTAAAGCTGAATATGTCACTGCAACATTGAATTGTACCAATACAACATGGATCAAACAACTGTTGGAAGGTATGAATGAGAAAGTTTCTGAGCCAGTAACTATATTCTGTGATAACACTAGTGCCATTAACATTTCAAAGAATCTGGTAATGCACTCTAAGACAAAGCATATCTCTATAAAGTATCATTATCTCAGAGAAGAAGTTCAAGAGAAGAAAGTTGTGCTGGAATATATCAGTTCAAAGGAACAAATAGCAAATATTTTCACAAAGCCATTGCCAAAGGACACTTTTGAGTATCTCAGAAGTCAGTTAGGGGTCCTACCCCTATCTAGTACTCACTGAAAGAGTTCGGTGAAAGCATCAATTCTATGAATCTAAAGAATAACTATCTATGAAGTTGATGTTGCCTTAAACTTTAGGAGGTCACCTAAATTTGTACAATAAAAAGTGATTGAAGACAAAGATGATCTGACTGTAAATGAGACTGCAAGGAAATTACTTCACAAAGGAAGAAATCATGAATTAGTTTTTTTCTTTTTGGCATTGTTGCCAAAGGGGGAGAAGACTAAATGGAGAAGACTAATGACATGGGAAGAAGACTTCAGGAGAAGTCTACACAGCAATCTGGATCCGAATCAATTGAAACAAATCAAGTTGGTTTTGCCATCAATGCCAAAGGGGGAGATTGTTGGCATTACAACAGAAAAGGAGATTGTTGGCATTTCAATAAGGATATTGAGAAGGTTGTTGGAGATCGTTGATATAACTAAAGAAGGATGATTACTATCTTAATAATATTATTTTGTCATTGATGTCAAGCAATTGATTTTCTAATTCAAAATGTGATGTTGCCAAATCTTGAGAAGGATGTTTTGATGAATATTAAGAGGTTGGTAAGTGACACAGAAAGAATGTGATAATAAAGGGGAATAATAAGTTATTCAATGGGCAACTATTACCAAGTTAGACAATGATGAGATCATGTTGTTTTGATTGTTTCGATATCCTACATATGTTGTTTTAATATTGTACTATGTCATCGAGCAAAGAACCTAGTCAGTAAACCCTAAGGTACCTAGTTGGTAAACCCTAAGGTTATCGATATCGGTTAAAGAAGGCAGAATGTCTACTGAGTGAAGTTTAGTATTTACTAAGTAACAACCGGGTTATAATAGATTGCATTGGATGGATAAAATAATTATTTAATCAAGGATGCTGATGAGCCAGAGATGAATAAATGATTGGTATGCCACACATGAAGTTTGTTGAGGATCGACGACATAGAAAATCAAAGAGGAAGATCTACAACACAGATTGAACCACAATAACCTAGCACAAGTTCCAAGGAAGGAATGCAAGTTCCAAGGCAAGGTAAAACATTTTTCAAATCGAAGGATACATTGAACCTGGTCAAGTTTGAAGATCTAATGACTAAGATTGATCATGGGAAATGTGATCAAGGAGATTAAGCGGCTAGAGATTGCTTATAAATAAGGAATTTGTTGATGAACAATGGAAGTGAACAAATGTATGAACAATGATGCTACAGTAATGTTTACCGAGCACAAAAGCTTGAAGATCTGATTGAAGAACAGATTGAGAAGCCCAACAAGCCCAACAAGGGACAAGATAAGTTGTATGACAAGATTGTTTTGAGCAAATAGAATCTACTTTAGCATTTTAGATGTGAAGTTGTAGATATATTTTATTATTGTTGTTTATTTTGTAAGTGACGGGAAATCTCTTAACTAAGTGGACTTAACAGTCTTATTTGTAAACCCTTTAGCAAGGTAAAATTCTAAATGAGTGTTTGAAATCCTTTGACAAGGTCACTTCTAACAAAGTGCAAGACTCTAACAACTCTATGGGAAATCCCTTAACCGAGTCACATCTAGCAATGTGTTTGTAATCTTTAACAGGATTTGCTTTTAATCGAGCATACTCTAGAAGGGTATATTTCTTAGTGGGTCTGAAATCCCACAGTGGTTTTTCCCTATTTGGGTTTCCATGTTAAATCTAGTGTTAAATGTGTTATGATGTTTTAAGTGTATCTATTTATAAGTATTGAATGATGTACAGTCTTAGTTGCATATCAGTAAAGGCTACCAAGGTTGAATCTGTTGAATATATTGAAGATTCAGTTTTTATGATTCAACCCCCTGTCTCATCTTAACTAACAATTGTGTCCTACTACCCCTTAGGACACCATATGACCCCTAATGACATACTTTGGTGTCTTAAGGGGTCGTATGGTGTTCAAAGCGGTTGTAGGACACAATATGACCCCTATGGACACCATAGGACCCATAACGACCCAATATGGTGTCATAAGAGGCTGTATGTTATCGTTAGGGGTCATATGGTGTCCCATGACCCCTTAGGACAAAATATGACCCATAACGACACAATGTGGTGTCTTAAGGGGTCATATGGTGTCCTAAGGGGTCATATGACACAATATGACCCCTTAGGACACCATAGAACACATAACGACCCAATATGGTGTCATAAGGGGTCGTATGTTGTCCTTAGGGGTCATATGGTGTTCCACGACCCCTTAGGACACCATATGACCCATAACGACAAAAATTGGTGTCTCAAGGGGTCATATGGTGTCCTATGATGAATAAATGATGAACAGTTAGTACCAAAGTGGTATTGAGAGGGGGGGGTGAATCAATATAGGTAAAATCACTTTTAGTTAAACTGGTTTGACTGCAAATAGTGCACTTGACTAGTAATCACTAACACTAGTCTAAACTAGATCACTACCGGTTAAACATAGTGAGACAGTGAAGGATCTAAACCGGTAACACTCAGCTTTTCACACAATCTAACATCTTATTTCCACTTCATCCATATGCATATACTAGTGGAATATCAACAAAAATGCAAAGACTTACTAGTTCAACATGTTTTACCACTTGACAGAAAATATCAAAGCATCACATGAAAAGGAATCACACATAACACACATATTTTTCACGTGGAAACCCAACTAGGAAAAACCACAGTGGGGATGAATACCCACAAGCTATTCTTTGAACCCTTTTGAAGTCTACTCTATTAAGAGCCTAGTCTGGTTAGAGACTTTACAGTAAGTTCTGTTAGGAACCGATCCTACTAGGGATTACCTAGTTAAGGGATGGCTAAAATACCCAGTTAAGGGTTAAACCCTGTTAAAGGTTACCTTGTTAGAGGATTTTAAAAACTCAATGATTTTGAGTCACCCTCTTAAAGGATTTTATAGAAAGTCGGTTAAAGCTACCCTATTAAGGGATTTTCAAACTGTTGAAGTGATTAGAGGTCAATAGGCAATACAATGATTTGGTAGCAGCACTTAATGCCAATGCAGATCCACTTTAGTTCCTTCCTTCTGCAATCACACTCTGCAGGTATCTATTCTCTTATCTGGTTTGGCAAGAATCACGTATATCTGCACTTAGATACACACACCATATTTGCCAATAACCTTAACATAAAAAACAACATTGACCTTATAGGAGACAGATAGGTTGGTAGCATAAACCCTAAACCCTAAACATTTTAGGTTAAGCAATTCGGTCCGTTCAATCCTAACTGTTGAGCATATTTCATTGATTACAATAGTCTTGAATAGATCTCAAGATGTTCTCCATCATTTGTTCTTCACCGCTTCTAGGAGGCAGATAACCCATCATGCATTCTCCACTATTTATAGACACTTCACACATTCCCGAGGTAGATAGGGTCAATCTCCTTCATGCAAGATCCTTCACGCGCACAAGGCTGACATGGCAACATAGTCTGTTCAACAACACAATGCTAACTCATCACATGGTGTCATCGGTTGAATCACACAAGCTTGAAACAATTCAACCGGAAACCCTAAAGCTAAGACTACCAACTAGTAGTCATACCATATGAAACCTTAATACAAAGCATTCCATATACTGGTTCTCATTTCAACATACCGGTTCACCTTGAACAGACATACCACTTCACTTTTTCACAAATACCGGTTCACAACATCATACCAGTTATTTTTCCAATTGATTACTTCAATATACTGGTTCTTCACAAATACCAGTTCACAACATCATATCGATTCTCTTACCAATTGATTACTTCAATTTACCAGTTCACTCTTCAGCACATTGACATCAATGACAACATACAGTATCATCATGTCATCATACCGGTTCATATGCCAACAATCTCCCCCTTTGGCATTGATGGCAATATACAAGGATATCTCTCTTCTTCACATCTTATCCCCCAAAGTTTCAGATATCTTCTCTCCATCACATCTTCTCCCCCTTTGACAACAATGCCAAAGTGGAGGCACAAGCTTTCCTATTCCACTATGTTGCTCCCCCTGAGGAGTAGAATCCTTCAACACATCAATCCTGAAAGGATTTGACACTGCAATACCTAACTGATGTGGAGCACATACCTTTAGTTCACCTCTTGAAGGGGCAACACCCCTAATAAACCTCTCAAATAGGTAAAGGTAGCCTTTAGTAGAGGCTTGGTGAATATATCTGCTAACTGCTCCTTACTAGAAACATGTTCCAATACAACTTCTCTGTTCTGAACCATTTCCCCTAAGAAATGATACTTAACCTCAAAATGCTTGGTTCTAGAATGTGAAACCAGATTCTTGGAAATGTTGATTGCACTTGTATTGTCACAAAATATACTTACCGGTTCAGATATAGGGACTTTGAAGCCATTTAATACATGCTTCATCTGAATTGTTTGGGTGCAATTCATAAATGCTGCAACATACTCTGCTTTCGCTGTTGACTGAGAGATACAGCTCTACTTCTTACTCATCCATGAGACTAGTCTACCACCAAGAAAGAATGCACCACCGATTGTTCTCTTTTAGTTATCCACATTACTAGCCCAGTGAGCATCTTTAAACACTTTCAAGTTGAAATCATTACTGTATGGATACCATAATCCATAGTCAATAGTTCCCTTCAGATATCTCAGAATCTGCTTGACTGCTACCAAGTGGGATTCTCTAGAACTGTGTAGTAATGCCCACTACATGTGCAATGTCCGGTCTGCTATGTACTACATAGTGCAATTTACCAATCATTGATCGCTATTATTTCTCATTTATCAGCACTGAGTCATCCTCCTTTGATAGTTTACAATCGGTCACCATCGGTGTACCAACTGGTTTGTTGTCTTCCATGCCAAAGGTCTTCAAATCCTCTTTGACATATTTGGACTGAGTGATAAAGATTCCATCCTTCATTTGTTGAATCTGTAGTCCAATGAAGAAATTAATCTCCCCTATAAGTGACATCTCAAATTCTTTTTTCATCTCATCTGCAAAGTCATGACTCATCTTGTCATCTCCTCCAAAAATTATGTCATCAACAAATACCTCATAGATTAGAATCTGATCTCCTTCTTGCTTCAGGTAGATGTTACTATCCTCACTTGTTCTCTCAAATCCAATCTTCATAAGATGGGAGTGTAAGCATTCATACCATTCTCTAGGTGCTTGCTTTAGTCCATACAAGGCTTTATATAGCCTACACACCATGTCATTGTCTTTTGATAGGGCAAACCCATTTGGTTTCTCTATATACACCTCCTCTTCTAGTATTCCATTTAGGAATGCAAACTTTACATGCATTTGATATACTTTGAATCCCTTGAATGCTACATATGCAAGAAGCATACAAACTCCTTCCAATCTTGCCATTGGAGCAAAGGTTTCTCCATAGTCTTCTCCTTCTTCTTGAGCATATCATTTACATACCATTCTAGCTTTGTTTCTAACCACTGAGCCATCTTCATTCAGCTTATTTCTAAAAACCCATTTGGTGCCAATGACTTTTTTGTGCTTCGGTTTGGGTACCAAAGACCATGTACCATTCTTTTCTATCTGGTCAAGTTCCTCTTCCATAGCCTTGATCCAATCTTCATCTCTATGTGCTTCTTTGAATGTTTTAGGCTCAAATTCAGAGATCATGCAAGAGTTTTTTGTGACCTTTCTTCTTGTAAGAATTCTTGCATCCTTGTCTCCTATGATCTGCTTTGGATCATGATTCAGCTTTATATACCTAGGAATGATCTTAGTTGTTTCCTCTTGTTTTTATTCTTCATCCTCATCTTCATCAGCATTAGCATCTACCGGTGTCAGAGCACTGTTACTGGTGCTGGGTTGTTTTGCAACCGGTTCATCTCCTACTTGCTCACAGTCAGTTTCTTCAAATTTCTCAAAGGTTTCATCAACTCTAACATTGATGCTTTCAACAATTCTCTTTGTCTTGTTGTTGAAACATTTGAGAGCTTTGCTCTTTGTGGAATACCCTAGGAATATTCCCTCATCACATTTAGCATCAAACTTTCTCTGATGTTCACTCCTCTTGATATAAAATTTACTACCAAACACTCTAAAGTAGCTTACCACTGGTGTCTTACCGGTCCAATACTCATAAGGTGTTTTATCTTTACCCTTTTTGATGAGTACCCGATTCATTGTGTAGACTACAGTGCTCATCGCTTCTCTCCAAAAGGTGTGAGCAACTTTTCCTTGGATTGACATAGTTCTAGCTACTTCAACCATAGTCCGGTTGTTCCTCTATGCTAGCCATTTTGTTGTGGAATCTGGGGGGTAGACAGTTGCCTCTTGATGCCGTTCTCTTCACAGTACTTGCTGAATTCACTGGAAGTGAATTCTCCTCCTTGATCAGTTCTCAGGCACTTAATCTTGTTACCGCTTTCTTGTTCAACCAGTGCTCTAAAGGCCTTGAACTTTCCAAAAGCTTCAGATTTGTCCTTCAAGAATGTGTCCCACATCATTCTTGAGCAATCATCAGTAAGAATCATAAAATACCTATCTCCCTGCACACTCCTAGTTTTCATAGGACCACACAAATCAGTATGCACAAGATCAAGTAAATTATCTACAGTGAAAGATTTACCTTTGAAGGTTGAGGAAGACATTTTTTGCAGTTGACACTCTCTGTACAAAGGATTCTCCAGTTTTCTTAGCATAGACAATCCTCTAACTGCCTCGATTTTACTGGCTTTCACAATATTATCAAAGTTTACATGGCAGAGTCTCCTATGCCATATCCAGCTATCCTCAAACTTAGCCATTAGACATGTACTAACATTAGCATTTATCTAAAATAGGTTACCTTTGGTCTGCATACCGACAGCCATTAGTTCAGCATTCTTTCCTTTGATTTTGCACACTCCATTTTTTAATTCTAGAGTGAGTCCATTATCATTCATTTGAGCAACACTCAAAAGATTGTGTATGTGACCTTCTACCCAATACACATTGTCAGCACTTCTTCTTTCATTTAGAGAGATGGACCCTCTACCTTTTACCATATATGGTGCAACATTACCAAAACAAACCACACAACCATCATATTCTTCCAAAGATAGAAACTTACTCCGGTCACCAGTCATATGGTGAGAACAGCTACTGTCAATAATCCACTCATTGGAATTATCAAAGTGGGAGACAAGAGCCTTCTTGTCTAACACATATTCCTTGACTACTGCAAACACAATATCTTGATTTTCTTCATCTTCTGATTGCTCATCAGTGACACCTTCATCAACTGCTACAAAATAGTTTCTTCGGTTTCCTCCTTTGAACTTCTTGAACTTTTCCGATTTGTCCTTGTTATCACCGTTGGGATATTTTATAGCAATGTGTCCTATCTGGTTACAAGAAAAGCATTTCAAAGGAGGCTTACCTCTATATTTATCAGTTCCCTTGGGAAGTCTCTTGGCAAGAAGAGCTTTGAATTCTATCAGGATCTCCTCATCATTCATTTCTCTACTTTGCCTTGGTTCACCATTTGTACTAGATTCTTTGCCTTTCCTAGATGTTGCAGCGGATGCTTTGAAGGTTGATTCAGTCTTCTAAATACTATCATCATAATTATTTAGCTCATAAGCTATTAAATTTGCAATGATGGTGTCCTTGGTTACTCATTAAATCCTCTAACAAGGTGGTCCATTAGCTTGGATTCTTAAATCCTCTAGTGAGGTTACTCCTAATAGGGTATTGTGCTTTTTATCAAGGCATACATGTAAATCCCTTAACCGAGTGATTCCTAAACAAGAGTTAGTTCTTAACAGGACTTTTTGTAAAGCTCTAACAGGATTTGGCTCCTAACAGGGCGAACTTCAGAATAGTTCAGATAGTTATCTTTGTGAGTTCCATCTCACCATGGTTTTTACCTATTTGAGTTTTCTACGTATAAATATTTGTGTCAAATAGTGAATTCTTTTGTGGATGTGATGTTACATGATTAGATTAATTTCTGATGAATTATTGAAGGTTATGATTAAGCATTGTTTATTTACATAAAGGTTGATGTTTTTTTATTGTCAAGTTGATATAACAGTCAACCAGTGAATATCAAGTATTTCTCTTTGATCTTGACTGAGATATGTTTACTTTGTTTCACTGAGTTTGAGTTTGGGAACTTATTATCAGTTTTTCAATATACTGATTCACCTCCCCACTCTCAGTATTCTACCAAATACTTATTCTTTCATCATACCATCAAAATTAGTTGATAAAGTAACTAAGGATGGTAGGTTGAAGAATGTATAGTTTTATTATAAATATTTAGAGGATGATGAACAAAGAGAGGTAGAGGAAGCAATATTATTATATTTGGATATTTATAAGAAAGACTTAATATAAATTGAAGAGCAAATACTAGTAGAATTGTATGATATGTTAGATTCTAGGAGACTATCAGAAATGCAAGAAGACAAACACATAAAAATTCAATAATTGTTATCTATTCATGTTTCTATTAGTCTAGAGGAAATGGAAAGGACACTTGAGGTGGAAGATAGAGAAGTCTTTAATAACAAACATAGAATAACTAGTCTCATGCTAGGAAGGGTAAATAAGTTAATAAAGGAGACCCACAAGGCATGGGTTAAGTTCTTAGGAGAGAACAAAGGTTTCTTTACTTTACCAAAATCAATGATAGATACTGTAGATGCCCCAGTTGGAGGAAAAGGAAAGGGTATTATGGGTACTTCACCCTCAATTTTGAAAAACATTAAGATAGTGTAAATTAAGCCCCTGGTAGATACAAGTGTACAGACAAATGTTGAGATACCAGAAAATACAGAGAGTGAAAAGGTTGATATTGTACAAGATACTAATGTTGAGGATAATAGTCATACAGATACAAATGTACATGTTGAGGTTATAGTTCCTACATGGAAATTGATAGTTATAGAGACTACACCAAGTGGGGAAGCCACCGGTGCAAGTGAGGAAGCTATAAAGGATAAATCATTAGATGAGAAGAAAGGGGAATCTAGTAGGGAATGGGTATTAGGTCCATCATTGTTTTCAATTGACACCACGCAGTTTGTAAAGAAAAACATAACTGAGATGAGTCCTACTGAACTCATGATGATGGCTACATAGAAATTGATGAAGGAGGGATCTACGAATAAAGGGATTATTGATGTCTATCATTTGTTTACATAGACTAGTCCCAGAGTGCAAGATTGACAGGGAGGTGAGCCCATCCGGCAAGCTTAAGACAATTACTGAGCACATTTCAAAGGATTTTTAATCCTTTCAGCAAATTTCAAATAGGAAAGCACTGGAGAGGTTCACACAAGCTAAAAGAGCTGCATTTGGTTAGGTGATTGAATCTGAGAAGAAGAAGATTGTTAAAAAGATAAAACTGATAGATAATTCTTTGAAACAATGTACAAATATATATAGGGTATTTTATAACATAGATATACTTACAGTTAACGTGGATAAGAAGATAAAGGAATTTCAAGAGAAAATTGCAAGTATACCTAATTATTTTGATGGATTGACTTCATTGACTACATCCATTGATGGTCAAATTTTGATTTTGGAAGCTCAAATTTCTTTTCTTGACAAGGAAAAAGACAAAATCATAAGAAGATCCAAAAGTCTAAGAGGCTTGGTGAGTCCCTGGTTGGATTCACTTAGTGTACATAAGAAGGAATGTATGGACATGGTTGGAAAGCCCACACCGATAGAGATAAGTGAGAAAGAATAATTTACACATATACTAAATGGACTTGTATCTATTTCTGGCACTTTCAAATCTGGTTGTGCTATTTATCTTGAACTATTAGATAAGGATTATCCAAAGTATTTCAAATTTGTTAAGCTCCGATAAGATATTTTTGGGATATTCATTGTACAATTTTTGGATCTTTGACATTCTTTTAAAAAAATTTGATGGCATTGATGTCAAAGGGGGAGTGATATAGATGTGAAAAAGAATAAAAGGATTTTTATATGTTAGGTGAAGATATAGAGATATGGGAGTATGGAGTATTTTGTACTAAAGAATATTTAGCTCAGGGGGAGCAGGCAGAATGAAACCGGTAGATGAAACCTTGACCATTTTTCACATGAGTGTTGCCATCAATGCCAAAAGGGGATATTGTTGGCAATTGACACTCAATTGGTTGGTTTCACTATGTTTTCATTGATGGAAACATGGTATTTTGTTTCAGCTTCATGTTTTGGTTTAGTTGTGTACTGACAGGCACTTCACAGACACTACACTGACACCGGCACCGACACCGACAAGAGAGAAGGATTTATTTGGTTATTGGGAATTCTAGTTGACATGGTTATCAGTATTGGAGGCCAACATCTTTTGGATCCGGCATCGACAAATTTTTTTGATATTCATGTATTTATGTTATCTAGCCGATATGTAATTTAATATTGCAATAATCTTTGTAAGCTAACATAATGCATGATAAGTTGTATAGGGTATATAGGTTAGTTGGATTAGATCATTCTAACATAGATATGGTGGTGGATATGTGGATGTGATACACTGCTAAATATATCATAGAGATTATGTATGTGAGGATTTTTTTGTAAGGGTTATTTTGGTAAAGGGTTAGGAGTTTCAGATCGTAATAGATAGAGTTTAACTGGAATTGTATTCTGGCATAGAAGATGCTATCTTTTGTAGTTCAACACTTCTCCAGATTTTAATCTAGATTTATATGTAGTTAGTGAGGCTCCTTTTGTGATTGAGCATTGTGCTCTAGGCTGTAAGCCTTCTTGCAAGTGTAGGCCCCTTGTATTTTGTAATCTCTTCATATGGACAATGGATTGATAATGTGGGTCACAAATCCCATCATGGTTTTTCCTCTTTGAGGTTTTCCACATATAATTTTGTGTGTTATGGTTCTCATACATGTGATTGGCTTATTGGGTTCTTTACTTGTTTCAATTATGTTGTACCGATATATCGATTGGTGTATGCATGTTTTAATAAGGATAACATTGGAATTCTTGGTATAACATTGATGCATGCCCTTCTTAGTATTATTGGATGCCAACAATTAGGACTAGGGTACTAGTACCCTGGCCCTCCTAGTCACAACACATTTTGAGACTTCTTAATGGTAATATTATTTGAGTGAGAACCTAGATCCCATGTTGGCTCATGTAAAAAAATTAATTTTTTTCTTACAAGAATGTACAAAAGGAGGTCTACCCATCTCATTTTGAGATACATTCAATCAATTGAAAAATTCAAGCAATCAAATATTTATTAAAATTCTAGTGAGAAGGAAATTAGTCTTCTTTCAAGCATTGGAGAAAAAGTAAGGTCAAGATTCAAGCATTAAAGTTGGCATTCCTATTTTATACCTATAAAGACTACATGAAACCCTAATTCCTTGTGGAGACAAACAAAACTCCATAAAAACGTATAATAGTAGTCTTTCAGACATTATTCAGAATTTTCCTCAAAAGAAAATCATTTCTATTATAGTAATATATTTATATTTTATTTATATTTCATGATTAATTACAAAAATAGGGTTTGACCTAAGGAAAACCCCTATTCACAACCATTTCCCTTCTCTAACATGCACATGAATAGCTATGGAGCTGTAATTTTTAGGATTAGATTTATTCATAGAGATGAATAGATTCCATTTTGGGGAGAAAAAGGTTCGAAAGACCAAAGTAATGGGCATTCCAGTCCTAAAATTTTAGGACAACCTTCTACAAATAGATCCAAACACTCACATATTGCTTAGATCTAGGTTCGTGGCTTTGTCGGATTGCTGTAACTGACTATTTATCCATAATTACTTCAATTTCAACATATTTACCCTAATTTCAATATTTTTCATAATTCAACTTAAAAAGAGGGAATCAATTCCTAATTCAGTAAATCCAATGAGAATTCTCAACCCTATCCTTCCTGATTTGAGGCTAGATCTATTAGGTTCACCCTTTTTTAATGTAGTGCTCCCTAAGAAAAAAATAGTGATCTTCTCCTTTCTTGTGGTGGAAACCCTAAATTTTTAAACATTACATAAGCATGAATCAATTGAAGAGAATATATTGTAACATGTATAAAAGTGAGACCTCTATCAATATGTTAGTTAAAGGTAGGAGAAAATTTGTCAATGTCACATATGTAGGAGAAGAATCAATAGAGTATCTTTGTCATTAGAGGTTTTGAGAGTTTCCCAACAAGAAAGCTCCTCTTCAATGTCATTTTTATATGGAGGATACTAACATTCATCAAGGGTGAGAAGTATATCCATAGTTTGATTTTCTTAAAAATGGGGGTTTATTTAGATCTTTGTATATCTCCAAAAGTGTGGCACAAATAATATGAAGGGAATAAATATTTGTAAAGTTCATGATGTGCAATTGCTAAAACTAGGAATAGTTAGTCCTAGGAGATGATTATTTGAAATTATCCATACAAAATTATACTAATGAGTACTTGGTTAAAGAACAAGCTAATGCATATCAAGATAGAGACAAATCTATTCAAATTACTTTGGGATGTCTTGTTTCTAGGCCCTGTAATTTCTCTTTTTCAAATTAAAGAGAAAAAAATGATTTGTTATTGTTGGTTTAATTATTTATTCATCTTCGATATATTTACACTTTACTTAAGTCTACTTAGGTACCTGCACCACATTGTAGTTTGCATATGAGACACTTAGAAAGATGTGCATTCATTAGGGGTGTGTATGTAGGATAATTTCCACCTTTTATGGTGTGATCTTGTTATTACTCTATCATATCCACTTATTGTGGAGTGATAATTCCACTTTTAGTGGATGATCCACCTCATGTGGAATATATTACTATTTCTCCTACCTACCCCTACCTGCCCTTGTATCTCATTGAGCCACATGTCATCATTGTGTTCTCTCTTGTCTCTTAGCCTTGCCTTTATAAGCAGGCTCATCTACTTTTATGTAACAATTCTAATGATCTAGATGATCTCTTTTGGCATTATTGATAGGAACACAATTTATTCTTTTCATATTTTATCTTTTTTGTCATTGTGTTATCTTGTGGTCTCTTTGATCTTGGTTGCTTCAAGCATAATCTCACATGGTATCAGAGTGGTTGGAGCACCTTTGTATAGCCTTTGGAGAGATTTTGAAGGAGGTCTATTAAGAACCAAGAAGGACAACTGAGAGGGGGGGTGAATCAGTTGTGAACTAGTTTTCAATAAATTATAACCCAAAACAAATTATTTCAACTTAAAACTCAGTTCTGGTAAAACAAACTTTAATGTTGGTTAAATAGACTAATTGTTATAGCAGTACTGATATAACTTAATGCATGAAATAGAAAGGAAAAGAACATCCACAACACACAACATAAAGATTTTGATGTGGAAACTCTGTAAGGAGAAAAACCACGGTGGGAAACCTTACCTATAATCAGATGATAATATTGGAGATAGTAAGTGAATACCATAATGGGGTCTGCACATGCAGAAAGACCAACCGCCTAGAGCTCACTGCTCAATCACAAAATAGGAGTCACACTAACTACAGTTGGATGGTTAAATCCAAAAATGATGTACTTATTCAATACAACATCTACAATGTTGCATTCAGTACCGGTTTATGCTCTGACCATGAGTGTCAAACACCTTCAATAAGATCTTACACTTATTTCTACAAAACCTAAGACCTAACGATTAGGTTGGCTCACTAAAGATATTACAATTACAAAATGAGTCTTGATGCAATACAATATGTCAGCCTCAATAAATTTACACATTATTCAATCAATAAACCATTTCCAAAATGTGTCATGTTGATCTAAAAAATGATATCTTGTACCAGTCCATAACCTAGACCTATATGTCGGTTAAAGGAAATATGTCAACCCGATTATACCAATAAGGAAAACACCAAATGTAAACATCCAATCCATGTCTTCGACATAACCAAATGATCTCCAGATGATAACAAGTCATCATCACTATCAGTGAACCATATATCCTGCAAGTGAACCATATACTGGTGACTCTGCACAAGCCAATAACCATGTCAGGACCATAATGTGTCAGTTCAACAACAAACCAATATAAATAGAGTGCCAAATCAACATGTAGAGCTCCAAAAGGATAAGTGTTGACATCAATGACAAAACAAATGCAACACATGAAAAAGTCATCCATAATACCAACAAGGTCAAGAGGTATATCTGAGGAGTATTATTATTTAGAGGCATCCTAGACTAAATCTGACCTCGCCATTGTGTCCGAGTGGCCGTTTCCATGAATTTTGAGTATAAGTTTGGCTTATTTTGGTAAAATTCAAATTTGGGGCCTTGAAAAAAACTTGCCCAATTTGGGCAGTATGGTACGATTTTTGAAAACAAATTAAAAATAAAATAAAATTATTTTTTCTACGAAAAAAGTTTTTAAATTTTATTATATATTTTTTGCAGTTTTTTCACTTAGTAAAAGTATAATTTATATTAAAAAAATCAAAAAAATATATATTTGTTTTGGGGGGGAGGGGGGACATCACCCCACCCCCTGTACCATACCATGCCTACATGTATTGTAGGGTCTGAAGTGTCAGTGCACTTTCCTGACCCAACATTACCATCAGTGGGCATCATCCTCCATTCTCGATCATTTTGCAGTGAATGGGTTCCTTTTTTTAGATTCGAAATCTACCCTGGACTGATGACAATAGGCTGACGAGCCTCCCCAACCATCACTTCCATTGCACTAGTTTTACCACTGTCAGGCTTATTCCCATTCTAGTGCCACCTCCTGTACCCTACTCCACCGGTGAACTTCTCATCGCTGCCTCCGCTAGTTTTTGGTGTTGGTATTTTGGATATGTTGATATGGTTTTGTCATTGATGTCAACACCTATTAGCACTTGTCAACTCTAAAACATTGGCAATGTTCACCAGTAGACAAGTGACTTATGCATAGACATTGGTATCTGGTTCACTGGTAGGATATATTGTACATCAGCACTTGGAATAACATGGAGAATACCTGGTTATGTCAAAGACATTTCTTGAACACTTTGTTTTGGATATTTGTTCATTGGTATATTCATAATTGCATATTTGTTGTTACCGACAAATAGGTCCAGGTTAAGCACTGGCAGGATTATCTATTCCAGATTAGCATGACACGTCAAGGAGATGATTTATTATTGTTGTAAATACATTAAGCCGACATATTATATCGGTTATTGCATCGATCATTGATTTATTTGTAAATTGATTTTATTGTAATAGCTTTTAGAACCAACCTACTAAAATTGGTCTTAGGTTATGGTATAAATATAAGATCAGAATGCAAATGTAAAGGATTGCAATTCAGTATATGCAAAAATAAGCAGAGCTATACACGTAGACATCTCTTGAGGGTTGAAGAAAGGTTTTGTAAAGGCTTATCATAACTAAACTGGAACTGAATCCAGCATATGAAGATGTTATTTTGAGCAATACAGCATCATTGGATTTAACCGTCCAATTGTAGTTAGGGTGACTCCAATTTGTGATTGAGCAGTGAGCTCTAGGCGCTTGGCCTTTGTGCATGTGCAGACCCCACTTGTATACACATACTATCTATAGTAGTATCATCTGATTATGGGTAAGGTTTCGAATCATGGTTTTTCCCCTTACAAGGTTTCCATGTACAAATATTGGTGTTATGTGTTGTGGATGTTATTATCTTTCCGTTTCATACATTAATCTTTACTGATATTATAATTAACTGATAAAACTGTCTACCAACATAAAGTTTGGTTTATCGATATTAAGCATTAAGGTTGTTTAAAGTTGTTTTGATTAAAATTTATTTGACAACTGACTCACCCCCCCCTCTTAGTTGTCTTCGGGACCTAACAATTGGTATCAGAGCGTAGTCCTATTTTTGTAGAAGTTTAACAGCTTGAGGAGATCCAATGTCTTCTAACTATTTCATGAAGGATAGTCTTGAACTTGATGGAACAAACTATGGGATATGGAAGATCAGAATGGAGACACATCTAAATTGCATTGGAAAGGATATCTAGGAAGTTACAAAGAATGGCTATACTGCTCCTACTCCTAGTCAGCCTAATCCACCAAATCTGACTAAAGATGAAGAAAATGATTGCAAGGCAAGAGAAGCACTCTTGAGCATATTATCATATCAGAAAATCATGGGATTATCAGATAGGTCTATTGCTAAAGCCATTTGGGACCATTTGGAAACATTGAATGAAGGAGATTCCACAATCAAAATTGAAAAACTTGAAAGCTTCTGGGTTAGGTATGAAAATCTGAAAATGGAAAAAGATGAAAGAATTTCCACTTTTATGGAAAGAGTTAATGAAATTATTTTGGGTATTAAATGTTGTGGAGGAACCTTAAGTGAAGATGAAATTATTTCAAAAGTTTTAAGAGGATTACCACTGGCATACAAAATGAAAGTTACTTCTATAAATGAACTAAGAACAATACCCAATACATTAGTAACTAGGGATACATTGATTGGAAAACTTTCAACCTTTGAAATTGAGGAAGTTGGTGCTATTGCTACTATAAAAATAGATTTAGCTTTAAATACATCAAGATCATCTACACCATCATTTGACAAATCTGATTGGAAAGCCTTTTATGCAAGAGAACTTGAAGAAAGCAGGAGAGAAAATGAAGAAGTTTAACAACTTGAAGCACTATTTGCAAGAAAAATGTCTAAAGGTCCAGTTGGAAGTAAGTATGAAGGTAAAGCACCCTTTAAATGTTTTAACTGTAATAAGATTGGTCATATGGCTTCAAGGTGCCCTGATAGACATGCTAGACTAAGAAAAGAAGCTACAAGAACATACAAACCTAACCCTGAATATCAGAGATACAAATTTAAGAAGAATAAAGACCAATCTTGTTATCTTGTTGATGAAGGAGTCACTGATGATTTTGATGAGGATCCGATAGACAATGGATGGGTCTTTGTTGCTATAATAGAAGATCAATTGGCACCTACTGTTCAACCGGTAGACCAGGCCCTGGCAGCTAAAATAGAAGTTAAGAATGAATGGATCATTGATTCGGGATGCTCACATTATATGACTGGTGATAAAAGTAAATTCTTGACTTTTTAGAAATATAATGGAGGTCTAGTAAGATTTGGGGATGATAAAGCTTGTTTGATCAAAGGAAAAGGTACAATATCTCTTGATGGTAAACACAATAGTGATAATGTTTACTATGTTGAAGGTTTAAAACACAATCTCTTGAGCGTTGGTCAATTAGTTGAAAAAGGTTTTTAGTTACAATTCAAAAATGGTAAATCCAAAATCATGAACAAATTTGGTTTGGAAATTGCAATCGGTAGTCAAACTAGAGGTAATATATATCATCTGAATAACAATGAAAAGACATGCTTGATTTCACATATTGATGAAATTTGGCTATGGCATAAGAGACTTTGTCATGTGAATTTTGATTGCATGGTAAAAATTAGTACTACTAAGGCAGTTAGAGATTTACCTAAGATTGTTAAGCCTCACAATCCAGTATGTAAGGAATGTCAATTTGGAAAACAAGTAAGAGCATCTTTTAAAAGTATTCCAGAAAAATCCAATAATGCTCTTGACTTAATTCATACTGATTTATGTGTTCTATCTAGAACTAAAATTTTACAAGGTGATAGATATTTCATGCTAATCATTGATGACTATTCTAGAATGTGTTGGTTTACTTTTCTCAGAGAAAACTCAGAAGCACTTGAGAGATTCAAACTATTCAAGGCAATGGTAGAGAATGAAACTGGTAAGAAAATCAAATGTCTGAGATTAGATCAAGGAGGTGAATTTACATCTAAGGAATTTAATACATTTTGTGAAGTGAATGGAATCAGAAGACAGTTATTATCACCCCGAACAACACAACAAAATGGAGTTGTAAAAAGGAAAAATAGAACTATCCTGGATGCAGCAAGGAGTATGTTATCAGAATCAAATCTACCACACGTATATTGGAGAGAGGTAGTAAGCACAACAATCTACACATTTAACAAAGTTCACATCAAAGGTGAAATAGGTAAGACCCCTCATGAACTATGGTTTGGTATTACTCCTACTCTTAAATACTTTAGAATTTTTGGAAGTAAATGCTATATTAGAAGAGATGAGTATATTGGCAAATTTGATCCTAGAAGTGATGAAGGAATAGTTCTTGGTTATTCATCTAAAAGAAAGGCATATAGATGTTTTAACAAAAGATTACAGAAAATCATTGAAAGTACAAATGTGAAGATTGATGAATAGTTTAGAGGAACTTCAAGGTACATAGACTCTGAACCGGCAATAGAGATACTGACAAATGAACCTACACTGAACACACCAGTATAGAATGAAGATCTAGTTACACCGGTATCATCTGAAAACTCCACTATAATAGAAGAACATTGGCAAACAAAGACACACTGCTATGTAAGGTTGAACCACTCTGAAGATTAGATAATTGGGAACAAATATCAAGGAGTTATGACAAGAGGAAGACTAGAAAATGAAGAGGTATGTCTTATTTCTCAAATTGAACTAGCATCAATTAATGAAGCATATGAGGATAAACACTAGATTAAAGATATGGAAGAAGAATTAGAAAAAAATGAGAAAAATAACACATGGACATTAGTTCCCTGGCCTAAAGACAAAAATGTAATTGGAACTAAATGGGTATTCAGAAACAAACTTAATGAAGATGGTAAGGTAATCAAAAATAAAGCAAGACTAGTGTGTAAGGGATATTCACAGAAAGAAGGAATTGATTATAATGAAACCTTTGCACTGGTAGCTATAATTGAGGCAGTTAGATTATTCTTGGCTTTTGCAGCACATAAGAACTACAAAGTATATCAAATGGATGTCAAATGTGCATTTCTGAATGGAGATCTTGAAGAAGAATTTTATATTGAACAACCTGATGGATTTTCTTTGATAGATAACAAAGATATGGTTTGCAGATTAAGGAAAGCTTTGTATGGATTGAAGCAAGCTCCAAGAGCTTGGTATGCTAGGTTGGATAAATATCTTTTAAAAATTGGTTTTTCTAAAGGTAATGTTGACAACAGTTTATACTATAAAGTAACTAATGATGACATCTTGGTTATAGAAGTTTTTGTTGATGATATAATCTTTGGAGGAGAAGATGGATTATGTAAAGACTTTTCTATTGAAATGCAACAAGAATTTGAAGTGTCTATGATTGGTGAAGTAAAATTATTTTTAGGATTGCAAATTTCATAGACTGATAAAGGTATATTCTTAAGTCAATCCAAGTATTTGAAGGAGTTATTAAAGAAATTTGGCATGAAGAACTCTAAATCAGTAAGCACACCTATGACTACAAGTGACAAATTATGACAAAGGGATGAATCAACACCTGTTAATCTGATGAGGTACAAATCTATGATAGGAGGGCTACTGTATTTGACATAAGCAAGACCTGATATTATGAAAGCAATATGTATTGTTTCAAGAATTCAGAGTAATCCTAGAGAAAATCATGAATCAACAGTAAAAAGGATTTTTCGGTACTTACAAGGCACTACAAATCTTTGCTTATGGTATCCCAGAGATGAAAACTTTGAATTATGTTCATACACAGATGCAAATTGGGTAGGAGATGTAGATGACAGAAAAAGAACCACCGGTGGAGCATTTTTTCTTGGTAGCAGATTAATTTCTTGGTTGAGTTAGAAACAAAGTTGCACATCTTTATCAACAGTAGAATCAGAATATGTTGCAGCAGTAACAAACTGTACACAGGTATTATGGCTTAAACAAAAGTTGAAGGACATAAAAATAAAATGCAAGGAATCTATAACTATCTATTATGATAACACTACAACAATTGATATATCTAAGAATCTGGTACTACATTCTAAAACTAAACATGTTTCTATCAAATTGAATTTTCTGAAAGAGAATGTTGAAGCAAAAGAAGTAAAACTGGTTTATGTGAATACTAAAGAGCAGATTGCAGATATTTTCACTAAGCCTTTGCCTAAGGAGAATTTTGAATATCTAAGAGATCATCTTGGGGTCATACCCCCACCGGTAGAGACTTAGACAGTTGATGTTTATCATCAACTGACAGAACTAATAGAAAAATCTTTTTACTCTGGATTTTTTGAGGAGAGCTACTTCTCAGGGGGAGTAGTTGGTATACTGAATTAATTGGTATTTTGTACTTGCACTTGGTTTGTAGTAACTTTGGCATTTGATGTCAAAGGGGGAGAGATTGATATGGAAAAACAAATAGAAAACACATGTTACTCCCAGGGGGAGAGATTTTTATTTTGGGAGTGATTGATTACTCTCTGCATTTGAATTTTGTTATGATCTCTTTTTGGGAGATTGTTGGTTTTTGGTATTGGGCATTTCTATTTTGGCACTTTGATGGTTTTTCCATCTTCTATTGCCATCAATGACAAAGGGGGATATTTTTGGTATTTTGGATATGTTGATATGGTTTTGTCATTGATGTTAACACCTATTAGCACTTATCAACTCTAGAAAATTGGCAATGTTCACCGGCAGACAAGTGACTTATGCACAGACACTGGTATCTGGTTCACCGACAGGATATATTATACACCAACACTTGGAATAACATGGAGAATACTTGGTTATGTCAAAGACATCACTCAAACACTTTGTCTTGGAGATTTGTTCATTGGTATATTCGTAATTGCATATTTGTTGTTATCGGCAAATAGGTCCAAGTTAAGCACCGACAGGCTTATCTATTCCAGATCAGCACAGCATGTCAAGGAGATTATTTATTATTGTTGTAAATGAATTAAGCCGACATATTGTATCGGTTATTGCATCAGTCATTGATTTATTTGTAAATTGATTTTATTGTAATATCTTTTAGAGCCGACCTACTAAAATTGGTCTTGAGTTATGGTATAAATATAAGATCTTATTTATGAGATCAGAATGCGAATGTAAGAAGGATTGTAATTCATTATATACTAAAATAAGCAAAGCTATATACGCAAACATCTCTTGAAGGTTGAAGAAAGGTTTTGTGAAGGCTTATCAGAACTAAACCGGTACTGAATCCAACATATGAAGATGCTATTTTGAGTAGTACATCATCATTAGATTTAACCATCCAATTGTAGTCAGTGTGACTCCCATTTGTGATTGAGCAGTGAGCTCTAGGCGCTTGGCCTTTTTGCATGTGCAGACCCCATTTGTATACACATACTATCTACATTAGTATCATCTGATTGTGGGTAAGGTTTCCTACTGTGGTTTTTCCCCTTACAGGGTTTCCATGTACAAATATTTGTGTTATGTGTTGTGGATGTTATTATCCTTCTATTTCATACATTAATCTTTACCGGTACTATAATTAACTAATAAAACTATCTACTAGCATAAAGTTTTGTTTACTGGTATTAAGCATTAAGGTTGCTTAAAGTTGTTTTGATTTAAATTTATTTGACAACTGATTCACCCCCCCCCTCTCAGTTGTCTCTGGGACCTAACATTTGTCACCTTTCGCTAGCAACCCTATCTTCCCAGTAGCAAGGCAACCACTCATGACCCCATCATTGCTCCCATCCTTGGCCCACCTGCATTCTTTGGCCATTGGCCTTTATAGCTCCCAACGGTCCTGTCAGTGACTGCTATGCCCACGAGGCAACCTTCATGCAACACGTGGTGAATACCCATTAATCCATGGATCTTGCACAATCAGCCATCTCAGCAACACATGGTAAGATTTGATTCACTGAGCACCACCAAGTTGGTCATCCATACATCCATGTCATCTGTAACTCAGTACAGTGACACATCAAATTCATAACTCAGTTGGTGCCACATCATCTGCTGACTCACTTTCCATGTGTTCTGCCACATCAATAGACATGTCAATGACCATACCGCCATGTAGTCTACCATGTCATGACATGTCATCTAACCATACAATCCATATTGTCATATGTTAACTTTTGATTTGGCCACATTAGCAGTTCGTACTGTACAGACATCTACATAGGCAAAGAGGTGAAGTTTTAGAGATGACCATATGGTCATCAAATGTAACCTCATGTTTTATTGATGTCAATGCTGGATCAGTAGTTTTCAAAAAATTTGGACCCCCTCATCATTTGGCTTTTTGATTTTGCATTTCAACTTCACGAGGCCATATCTTGCTCATTTTTGCTCCTTTTTAGGTGCGATGTTTTTTGAAATGTGCTAAATTTTCATGTACTTTTACGTGGTGGTGTTATTTTCTGATTTGGGTGGATACATGTTTTAGAAAATTCAGTTTTTTGTGACTGTACCTATCCAATCCTCATTTCTGCAACTTTTGGGACTCCGTTCGAGCTCATACTAACTCCTTTTCAGGTGCCATTTTTTTAAAGTGTATGTTTTTTTGTCTACTTTCATAATCTGCTATCATTTTGCAGTGATTTTTAGTGGAAATTGTACTTTTAGCATATGGTCTTTTTTGGCCAATTTGGCACTTGTATTGCATAGATATACACTTTTGGTCTTTTGCATTGTAGTTCTTAGCCTATTGGGGAAAGTTGTAAAATCATCATTTTGCATGGGTACCTTGATTGAGTGAATTGTCTTTGTTTTCAAGTGGCCTGTTGTACACAAACTACATAGAAAGTGCCAAAATCATCATTTTTGGGGGTACTTTGATTGAGTGAATTTGGGGGTTGTCTCTTGTCTTTGTGCTCTTCTGTTCTTTCATTTTTCTACTATGGGTTCTCCTAAGTTTCCTCTCTTAACTCCACATAATTATGCTATGTGGAAAATTGATGCATGGAGTAAACTAATGGAAAAAGGATTAACTCATTACATTGACGGAACTATTGTTGCTCTCACTGATCCTAAGGCTAATTCCAATGGTCACTTGGATTGGCTAACTAATAGAATCATGGAAATTGGTACCTTAAGAAAGTATGTAACAAAGGATCTCATATTTCATATTGAAAAATGTACCTTAATTAAGGATGCTTGGAAAAAGTTTCAAGACTGGTATGGTCAAGTTGATGAGATTAGGGGATATCAAATTGCTAGTGATCTCACCATGTTAGATCCCAAGAAATTTGACACAATACAAGATTATGTCACTAAGGCAAAAGAGTTGAGGGCACAACTCAAATATTGTGGCATTGATAAGAAGGATACTCAATTGATGTTCAATTTGATGGGCAAGCTTCCACAAGAATATGTAGCATTATTTCTAGTTTCCAAACCCATGGGATGACAATGGGCTCAAACTACACAATTCCTACATTTGATGCTTTCATCGACATGTTGATGATGGAAAAAACTAAGTTTATAAGCATGGGAATTATTCAGACTTCTAAGTCTCAAGCATTAGTGGAAAATCAAGGGAACAAAGGAAATCAAGGAAAGGACAAATCAAACAAGAAGAAAGGAAAATCAAAGCCTAAGGACAAATCACCACCTTCTCCACAACAAGAGGATTCATCCTCTTTAAATAAGGACAATTCACCAAATAAGGAGAGACCTACTTGTGCCTATTGTAAAAAGGTTGGTCATGAGGAGTAGTGTTGTCATTCTAAGAAGATTGATGAGCTCATACATATCCTCAAAAATCACAACATTGATTTGCCTAATACCTACAAGGATGATTAATCATCTTCCACTTCCTCGCAATCAAAGGGGAAAGGGAAAGAATTCATGGCCTCAACAAGTGGGAAGAATCACTCTTTTGGGACAAGATAAGGAAAAGCTCGTTTGTGCTACTACAAGTCATTATTTAGGGAGATGGCTTCTAGATTTAGGGGCTTCTCATCATAAGGCATCTTCGTAGTCTATGTTTTCTATATTTTATCCTTGCACCATGCCATAGATTTTGATGGGAAATCACACATACATGGATGTGATTGGGAAAGAAGTTATTGCCATTGGGGATAACTCCTTCAATTATGTGTTGTGTGTACCCCATTTGACAGACAATATTCTTTCCATATATCAAATCACATAGGGGAAACAAAGAAAATTATGGAGTTCACACCTGAGCCAGTTTTCATTAGAGACTTGGAGACTAGAGCTATCATTATGAATGACGAGGTGCATCATGCATCTTGATTATACACCTTTTCAGATTTTGTTCCTCTTGATGAGGATGATTTTACATATGATGATTCTTCACATAATGATGATTCAGATTTTGAGGAGAACTTTGGGTACTTGAACTTGGGGATGCTCACATCTGACCCTATTCTTGAGCCTTATATTTCATCTCCTCCTATTGACATCAAATATCCTATTTCACCTGATGTTGTATCTAGTGCACCAATTTTGCCTTCTTGTGATTCAATGCAGCAAGAAATTTCTTGTCTTCCATTCATTGGGATGACTACTTGATAAACATTTTAGGTTTGTTTGTGGAGTCCTACATTATAGATTTGGGAGACATCATTGATGATATCCATATTCTCTTTGACAAAGATGATCCATCTTTGATTGTTGCGAGGGAACACTCTGACCCTCTTGTTCATTCTCTACTTGATCATTCTTTTGAGGTTGACATTATTGTGGATTCTTATGTATAATAGTTGGAGGTATATTTATCCTTAGAGGAGACATGTGAGTCTTTGGGAGTAGTTCTAAATTCATCTCCACTAGATCTTGGAGTTCTTTTTTCAGTACTGTGGAGCATTTCACTCTTGGGATCTAGGAACACTAAGAGGGAGGGTGAATCAATGTTTTACTGGAATGAATAATATTTATCTTTCTACACCATGTATATATATACCGGTAAACAAATAAACATATAACAAGAAGCAAATAAACCATCCACATAAGTGAACACCATAACACAGAGAATTTATACGTGAAAAACCTCAATGAGGAAAGACCACGATGGGATTTGTGACCCACAATATCAGTTCCCTGGCCATATGAAAAGGTATTACATAAAATAGGGGCCTGCACTTGCAAGGAGGCACACTACCTAGAGCATACTACTCATCACTAAATATTCTCACTGACTACAAGCTTTTTGCCAAAGTAAATTACTGAAAATGAACTGAGGAATGCATCTGCTATGCCCGATAGAGTTCCAGTTCTAGTTCTGGTCTGTACCGGTTCATAAACTTGAACTATTACCGGTATAAATTCTCCTCCAAGAATGATTTCCAATCTATCTATAGATCATTTCATGATATAATGTTCGTATACAAAAATGATCTCTATACATATATTTTGCATCATACAGTTCTGCTATACCTATACATGTATGTCATCTATATAATCATATCACCATCATACTAAATTGACCTAGAAGACTAACCTATGTACCTATTACAAATTATATGCCTTATTTTGGCTTACAAAACATTTACAAAAGATATTATATGTTGGCCTCAATAATAATTACAAGATGATTTACTAAATAAATCTTCCTTGATGTTGGCTTCCTTGAAGTATTGTTGTCGGTGCCGGTGTCAGTGTAGGCCTGAATGCTTCCAATGTTGGTATTTGCCAATATATGCCTCCTAGTGGTAGTTTGTGACTTCCATCAGATCTTGTTACCATTAATGACAACAAAATGAATCCAATGAGTGTCAATTTCCAACAATCTCCCCCTTTGGCATTGATGGCAACACTCATGTGAAAAATGGATTCCTTTTTGGTGTGCTCCCCCTGAGCAATACGCTCCATATACTCCATTTGATAATATTTTTTTTGATATTTTTCATATATGTACATACTCCCCCTTTGACATTAATGCCAAAGACCGGTGAAAGAATGAAAGAATACTATTAGTGTCACTTAAGCTTAGTCATCTTCAGGATTTATGGGTATTCCTTTTGTAGTAACTAAAGATATGTGTCCCAACCTGATTTTAAAGTATCAGATACCAATGCAAGTCCATTGAGTAAGTGGGCAAGTGATTCCTTCTCCTGGGTATCTACCACTATGGGTTTTGCTAACACATCCATGCATTCTCTTTTGTGTGTTAGGTCCCGGGGACAACTAAGAGGGGGGGGGTGGTGAATCAGTTGTCTTATAAAATTAAACCAAAAACCACTTAATCAAATTACTATTTAATACCACTGAAATAGTTTGTGATACCGGTGAAACAAATTAATTGATAAATGCAATACCGGTAAAGATTAATGCATGAAACCAAAAGACAAAGTCATCCACAACACATAACACCAATATTTGTACGTAGAAACCCTGTAAGGGGAAAAAGCACGGTGGGAAACCTTACCCACAATCAGATGATACTACTGCAGATAGTAAGTGTACATAACTGGGGTCTGCACATGTAGAAAGGCCAAGCGCCTAGAGCTCACTTCTCAAACACAAATGGGAGTCACACTAACTACAATTGGATGGTTAAATCCAATAAGAATGTACTGCACAAAATAACATCTTCATATGTTGGATTTAGTACCGGTGTAATGCTGATATGCTTTCATAAAAACCCTAGCGTCACCTACAAATGATGTCTTCACGTATATCTCTTCTTAAACTCGCATATACCTTCACACACAATCTTTTTCGCATTCCACATTCAATCTTACATTTATACCATAACCTAAGACCAATTATAGTAGGTCGGCTCTACAAGATATTACAATAAAATCATTTTACAAAGAATACAATATCTGATGCAATAACCGATTGGACATGTCGGATTAGTGTATTTACAACATTAATTAATCATCTTCATAGTGTGCCATGCTGATCTAGAAAAGTTAAACCTGTCGGTGTAACCCTAGATAACCCTAGACCTATTTGTCGATAAAAGCAAATATGCAAATATGAATATACTGATAAACAACTTTCCAAGATACGATGTCCAAACAATGTCTTTGACATTACCAAGTATTTTCCATGCCATTCCAAGTGTCGGTGATCACTATATCCTGTCAGTGAACCATATACCGGTGACTGTGCATTAGTCACTTGCTTGTCGGTGAATGTTGGTAGATCTCCAAAGTTCTAGAGTTGATAACTGTTTAGTAGGTGTTGACATCAATGACAAAACCGTACCAAAATACCAGCAATCTGCCCCTTTGGTATTGATGGAAACACAAGATGGAAAAACCATCAAAGTGCCAAAATAGAAATGCCAAATACCAAAAACCAACAATCTCCTAAAAAGATCATTACAAAGTTCAAAAACCAAAATAAACAATCTCTCCCCCTAGGAGTAAACTGTATCTTTCTGTGTTTTTCCCTACAAATATCTCCCCCTTTGAAATCAAATGCCAAAGTTACAACAAAATACCAATTGTTAGTTTCATATACAAAATACCAACTAATTTCAATATACCAACTACTTTCCCTGAGAAGTAGCTTCCTCATCAAAGCTGGATTAAGAATATATCTCTGTTAATTTTGTCGATTGATGACAGACATCAACTCTCTAAGTATCTATCGGTGGGGGTATGACCCCAAGCTATTCTCTTAGATTTTCAAAAGTCTCCTTAGGTAGAGGTTTAGTGAAAATATCTGCAATCTGCTCTTTAGTGTTCACATAAACCAGTTTGACTTGTTTTGCTTCAACATTTTCTTTCAGAAAGTTCAGCTTGATAGAAACATGTTTTGTTTTAGAATGTAGTACTGGATTCTTTGATATATCAATTGTTGTAGTGTTATCACAATAGATAGTTATAGGTTCCTTGCAATTCACCTTTATGTCCTTTAACATTTTCTTAAGCCATAATACTTATGTACAGTTTGTTGTTGCTGGAACATATTTTGATTCTGCTGTTGATAAAGATATGCAACTTTGTTTCTTGCTTAACCAAGAAATTAATCTGTTTCTAAGGAAAAATGCTCTGCCGGTGGTGGTTTTCCTGTCATCTACATCTCCTACCCAATTTGCATCTGTATATGCACATAATTCAAAGTTGTCATCTCTAGGATACCATAAGCCAAGATTTGTAGTGCCTTGTAAGTATCAAAAAATCCTTTTCACTACTAATTCATGATTTTCTCTAGGATTACTTTGAAATCTTGAAATAATACATACTGCATTCATAATATCTGGTCTTGTTTGTGTTAAGTACAGTAAACCTCCTATCATGGATTTGTACCTGGTTGGATTAATAGGTGTTGAACCATCTCTTATTGATAATTTTTCATTTGTAGTCATAGGTGTACTTACTGGTTTAGAGTTCTCCATCCCAAATTTCTTTAGTAACTCCTTTAAGTACTTTGATTGACTCAAGAATATACCATTGTCAGTCTGTGAAATCTGCAATCCTAAAAAGAATTTTACTTCTCCTATCATAGACATTTCAAATTCTTGTTGCATTTTGATAGAAAAATCTTTACATAATCCATTTTCTCCTCCAAAGATTATATCATCAACAAAAACTTCTATAACCAAGATGTCATGATTAGTTACTTTATATTATAAATTACTGTTTGCATTACCTTTAGAAAAACCAATCTCCAAAAGATACTTATCTAATCTTGCATACCACGCTCTTGGAGCTTGCTTCAACCCATACAAAGTTTTCTTTAACCTACAAACCATATCTTTGTCTTCTGTTAAAGAAAATCCATCAGTTTGTTCAATCTAAACCTCTTCTTCAAGAATTCCATTTAAAAATGCACATTTAATATCCATCTAATATACTTTATAGTTCTTATGAGCTGCAAAGTCCAAAAATAATCTAACTACCTCAATTCTAGCTACTGGTACAAAGGTTTCATTATAATCAATTCCTTCCTTTTGAGAATATCCCTTACACACTAGTCTTGCTTTATTTCTGATTATTTTACCATCTTCATTAAGTTTGTTCCTAAATACCCATTTGGTTCTAATAACATTTTTATCTTTAGGCCAAGGAAATAATGTCCAAGTGTTATTCATCTCAATCTATTCTAATTATTCTTCCATAGCTTTAATCCAAAATTTGTCTTCACATGCCTTATTAATTGATGATGGTTCAATTTGAGAAATAAGACATACCTCTTCATTTGCCAATCTTCCTCTTGTCATAACTCCTCTATATTTGTTTCCAATTATCTGATCTTCAGAATGATTCAATCTTACATACTGAGGTGTCTTTGTTTACTGCTATTCCTTAGTTATTGTGGAATTTTTAGATGATACCAGTGTAATTGGATCTTCATCCTATGCTGGTGGGCTCAATGTAGATTCATTTGATAGAATTTTTGTTGCCAGTTCAAAATCCATATACCTTGAGGTACCTCTGAATTGTTCATCAATCTTTACATTTGTACTTTCAACAATTTTTTTAATCTTTTGTTAAAACATCTATATGCTTTGCTCTTAGATGAATAACCAAGAAATATTCCTTCATCACTTCTAGGATCAAATTTTCCAATATACTCATATCTTCTAATATAACATTTACCTCCAAATATTCTAAAATATTTAAGAGTGGGAGTAATACCAAACCATAGTTCATGAGGGGTCTTACCGGTTTCACCTTTGATGTGAACTTTGTTGAATGTATAGACCATTGTACTTATTGCCTCTCTCTAATATACATGTGGTAAATTTGCTTCTGATAACATACTTATTGCTGCATCCAAGATAGTTTTGTTTTTCCTTTCAACAACTCCATTCTGTTGTGGTGTCCGAGGTGCTGATAGTTGTCTTCTGATTCCATTCATTTCATAGAATGCATTGAATTCCTTAGATGTAAATTCATCTCCTTGATCTAATCTTAAACATTTGATTTTCTTACCAGTTTAATTTTCAACCATTGCTTTGAACAGCTTAAACTTTCCAAGTGCTTCTGATTTTTCTCTGAGAAAAGTAACCCAACACATTCTAGAATAGTCATCAATGATTAGCATGAAATATCTATCACCCTGTAAGCTTTTAGTTCTAGCTGGACTAGATAAATTAGTATGAATTAAACCAAGAGCATTATTTGATTTCTCTGGAATACTTTTAAAACTAGCTCTAACCTGTTTTCCAAATTGACATTCCTTACATACTGTGTTGTGAGGTTTGACAATTTTAGGTAAATCTCCAACTGCCTTAGTAGTACTGATTTTTACCATACAATCAAAATTTACATGACAGAGTCTTTTATGCCATAACCAACTTTCATCAATGTGTGCAATCAAGCATGTCTTTTCACTATTATTCCAATGAAAGTGTGTGGGGGAAAAAGTGACACTAAGCAAACATGCCCTAATCTCACTTTCAATCACACACTTGTGGAATACGAAAGAGCCTAGAGGTATCATACAATTGGCTACTTCTTTCTATGGAAGAGAGAGCCACGGGCTACCTATTAGGATTTCTATTCCTTTGTTGCAAATGATAGATAAAATGATGCAAGTTCAACTACTAGCCCTAGAGTGCAAGTATGAACTAGTAACAAGATTGCAAGATTGAGATTAAGTGATGAAAAGTTGTAAACACAAGGATAAAAGGAGAATGCAGATGTGTACCTGGGGTTAAAATCTAAGTGGAAATGTTCAGGACGGGGGTGTGGGTGCCACTGTCCTGATTCTGCACCTGAAACTACTCCTCAAACTGCTTTTTTGCAACCTGAAAAGCTGTCAAAAATGCTGAAACTTGCTGTCTGATAGAAGGACCAGGGTGCCCAGTGCCCCTGTCCCAGGGACCAGGGCACCTTGTGCCCCTGTCCTAGCAGGACCAGGGCACCCCACGCCCCTGTCCTAGTCTTTTTCTCTTCAATTTGGTCTGTTGTCCCGTCTCAGTCTGCTTCCGTCGGATCTGCAACTTGCGGCGTCCTTCGAATTCGAAAATCTGCACTTATATCTAAAAAGGTATGGTGGGTAGCTATATAGGGTTTTGCCTTAGTCAAACCCCCGCTTTGGTGATTTCCACCTCCACGAATAGCCAAGTTCTATTGTAAAAGTAATGTGTGTGCAGACCTTGTGTGTGTGCAAGATCCTAAAATGAAAGTAAGCAAACTAGAGCAACCTAGAAAGTAAACCCTAATTGCTTGTAAATGATAATGTAAATGCTCCAAATCAAGATGCAAAGTGATCTAAAGCATTAATACAAATGATATAATGAGGCTTATGCAAAGACATGAAAACAACATGAAATCATACCCAACCCCAAGGGAGGGGTACAAGCCAATCTTCAGTCGGTGATCCCCAATTGCTCTTCAATGTCTTCAAAGCCCTAAATGGATGAATGAAATTGATGAATGCTTGATGGATGGTTGTTGAATGTTGTTAAAGTCTTCAAAGATCTTCTCTTTCGCTGCGTAGAAGGCTCTTGAAACGAAAATACCGATCCTTTCAAATGAAGAAAGAGAGCTCTTATATATGAAACCCTAGGTCTTAATTTCAACTTTAGGCCGACCTAGAGATTGAATCTCCCTCCAATTTCTTGGGGTTAAGCTTTATTTTATGATTGGATTGCACTCCTAAAATTTTGGGAAAAATGTCTGGGACCATGTGCATGCCAGGCGCCATGGTCCTCTCCGAGCGCCATGGTCCCGACAAATTTTCACCAAATTTTTTAGGGCCATCGGATATGATGATTTTAGAGAGAATCCCGAAGTTACAGGTGATTTCGAGATGTTTTGAGCCCCAAAATCAAGCCCCCAAGTTCAAAATAGGACCTAATTAGGGTTTTTGATTAAATGATGTATTGGAAGAATAAAATGAAAGGGGCACACTTTAATGAAAGGGCCCAACTTTATGATATGGGAGATGATAAAATAGAACCCTAGACCTAATTAATTTAATTAATTAAGTGCTAAAGGGGAAATGCAATGCAAAATGCAAAATGCGCCAAGGTAGGTGCTAAACTAGGTGTGAAATTGTACCACCCTAGCAAGTGCGTACAATTTACGACGCTACATTTAGCCCCCACTTTAGCGGTCATATGAACACTACGTGCATATGCAAGCTAAAGTACAGAAAAGTAAACATTATTTGAAAAAGGATATATCCATAAGTCTGTCGAACGAAGCCCCCAGCGGTATCTGCAGTACACAGTTAGGAATCGCACCCTACAAAACACACGTTAGATCACAAAATCACCTAATGCTTACTAAGGAAGGTGATGAAAATTTGAGGGTAGCTATATGCCCCCCCCTGTTTCAGCTTGCTAATTTTAGTGAGTTGAAACAGGGTATCATGTTTACCACTTTGAATTGTTAAAGAATATTGATGACAAATGCTCACAAGAAGATTTGATATGAGATCAAAAACTAATGGAGAATCATTTGGTAAGAAAGAGGACTAAATCTCAATTCCAACACAACAAAGAGTGTGAGGATTTGAGAGTTCTCTAACACAAGATGAAGGATGTAAATGGAAACAAAATGCAAAGAGAAGAAAAGAAAGGAAAAAAGCATGAATACACACATTGGTGGTCCATGAGAAGAATAGTGAGAGAGAAAACATGAACTTCTCGCCCCTAGATCTTGTCTAGGTGATCCATGGGAAAAAGAGCATGGAAAACTAGCCCCTAGAGTCTATCTAGGTGATCCATGTAAGGGAGGAGAGTGAGAAAGTCTAGCCTTATGCCGCTAGTTCCACTCAACTTCGTGCATGTGTGTGTAAGTGAGGTTAGAAGCATCTCATAGGAGTCTATGCCCGAGTATGCTACAACCTGTATATGTATAGTACAAAAGCGTGACATTTCGCTCTAAGAGTCTGTGCTCTGGTTCCGAGAATAATCACCTTACATAAAAGAAAAATGGAGACATCTCGCTCTAAGAGTCTGTGCTATGGTTCCGAGAATGACCCATTGCTCAAAAAGTGTAATTTTTATGTCATAAGCAAAGTAGAACAAGGATACCTACCTTCATCACAAAAGAAGATACCCCAAAAATGCAACAATGTCATAGATCCAATCAAGAGAGTCTTGCACTCTTTAAGCAAGGATAAGATAGTTGAAAAGGGATATCTTGTAGTATGTGTAAAGGAGATCCTTAGAGGAGAAGAGATCTTTGTACAAAAGACACCTATCCCTGAGAGGAATTGTCCTAGACAAATATAACATCTTCTAGAATAAGACAAAGAAGAGAATAAGAATGCAATACTTCCTTCTTTTGCGAGGTGAAAGTGATTCTTAATGAAGGATGACGCTCTTTTTAACCCAATTGGGAGAGTGAATTCATTATGGATGTACTTTACCAAGTGAAAAAGAGGTTTTAGTCAAGGACTTACACCTCTTGTGAGAGAGAATCCTTGAACAAACAACAAAAAATGCATACAAGGAATAACATCAAGTAATAAAGTTCACACCATCCACGAAATAGGAAAAAGTGGATCCTTAGATAAAAATAAGGAAAGATCATTGCCTCCCAAGGATAAGGACAATGAGAAGGACTTACACAATCTTCTAGGGAGGGATTTAAACATAAGCAAAATGTACTACATACTCACATGAGTTCATGCAAGCAAGACATTAGTGTATGTAAAATGCTCCTCACAAGAAGTGGGTAGGATAAGAAAGAGAATACACATCTTCTCCCATATCTAGGAAAAGAGGATTCTAAAGAAAAGATGATCAATATTTCCACATTAATACCTCATAGGAACAAGAGATAACATAGAAGAATTAGGCTATTATGTTGCTTCAAAAATATGATTGCACTTGAAATTGTACCATCATGAATGACAATGAGCCCCCAGTAAATGAGCTACCAATGTCACATAATGATGAGCAACATAATAGCCATTAATATTATTTAAAGACATGATAGATTGAATGAGGTATTTGAATATGACATGCTAAATGCTCAAATATAAGTGAGATCAAAAACATGTATAAAATGATAAAAATTGAAGAAGGAAAGTCACAAGAAATCTTAGAAGAGGGATGAGTGTAATTTATTAGAGCCTTATCCCTGGAGGAAAGGACTTTATGATGAATAGGAGATAAAGATTCATAAGTGGATTTAGAAATTTGAGGGGATTCATAAAGAGATTTATTCATTGCCAATATTTCCTTATGAGGGGAATGAGAGTTGATAGGAGTAGAAGATGATTTAGTTGAAGTGAGATCATCATCACTACTAAATATAGCATTCACATTGAGAGATGGTCTTTTAGATGCTTTGGTGGGCTTAGAAAGATTATATCCAAGTCCAAATGAATATTCATGCATGTTATGCTCTAAAGGAACTTTAATTCCTTGTTCATTTGTGCCACAACCATTTCCATTATAGCCACTCTTAGCCAAAATATGAAAACCACGACCACAACGATTAGCCATTTCAGAAAGAAAAGGTGGTTTTTCATAAGACAAAGAATCAAATTCTTTAGAATTAGAGGTGTGAGGGGAAGAATTTTGAGAAGTAGCCACAAATTTATTGCTCATAGGTTCAGGTAAGACTTATTGATCTCTAGTTTCTTCCTTCTTTTTAACTTTAAGCTCTCTAGGAGGAACCCTATACTCACCTACAAAGGTGGGATTAAAATCAAGAGATCCCCAATCGTCTTCTGCGAGAACCTTCTCAGGATCAAAAGCCTTTTCATGTGTAGATCCAAGTTGAGAAGAATCTTCTTCAGGAACTTCAGACTCGTCCAAAGAATTTTGATTATCAGAGGGTGATGATTCATCCATAGGTATCTTGTTTAACGAGTCATCACTAGAAGAGGAAGGCTTAGAAGAACTCCCTTTGGAAGTAGATGTTTGCAAACAAGCTTGAAAATTAGTATCACCTATCAAGGTATATGTCTTATTATTATAAATAAATTTAACTTGCCTATGCAATGTAGAGGGGACAGCTTGCATTCTGTGAATCCAAGGTCTCCCTAATAACAAGTTGTATGCTAGATTTCTCGACATAACATGGATAGGAGTAGGCAAAGTAACAGGTCCCACTGTGATGGGTAAGGTGATAATACCTAATGAAGACTTAGCCACATTATCAAAGCCTTGAATGTGATGAGAGTCAGGCTCAATAAGGGATGTATCCACATTCATCTTATGCAATAGATTAATGCTACACACATTAAGGCTAGAACCATTATCTACCAGTGTTCGTCTTATAGCAGTGTCATTTATGATAACCACAATCATCAAGGGATCATATTGATGTTGAATTTCACTAGTAGGCAACTCATCTTGAGTAAACACAATTTGAGCTTTAGGATTCATCACAGAGTTAACCAAAGATACTATATTACTAGATGTATTAGGTGGAGGAACATTCAAATCTTTCAAGGCATCTTGTAACATTCCATGATGAGTGGAAGAAGTTTGGATCAAATCCCAAAGGGATATCTTAGCAGGGGTAGCTTTAAGTTGTTCAATAAGATCATATTCCTTACCAAGAACTTGTGAAATATGAGGAGCTTGAGGAAGAATAGGTTGGGAAGGAGGAAGTGAAGTTGGGCTAACTGGAGGAGGATTAGGTTGCCTATTATTTCTAGTATTATAAGTATGGGCAACCGCATGATAACTCTCTCTAGTCAGTTGCTTAGCATACTCATAAGGGCTCTTAGTATAATAACCTCCTTGCACAGTAATAATAGGTTTCTTAGGAGTGCAAAAAGAATCATTAGCATAACCACCTTGAACCACTAAGATAGGCTTATTTAAAGGTTGAGAATTTTGAGAAGGACAAGCACCTTGGACAGTGAAGAGAGGTTTGTTAGGTGTTTCATTCACATGTATCAAATTAATTGAGGATGGTTTAGAGGAATGAACAAAAGTGTTGGAAGAATTATTGATAGTCTTCTCTTGCACTAAAATCTCATCACAGATTAAATCAATTTTAGGAGAGAGACAAGGGGTAGGCATTGATGTTCTAGTAGGCAGAGTAATACTAGGAAAGGTCATATCATCCTCTATCATCAAAGGATCTACATGGGGAATAAACTTTATAGGAGAAGGATCAAAATTACTCTCTAAAGTCTCACTCTTGAGAGGGAGATCTTTGAAAGAGATGTTAACCATCTTGTTTTGAGCTAGGGTTTCCTTATGAGTAGAACCAAGTTGAGGAGAGGGAGAATAATTGAGATTCAAGGAAGGTGAGAAACTATCAACGGAGTTTTCAATCTTTATTTCATCCCCTTTGGCTAGGGTTCTCTCATGGGGTAGAGAATAATCTACACCTTCTCCTAATGGTTCATCCCAAATAGTGAGGTTGTTGAAAGGAATGTTTAAAGTATTGTCGATTTCGGGAGAGGAGATAACATTGTTTATTAATTCCTCATCCTTAGGAGGGAGAGCATCAATAGATGTGTTAAACTCATCCTCTTTACTCAAAATATGTTCAATATGATCTTTAGGGGAGAGAGAATTAAGGAAATTGCTTATTATTTCATCTTCTTTCTCTAAGGGATGCTTATGGGTAAGACAAACTTTAGGAGAAGGGTAAACATTTATCATTAATTCATCATCTCTAGTGGGAATTTTGTTGGAAAAGGAAATGCCATCACTAGGAAATGTAGGGATAATGTCATCTTATTGCACAAAAGGATCCTCATGAAGGGAGTGTTTTTTAGGAGGAACATGAACATATTTCTCCAAAGATTCATGCTTAGGAAGGAGATCTTTGAAAGAAGTGTTCATAACCTCTTGTTGCACTAACATGCCCCCATTGGAAGGACCAACTTTAGGAGAAAATAAGTCAATGTCCATCAATACCTTTTCACTTAGAGAGGCATCGTGTAGGGAAGGTGAAGTAACATTAAGAAAGGTGTTTATGATATCATTCTCTTCCTCTAGGATAGCTAAATAGGAAGGGCACATTTTAGGAGAATTGTCAAGATCACTCTTAAAGTCTTCATCCTTAGAGCATGGGAGAGTCTCAAAGGGATTGGTAGCAACTCTTTTAGGCACTAAAATTTTGTTATAGATGGGGGGAGGTTCTTTAGGAGAAGGAAAAATTGAAACAAGGGAAGCTAACCCATTATCACATCTATGAAATGAATGCATCATGACAACAATTTTCCTTTTTCAAATGATAACACATGCAAAATAGAAGGAAATGTTTAATTTTAACCAATGTAAGCACTTAGAATGTAGATTTAGAAAATGAAATTTATGATTCAAATGAGTTCCTAAATCAGATTTGAAATTATTGATCCCAATTAAGCTATCCAAATGTTCAACTTTGAATTGAAAAATTAGAGTTTTAGCAAAAATTTCCTCTAAATTTTTGAATCTTGCAAGAAATTAAAACTTGTAAATACAAATTTGAATTTGAAATAGCATAAACACTCAAATTTGAAAACATAAATCAGAATTAGAGAAGATTGGAGTTCACCTCGGGTTCACCAAAATGTGTGGGGGAAAAAGTGACACTAAGCAAACATGCCCTAATCTCACTTTCAATCACACACTTGTGGAATATGAAAGAGCCTAGAGGTATCACACAATTGGCTACTTCTTTGTATGGAAGAGAGAGCCACGGGATACCTATTAGGATTTCTATTCCTTTGTTGTAAATGATAGATAAAATGATGCAAGTGCAACTACTAGCCCTAGAGTGCAAGTATGAACTAGTAACAAGATTGCAAGATTGAGATTAAGTGATGAAAAGTTGTAAACACAAGGATAAAAGGAGAATGCAGATGTGTACCTGGGGTTAAAATATGAGTGGAAATGTTCGGGACGGGGGGGCGGGCACCACTGTCCTAATTCTGCACCTGAAACTACTCTAAAACTGCTGTTTTGCAACCTGAAAAGCTGTCAAAAATGCTGAAACTTGTTGTCTGACAGAAGGACCAAGGCGCCCAGCGCCCCTGTCCTGGCAGGACCAGGGCGCCCCATGCCCCTATCCTGGTCTTTTGCTCTACAATTTGGTGTGTTGTCCCATCTCAATCTGCTTCCGTCGGATCTGCAACTTGTGGCATCCTTCGAATTCGGAAATCTGCACTTATATCTGAAAAGGTATGGTGGGCGGCTATATAGGGTTTTGCCTTAGTCAAACCCCTGCTTTGGTGATTTCCACCTCCATGAATAACCAAGTTGTATTGTAAAAGTAATGTGTGTGCAGACCTTGTGTGTGTGCAAGATCCTAAAATGAAAGTAAGCAAACTAGAGCAACCTAGAAAGTAAACCCTAATTGCTTGTAAATGATAATGTAAATGCTCCAAATCAAGATGCAAAGTGATCTAAAGCATTAATACAAATGATATAATGAGGCTTATGCAAAGACATGAAAATAACATGAAATCATACCCAACCCCAAGGGAGGGGTACAAGCCAATCTTCAGTCGGTGATCCCCAATTGCTCTTCAATGTCTTCAAAGCCCTAAATGGATGAATGAAATTGATGAATGCTTGATGGATGGTTGTTGAATGTTGTTAATGTCTTCAAAGATCTGCTCTTTCACTGCGTAGAAGGCTCTTGAAACCAAAATTCTGATCCTTTCAAATGAAGAAAGAGAGCTCTTATATATGAAACCCTAGGTCTTAATTTCAACTTTAGGCCGACCTAGAGATTGAATCTCCCACCAATTTCTTGGGGTTAAGATTTATTTTATGATTGGATTGCGCTCCTAAAATTTCGGGAAAAATGTCCGGGACCATGTGCATGCCGGGCGCCATGGTCCTGAAAACTTTTCACCAAATTTTCAGGGCCGTCGGATATGATGATTTTAGAGAGAATCTCGAAGTTACAAGTGATTTCGAGATGTTTTGACCCCCGAAATCAAGCCCCCAAGTTCAAAATAGGACCTAATTAGGGTTTTTGATTAAATGATGTATTGGAAGAATAAAATGAAAGGGGAACACTTTAATGAAAGGGCCCAACTTTATGATATGGGAGATGATAAAATAGAACCCTAGACCTAATTAATTTAATTAATTAAGTCCTAAAGGGGAAATGCAATGCAAAATGCAAAATGCGCCAAGGCGGGTGCTAAACTAGGTGTGAAATTGTACCACCCTAGCAAGTGCGTACAATTTATGACGCTATAGAAAGATATTACCTCTAGTCTAATTATCGGTTGCAATTTCCAAACCAGTTCTATTCATAATTTTGCATTTACCATTTTTGAACTGTAACTAAAATCCTTTCTCAACTAATTGATTAACACTCAAAAGATTATGCTTTAAACCTTCAACATAGTAAACATTTTCAGTGTTATGCTTACCATCAAGAGATATTGAACCCTTACCTTTGATTGAATGAGCTTTGTCATCTCCAAATATTACTAGACCTCCATTATTTTCTTGAAAGTTCAAGAATTTACTTTTGTCACCAGTCATGTGATGTGAGCATCTTGATTCAATGATCCATTCATCCTTTACTTCAATTTTTGCTGTCAAGGCCTGTTCTACCGGTTGCACTACAGGTGCCGATTGATCTTCTGTTATAGCAACAAAAACCCATCCATTGTCTGCTGGATCCTCATCAGAATCATCAATCACTCCTTCATCAACAACATAACAATATTTGTCCTTATTCTTCTTGAATCTATATCTTTGATATTCAGGATTAGGCTTGTATGTCCTTCTAGCTTCTTCTCTTAACCTAGCATGTCTATCAGGGCATCTTGAAGCCAAATGACCAATCTTATTGTAGTTAAAACATTTAAAGGGTGATTTACCTTCATACTTACTTCCAACTAGACCTTTAGGCATTTTTCTTGCAAATAGTGCTTCAAGTTCTTGAAGTTCTTCATTTTCTCTCCTGCTTTCCTCAAGTTCTCTTGCATAAAAGGCTTTCCAATCAGCTTTATCAAATGATGATGCAGATGATGTTGATGCTTTGAAAGCTAAATCTATTTTTATAGCAGTAATAGGACCAAATTCCTCAATCTCAAAGGCTGATATTTTTCCAATCAATGTATCCCTAGTTACTGATGTATTAGGCATTGTTCTAAGTTCATTTATTGCAATAACCTTCATTTTATATGCTGGTGGCAATCCTCTTAAAACTTTTAAAACAATTTCATCTTCACTTAAGGTTCCTCCACAACATTTAATACCCAAAATGATTTCATTTACTCTTTCATCCTCTTCCATTTTTAGACTTTCATACCTGACCCAGAAGCTTTCAAGTTTTGTAATTTTGACTGTGGAATCTCCTTCATTTAATTTTTTGAAATGATCCCAAATAGCTTTAGCAATAGACCTATCAGATAGTCCCATGATTTGCTGATCTGATAATGTGCTCAAAAGTGCTTCTCTTGCCTTGCAATCATTTTCTTCATCTTTAGTCAGATTTGGAGGATTAGGTTGAGTTGTAGTAGGAGCAGTATATCCATTCTTTGTAACCTCCCAGATATCTTTTCCAATACAGTTCAGATGTGTCTCCATCCTGATCTTCCATATCCCATAGTTAGTTTCATCAAGTTTAGGACTATCCTTCCTGAAATAGTTGCTAGACATTGGATCTCCTCAAGTTGTTAAGCTTCAGCAAAAAGAGGACTAGGCTCTGATACCAATTGTTAGGTCCCAGGGACAACTCAGAGGGGGGAGTGAATTAGTTGTCTTATAATATTAAACCAAAAACCACTTAATCAAATTACTGTTTAATATCGGTGGAATAGTCTATGATATCGGTGAAACAAATTAATTGATAAATGCAATACCGGTAAAGATTAATGCATGAAACCAAAAGACAAAGTCATCCACAACACATAACACCAATATTTGTACGTGGAAACCTTGTAAGGGGAAAAAGAATGGTGGTAAACCTTACCCACAATCAGATGATACTACTATAGATAGTAAGTGTACATAAATAGGGTCTACACATGCAGAAAGGCCAAGTGCCTAGAGCACACTGCTCAAACACAAATGGGAGTCACACTGACTATAATTGGATGGTTAAATCCAATAAGAATGTACTGCATAAAATAGCATCTTCATATGCTAGTTTCAGTACCGGTGTAATGCTGATATGCTTTCATAAAAACCCTAGCTTCACCTTCAAATGATGTCTTTGTGTATAACTCTGCTTAAACTCGCATATACCTTCACACACAATATTTTTCACATTCCACATTTGATCTTACATTTAAGATCTTCCATTTATACCATAACCTAAGACCAATTATAGTAGGCCATCTCTATAAGATATTACAATAAAATCATTTACAAACATTACAATATCTGATGCAATAACCAATTGGACATGTCAGCTTAGTGCATTTACAACATTAATTAATCATCTCCATAGCATGCCATGCTGATCTAGAAAAGTTAAACCTGTACCGGTGTAACCCTAGATAACCCTGGACCTATTTGCTGGTAAAAGAAAATATGCAAATATGAATATACTAATAACCAACTTTCCAAGATACAATGTCCAAACAATGTCTTCGACATTACCAAGTATTTTCCATGCCATTCCAAGTGTCGGTGATCACTATATTCTGCCGGTGAACCATATACCAATGACTGTGCATTAGTCACTTGCTTGCCAGTGAATGTTGCTAGATCTCCAAAGTGCAAGAGTTGATAACTATTTAGTAGGTGTTGACATCAATGACAAAACCATACCAAAATACCAACATTGTGAACACCTAATGAGTCAGGTCTAGGGCTTACCAATCCTCTTAAATTTCTTGCTCTGCTTATTATTTTATCTTTCTCCTTCTCAAAAGCAAAAACTTAGTTCTCCAAAGACAAAATTTGTCCATCAATAGATGTAGTTAGTGCAGTCAATCCATCAAAAGTGTTAGCAATATTAGCCATTTTGTCATATAGCTCCTTCAATCTTCTATAGATACATTAGCTGTAAGACTTCCTATATTGCAACATACTAAGTTTGTCTTCTATTTTATTCTTCCCAGTTTCTATGAGCTGATCAAAAGCTTCTCTTTTAGCTACAAAGAAACTATCCAAGGCCTTTCAATCTGCAATCTATCTCAAGGATTGAAAGTTATTAGATATGTGCTTTGTTAAAGTCTTGAGCTTACCAGAAGGGCTTGCTCCATCCTCAATCTGGCAATCGGGCATTATTCTGTGTAGTACAGAGATTGATTGATCAATTAACCCTTTATCTACTATTCCTTCCTTCAATAATTTCTAGGTGGCCATCATAATTAATTTTGTTGGACTTAACTCAGAGATTGATTTCTTCTCAACATGAGAAGTGTAAATTGCCGAAACTCTTGTTGGGGAATCAATTTTGCCTGCTGGTATGGACTCAGTTGATTTTACCTTATCCATCTCAACCTTTTTTGCACTAGTGGCTTCGCCACTTGGTTCAGTATCGGTTACTATCAGTGGAGTATCATCCATAGTATTTCCATTGTCCTATACATTTTCTTGCTCAAAATTGGTTTGTAACTATATAAACTATACATTCTCTTTAACTACCAGTTGTGATTGTGCCAAAATTGGAGTAGAACTACCCAAAATAACCTTTCTTTTTTATTTGTCAGGAATGGCGGAGAATGTTTTCCTTGCAAATTCTTCTTGAGATGTGAGAAAGTCTGGGTTTTTCTGAAAGAATTTTGTCCATCCTTTGTCTCATTTACCACCTTATTTACTCTTCCCATCATAAGGCTTATCTGCCAGTTTTTACTACTAAAAATTGTCCTATTAGTAGTATCTATACACCTTTTCATTTCTTCATTATTTATAGCACCACATTGTTCCAAAAGTGCAACTTCCTTGATTTCCCTATCCCTCTTAACATCGTCAAGTCTTCTAGCTTCAAGTTTATTATATAGGGATAAAGGTATCTCCTTCAAAATTTCAACTAAGGCTTTCTTATAGATGTCTATATACAATAAAATAGCATCTTCTAATTCATTTCTCTCATTTTCTTCAAAATCTTCACAATACTTTGATACATCTTTTAATATTCCATCTTTTGTAACTTAATCATTAATTTCAGCACAGGTCATTGTTATCTTATCAGTTCCAGTTTCATCACCCTTCTTCTATTTACTTGTGGTTGCTAGTGTGACTAGTTTCCTCTTTAGCATAGGCATCCTTACCAGTGGCAGAGGTGCAGTAGGCTGACCTACCTTTCTGACAAGTCTCCTCCTTGGTTTTGCCTTTTGTTTCTCTACCTGTGGTTTTACCACATTCTTCCTTTTCACCCTTCTAAAAGATAGATGCACATTATCCTCAGTGTCTGAATCAAAAGTGATACGGAAAATGTGAACTTGTAGCTTCTTCACTTCTCCAGTATCAACCTCTATCGCTTTGACTACCTGTTTAGATTTGGAGCCTAACTGAGTGTCTATCTTGTGAATCACATCTTGCACATATGTAGCCATCTTCGCTATTTTCTTCTCTCTTCTTTTCTTGTTAAAACTTGTTTTTACTTCAAGAGTCTTTTCCCCTGCTCTACCGAAGTGATCTATTTTATCATCTAATGGGGCATCTAACAACGTTTTTCCATAGAGTTAAAAAATCCTATCGTCTACCTCATATCCAAGCTTAGTAATCCATATTTGCCTGGGTTCAACTACTTCCATGAGAGTTTCATCAGTTTTCACCATGAAACATATGTCAGTGGGATACTTCTCCATAATTTTCTTTGAAATTCTTTCCCTTCGCCTCATGTTTTCTTGAAATGTCTTGAAATAACCCCAAATTTTCTCATCTCTACCAGTACCAAGACTGATGATAGCCTCTTTGATATTCATACCTACTAGTATGTCATGAGCTCATTGCTTCTTTCCTAAACTGGGTAGCTCATTTAGGAAGTAAAGCATTAAAAAAATAATTAAGTTTCCATATCTAAAGGTGCCTTTCTTGGTTCCTTTGATCTTAGTAAGGTTTAGCATCAATTGTTTCTTCACCCATTCACATAAATGATATTTCACATTATTCCTTAACATCTTATATACATCATGAATGCATGAACTTTCTACATAATTCAATTAGTTGGATTGAGTTACCTTGTATCCTATGATCATGCCTGCAAACTTTATGTATGTGTCGGTAATTGTGCTTATCCTCATTGATCTGTTATCAAGTGTAGAGCTGGTGAGTTTCTGAACCTCTATATTGGAAATTTTCTTACTAGGTTCTTGTCCGACCCTAGGTAAGCTGGTGATAGCTTGAATAGCTTCCTTCATAATTATGTAGGTTCTACTTAACCAAATGAATTCATTGTGAACCGTGCTCAGAACGTATCTGATAACTTCATCATTAAATTCTGATAAATACAGAATACTGGTTAATGCTAGATCTTCAATTACATTGAATTCTAGTTTGATCATTCTAAAGTCTCTCAGTATCACTGATTGATACATGCTTTTGATATCTTTGGTGCCCAAATCCTCAAGAGTGTACTGAATGTATTCCCTCACACCTTCAACATACATTACACCGTCAGGAACCCTAGAAAATGCTCTCACGGAGTCTTCCTTTTTGGAAATTTCAAGAACCTCCTTAAAGACTGGCCTTAACCTATCCTTGACTTCGACGATTATGGGATTTACAATAAAAGTAGGAGCTAAAGATCCAGATGCCATTTCAAAAAATTCTTGATTGAATGCCAGTGAAAGATTTGAGTGCTTCAGATAATTACTTGAAATCCTTTCTCAATTCTTTGCTCACTCTTAATTCGTCTTTACTTCACTTTGATTTCTTGAAATCTTGGTGAGTGAAAATGAATTCACTTACCCTCTTTTATCAGTGAATAAAAACATTTTTTTGTAATTAATGCTTCATCAACAACCCTATGGATGTCGGTCTCATAGTTATGTGCCAGGGTAACCTTTATTGATAATGAACACATTTCTCCAGATCTCCTTGGATCTCTTCCAAGGTAATATGAAAAATTTAGAAGTGACTTTGCCAACCCCTAAGGCTTATGCCTCAGTTACCAATGGAATTTCCTGTTGGTGGAGGAATACCTTGTTCTACCAGTGGAATTATCGGCATAGATCCATATCCATTTTGTTCTTCACATTTTTTGACCCATCTCTTGGTGTGGTCCTATTACATTTCATCTACCTTCTGCTTTCCTTTCCCATTGTCTTTATCATTATTAGCCAGTTGAGTCTTACTTCCACAATACTTAGCAATATGACCTATTTTATTGCATGCATAGCATGTAACATTGTTCTTCTAAATTTCTTTGACATATCTAGTATTATTATTATTTCTTGACCTACAATGATTAGCAAAATGTCCAAAATTTTCACATGGATGACATTTAACATTCATTCTACAATCTTCTGATCTATGACCATATTTATTGAGGTTTGTGCATTAACCGAGAACAAAATTATAGTTTTGATTTTCCTTATTTCTACATTATTTATCCATATGCCCAAATTTATTGCAAACAAAACATCTACCATTGAATTTATAAGAATTATATTGCCTTATCAGTTTCCTCTATTTGATGAGTTCTTCATACCGGTTGTCTAATCTTCATTAGTAGTATCGAACCTTTTACCTTGTACAAATCCAAGTCCTCTAGAATTATCAATCTGTCTTTGTCTTTTTAGTAAGTCATCCAACTGTGCAGCACTGATCCTAAACTTTTCTTTATACTCAATTGCAATAGCCAGGTCATCTCTCAGAGTAGTTATTTTCCTTTCAAGTTCTTGTTCATTATTTCAGGAGTGTGCCAAATAAGTTCTCAACAGATTATTCTCATGAGTCAATCTTCCACATTCATCAAACTTATTCTTCGGAGATAAAACAAGAATATCTTCCTTCTTCTTTTTGTCCTCAATATCTTTTGATAACCTCATGTTCAGATCTTGCATTTCATTCTTCATGAGCATATTTGCTTGACTTAGTTTCTGACATTTTTCCTTAAGAGCATTCTTCTCCTCATCATTCGATTGTTGCAAAATTTCTTTTTTATTGGCTTGAGCAGATGACAACCTTTCTTGTAGGATAAGAATGAATTCATTTGCAGAATTCAATTCTTCATGCAATTTCAAGTTCTTCACCCTTTCAGCATCATAATCCTCAAGAGCCATCTCAAGTTGTTTCTCCATAGCCATGTTCAAAGATTCCAGTTTCAGGATCTTCCTCAACCTGTTAAACTTCTTTTGAGGTACCAGGCTCTGATACCAATTGTTGGGATCTAGGAACATTGAGAAGGGGGGTGAATCAGTGTTCTATTGGAATGAATAGTTTTTATCTTTCTACACCATACATATATATACTGGTAAACAAATAAGCATATAACAAGAAGCAAATAAACCATCCACATAAATGAATACCATAACACACATAATTTATACTTGGAAAACCTCAATGAAGAAAAACCATAGTGGGATTTGTGACCCACAATATCAATTCACTAGCCATATGAAAAGATCTTATATAAAATAGGGGCCTGCACTTGCAGGAAGGCACACTGCCTAGAGCATATTGCTCATCACTAAAGACTCTCACTGACTACAAGCTTTCTACCAAAGTAAATTACTAAAAATGAACTCAAGAATGCATCTGTTATGCCAAATAGAGTTTCAGTTCTGGTTCTGCTCTGTACTGGTTCATAAACTTGAACTATTACCGGTATAACTTCTCCTCCATGAATTCTTTCCAAGCTATCTATAGATCGTTGCATGATATAATGTTCATATATAAAAATGATCTCCATACATATATTTCACATCATACAGTTCTTCTATACCTATACATGTTTGACATCTATATCATCATATCACCATCATACTAATTTGACCTAGCAGACCGACTTTTGTACCTATTACAAATGATATGCCTTATGTCAGCTTACAATGCATTTACAAAAGATAATCTATGTTGTCCTCGACAATAATTACAAAATAATTTACTAAATAAATCTTTCTTGATGTTGGCTTCCGTGAAGTATTGATGCTGGTGCTAGTGTAGGTCTGAATGCTTCCAATGCCAGTATATGTCGGTATATGCCTCCTAGTCTCAGTTTGTAACTTCCATTGGATCTTGTTGCCATCAATGACAACAAAATGAATCCAATGAGTGTCAATTTCCAATATTCACCACCTTTGGAGGGGGTATCTTTCAGCATCGACATGGGGACACTTGAGAAGTTTTCAGAGACCTCGTTCATCATGAGTTTTTTTCCTACATATTCCATTCATGATTGGGGAAAATTCATGGATACACATTTGGTTTTGTTTCTTCTTAAGGGGAGGAACGTTGTTCAACATTTGTGGAGAAGTTTCTTCATACATCTTCAAGTTTCTACCATTGGTGCAGATTATACATTGAGGGGGGGCTACCTATCTTCTCTTCTTCTCTCATATGGGGAGGACTTTTTCCTCACATGGGGTTTGGTCCTTTACATACTTGTTTGAGAGTTCATTGTATATTTTTCATATCTTTTTTGGGGGAAGGTTTTTTCCCATTGGGTTTTTCTCTCTTTCCCCACTTTATGAGAGATTGCATTGGTTTGCATGCATTTGCATTTATATATGGGTACCTAACATGGCCATGTAGCTAGGAACCATCTTGCATTTCTTAGTTTCATTGTAGACTTAAGTGCATTCCCCTAAGTTGTACTTAAGGGGGGTTGTTGGTGTAATTATTTATTCATCTTGAATATAATTACACTTACTTAAGTTTACTTAGGTACATGCACCACATTGTAGTTTTCATATCAGACACTTATGGAGATGTGCATTCATTGGGAGTGTGTATGTAGGAGAATTTACACCTTTTTATGGTGTGATGGTGTTATTAGTCTATCATATCCACTTATTGTGGAGTGATAATTCCACCTTCGGTGGGTGATCCACCTCATACAGAATATTGAACTATTTCTCCTACTAAAACCTACCTACCTTTGCATCTCATTGAGCCACACGTCATAATTGTGTGCTCTCTTGTCTCTTAGTCTTGCCTTTATAAGAAGGCTCATCTACATTATATGTAATAATTTTGATGATCCAGTTGATCTCTTTTGGCATTATTGATAGGAATACAGTTTATTCTTGTCATATTTAATCTCTCTTGTCATTGTGCTATCTTGTGGTCTCTTTGATCTTGGTTGCTTCAAGCATAATCTCACAATTATTTACATTAGTGACTATGAATATACATGTGATGCTTTGTAAAATGGGAATTGTTAGGATAACAAAAACACAAACAACAAGTGATAGTGTTAGCAAATTAGAATTTAAACAATAACCTACTCAAGCATATCAAGAGAGATACTAAGTAAGAAATGGAAAGCATGCAAAGACGCAATAAATAAACTAAATTACTCCAAATGCTGACCAAAACATCATAGTGTCTCCTCCCTTGTTCCTCTCCTCTCCAAGTTCCTAAATGAGTGTAGCTCTCAGTAGATTTTTGCACTATTTTTAGATGTCTTATGGAGATTCAAGATTATGAAATAAAAAGCTCATGAAATGCAAACATGAACAAACTAGAAATGAGATTATTATCTAATCTAGTGTTGATTTTAGTCCAAAAGAGTAAATATAAATGCAAATGCTAAATGATCTCTAAAATTCACTATAGATTAAATGCATACAAGTTTTCAGGATCTGGATTATGAAGAAATGGGCTCTATTTATAGAAAAAATGGAGCAATGGATGCTTGAGATGGAGTAATCTCAACAAGGGTAAAGATTGAGTGATATTAAATCCATGTGAGGGCTTTCAACCCAATCCCAGGATGACAAGTGACAACATGACATCGGTTAAAAGGAAAGGGAAGAAGCATTAAATGTTTGACATGACTTGAGGGTTAACTTGGGAGTTAAGGTCAATGCTGGGTTGAGTGAATAAATATATTATCCAATGGATAAACTCTTGTGCAAAGGTTAAAGGGATAACCATGGTCAAAGCAATAAATGCTTGAGAAGACACATGGGCTACATGAGGGTTGAGTTAGGGGTCAAAGTCCCTAACCATGGGTGCAAGTGGATTTAACCATAAATGGTCGTATACGAGCCATTAGTGGTTTGGAAGACTTTAGAGGTTAAATTGTTGAACACACAAAGCATTAATTGCTTTTCAAAGACTTTGGAGTCTTTGAGAAGTGACTTCAAGTTGCTTAGGAATGTGACAATATTTAGGGGATAGATTAGGTTAATTAGGAAGGGTTTAGAAGAATCTAGAAGGCAGTTAGGATTGCAAGTGGATTTGGTGTGTGAGAGAAAATAGGATTTTAAATTAAAATAAGTTAATTTATTTCAATTTGTGGTTGCAACTTGCATTTGTAGGAAAATGCAAGTGGGGGGGTGAATGATTTAAATAAATGTTTTATTTAATTTATTTAAAAGAGGAAAAGGGGGATTTAAATTGAATAAATATGATTTATTCATTTAATTGATTTGTTATTTTGGTTTAATGAATTAATTAAAATAAATTGAATAATTTATTTAATTAATAGAAGAATGTTTGAAGATGAGTTAATTAAATATTAATTGATGGATAGTGGATTTTTAATCAAATAAATAGCAAATATTCATTTAATTAAAATGGATTGATTTATGTGACTACATTTGCCCCTCTTTGAGATGGTGTGGTTTATCACATTGTTTCAAAGAAAGAAAAATAGGTGTGAAAAATGTATGCCCCATAAAATGTTAATTTAGTGGGTGGTATGCCCCCTTGAGAGATGGGCCAAAAATTTTCGAAAAATCGGGCAATCTCTCGAAAAAGAATGAAAATTGGTGGGGTGATAGAAGAGAAGAATTTAGTAACACTAGTGAAAAAATAGAAGAAATCGAAGATAATATGAAAAATATGAGGCTCAGGAAGTTCACGGGGACCATGGCGATGAGCAGAGTAAAATTTGGGTTACAGCGAAGGGTATATATGGGGAGGAAGGGGTCAAAATAGGGTCATTTGCATTCGCGTTCGTAGAGAAATTTGAGCTCTAGGAGTGACCATTTGGAAGAGCAAGGAGCAGTTAGGATGTCAGTTCCCATAGTAAAGCACCGATTAGAGCAAGTTCATCGATTCCAGCGGCCAAACGACTATGGACCAGCGGTATGTGAATTTAAATTTTTAAATTTTATGCATTTTTGATAGATTTTTTGCTAGGTCCAAGTTGAGTCAAGACAATAGCACTAAAACTATGTTTTAACATTGTTGTCAACTAAATTAGTGCTATTGTGCCGCTATAGAGCTATTGCATAGTGGTTTTAGCACTTTTGTCAAGTCTAGCGCTATTGTATAGCTATTTTAGCTCTTTTGCATGGTTGATTGAGCACTTTTGTTTTGAGGTAGCGCTATTGTATAGTCGATGTAGTGCTATTATTGTTTTAGCACTATTGGGTAGTGGATTTAGCACTCTTGTCATCCCTTTAGCGCTGTTGAATGTAGAATAGTGCTTTTGTTAGGAAAATAAATGCCCGAGTGTGTGTGAACAAGAATCTCCAGATTCTAATGATGGATGGATGAAGATGTGAGGTGAGAGTTGTTTTGAACCATAGCAGTCTTGATGAGACTTAGGTCATTAGGATAAATGTCTATTGTAGTCTAGGTGTGCCATGATTGCTTACCTGTTGAGACCTAAAGATACCTGATCAAAGTATCTTTTGATAGTCTAGGTAAAAACTTAAGAAAGTTTGAAACAAAACAACTAATGATGATGGTTGATGCACGTGTGTAGGAGGATCTTCGCATCTTATAGATGCGCGAGAGGCATCCTGCCACACAGGTGTTGCATGATCGATTGATAGAGGCCAAGGTGGATTGCATTACAGCGAAAAGCCTATATGATGTTATGTATATGCCCATGATTCGGATGAATCGCAGGTTGATCACAACATTGGCAGAGCAATGGCATAGTGAGACATGTTCATTTCACTTGGCACAGGGAGAAATGACAGTTACACTGGAGGATATATGGTGCATCTTACACATTCCTATTCAAGGAGAGTTGGTGACCTATGACCGAGCTTGGGGGACAGCAGTAGTGCAGAGATTCTTTGAGGAGGATGTCTTTATTGATGATGGATCGATAGCCTAGGAGGATATAGTAGCTTTATATGAGCCTTTACCAACAGTTTTGTCAGGGATTATTGGGTGACTTCTATGTCCAGATCGATGATCACATGGACTTGCCATTGGTTGAGGTCAGCTGATCAAGTAGATGATGACATAGGGGACTTAGTTTGCATGGGGACCGTGCATGCTATCACACTTATATCAAGATCTACATGAGGTAGCATACCAAGGGGTGGGCTCATTGGGAGTAGGGATCACACTGCTGCATATTTGGGCATGGGAGCACTTACCTATGTCCTAACCAGTTAGTCTAAGATTCTGAGCTGTGGACCAACCATATGTATATATGTATGGAGGTATGATGAGTCAGCCCCACCTGGGGAAGTTAGAGTGGTGGTGGTGGGCACTGGATGATTTGGATACAGTGATCTGGAGGCCGTACATTGAGTGTGAGCCATGGGAGGATGATGCAGAGGCATTGTCGTATGTGTTCATGATATGATACCTCATTGGTAGGACAACCTACAATGTGGAGAGACAGCTGCCAGGTAGAGTTCTGAGACAGTTTGGGCAGCGACAAGGATTGCCTAGTGGGTCGGGAGAGTATGTGAGGGTGGTTTGAGAGAGGTACTTGTGGGGACCCGTGTTACCCTATGATTAGGCTTTTGGTAGAGTTCCGCACATTACAGGTGAGACCAGGGGATATGCGGCTGAGGGTTGTAGATGCAGGGGTCACAGAGGAGTACACACAGTATATTGCGGCACATCTGATTCCTTGGATATCAGATCTGGCAGAGCCGATTCCAGATTTTGCAGAGGATAGGGGACATAGATAGAGGAGGAGAGGAGGTCGCTTCAGTGGGCGAGGGAGAGGAGATGGTGGTGGTGGGGATGGAGGAGGTGGTGATAGAGGAGGAGGAGGAGGGGGTTGGTTTTTTAGAGGAGGGGGTGGATTTGGAGGTGGAGGTGGAGGGGGAGAGGTCAGCAGTCATTGCGGTTATCTTAGGGACCTTTGATGCAGGGAGGCATGAGATTAGGTGGGAGGGATGCTAGTGAGGGACAAGTACCTATGGAGATAGGGGAGGGAGCCACTGGAGAGGCACCTATGGATATAGGGGAGGGAGCGATAGGGGGTGGAGATCTGTGGGATCATATGATAGGATTTTTGCAAACTCCTGTAGAGGATTTGGAGGCAGAGGTGGCCGCTAGTCATGTGAAGCTATTTGCACAAGAGTCAGAGCTGATCGTAGTGCTATAGGAGAGGGATTAGACCATTGATAGGGTGATCCAATTATAGGAGAGAGTGCAGGCCCTAGAGGGAGTACAGGGACATGGGCTATCGACTGATTCTCTAGCAAGAGAATTATGGAGAGTATGTGTAGAGGTTGATTAGTGGTGGAGCTTGTATGAGAAGAAGGTGCTTCTAGTCAGCGTTCACTAAGTTATTCACAGATGCATCAAGAGAGATCAGAGAAGTCTCAGAGGATGCAGAGCAGTGGGGGTGTGATGGGTCCACCATAGAGAGATAGATCAGGTGATGCGAGGGCTAGTGGGGGAGTAGGTGGTGATGATGGTGCAACATCTGGTTAGAGTGGAATCTGAGAGGGCATTTTTGTATGCTTATTACATTGTCATTTTTGGACTATATTTTGGATGGGTCTTGGTAGCCAATATTTTGGACTTCTTTGTACTCTGGTACATGTATGTTTTTGGCGATATGATATGATATATATGAGGAGATCCCATATTTTTGTGATGATATGCATGTTGATATGTATGGATTTATGCAGGAGGATGATCTTATGATTTATGCTTAGATGGATACTTGTACTTGCTATATGTATGCATTGATGAGATGATTTCTATATGCATGCTTTATCATGATTTATTCCTACATGTTTTTGTGATGCTTAATATATGGGTGCAGGGTGTTGTGCATGATTTGTTGATGTAATGTCATATGTATGTAATAACATGATGATGATGTATGCATATGATGATATAGACAATATCTTGTTCTTTATGGTGAATCAATGATGAGATAATAATATGCAATGATGTTGTGTATTGAATGACTGATTTATTTATGTAAATGCATCTAGATGGTTTTTTAGATGAATGTGATATGGATAAACAAATGTAAAGTACAAATGTTTATATGATGATTTCTAAATGAATGCATATGTATAATGCATAAACCAATGTTAATACAAATGGTTTTATATTATGATCTAAATGGTGAAGAATATGATGAAGTGAAATGATAATGTAATGATAATGCAACTCATGGGTAATGAATAACTGCACCTTAATGCAACTAAAAGGATAATGAATTTTTTCTTAATGAATCTTAAATGGTACTAAATGAATGCATCTGTAATGGCTAATCATGGTAGTAAATGTAAATAAGGAGAAATTTATCATACAAATGAATCTAAATGTCCTGATTTATGCAATGATGAAATGATATAATGATACTTAATGCAAGTAAATGAGAATGAACTATATGTATTTAAATGCAACTAAATGATGTTGAGATGAGGATGTGATTATGATAGATGAATTTAAGGTTGTTTAGACCTTGCATGATGTACTGATGATGTATCAGAGAACTCTGTCCTGATTGTATCCAAGACCAACTCAATTTTCATATAACTTCTCATATTAATCTTGTTCACACTTGCATACAAAACAATGCATATGAATAATGAATGATTAAATGAATGGGCGATATGCAATGGAATGCAATATAAATAGATGGGATGGAATGACGATCCATAGTGCTTGATTTTCATCATTGAGCTTTAAAATGTTGTAAGAAAATACAAGCAATTTGACATAATGATTCAAGATGACCTGAGTATTCCATACATGGATTTTGATATAGTAAGTTAATACAAGCAACTTGATATAATGGATCAAGTTGACCTGAGTATTGCTTGTAGAACAGACAAGGATTATCTCCTTTTATGCATGACTTGGAACGTCCTCCTTGATCTTTTGCCGATCATATCCTGAGACAAGTTCATACCATACTAAGAGATAAATCATTATCGAGTGTGGATGAGGCAGTAGGAACCAAAGATGAAGCATTGTACCTGCAAGCAAACAACATATATATAGAATAAATAATATGGACCCTCCATAATGGTTCATGCTCATATGGGCGAGGTATACGCTGTAGTCAGCAAGCCGTAGTGATCTATGACTGTATTTTGCATATGATCACGTAACTTATTGAACTTCCCACATAGACACCATTAGTACATGCCCCAGAATTTCATCAAAATAATTCATAGAAGACATACAAAAAATGCTTAGGAACCATCCTGACCACTCTAATCACGTCGATATCCCGGAGTAGCGTAGGAACCTGATATAAATAAATGAATGAATATCCTACAAATCAACCAAGTATTTGATACTGATGAATACTGAGAGGGGGGGGGTGAATTAGTATATCGAAAAAAACTACACTTAAACACTTAAATAGTCTAAAAATAAACTAATAAAACAATTTAATAGACAGACTGGTTATCACCCACAAAAGCAATACAACCATAACACAAGATATTTGATGTGGAAACCCAAACAGGAAAAACCACGGTGAGATGGAACTCACACATCACTATCTGTAGAATAGAAACTAGACCGGTTAAGGTCAGACTGGTTAAGGTCTTACAATGTTCTTCACTAGAACAGATCCTGTTAGGAATCTCAATCTCTATTAGGAGATAAGTCCGATCAAGAACTACCTTGCTAGAGGATTTTAGATTCAAAGAGGTGAACCACCTTGTTAGAGGATTTTACAAAGGCTACTCTGAGCCTACTTGGTTAAGGGCTACAGACTTGTCAAAGAGGTGAGTAATCAACAAGTGTGTGATCTATCAAATAGCACAGATTGCTTAGTTAGATCTAGTATAGCTCACACCTAATGCATTCCAGCATTACTTCAGTCTTCTCTATCTCTCACTTAGTTACAACTCAATCTTCTCAAATAAGATCGCTCTTCCAACAACTCATCAACCACCTTAAACCCTATCACAAACAAAAACTTTCAAAAACAACCTAGAACCCTAGACATGATGTCCTTATGAAGAAATCTGATTTCATGTCAGTCCAATAGGATTACATTTCAATTTCCTAGGTTCAATGAATCTAGACATACTCAGTAACATGACAAAAAAAGCACCATCAGTGTGTTGGCACCGTCAGACAATCAGTCGATTGATAACTCATCATAGAATGCCAGTTTGTAACTCATCACAGAGTATTACCAGTTCATACAAAATATCGGTTGCCGGTTTGACAAAAATGAAGACTGGTAAGAATGTGTTATGCCACTTTGTGTCCTTGTACTGCTTGAGATCTACAAACTGCTTGGGGTCGACATGCCGCTTCAAACTGGGAAACACTTTCTGCAAAATCACCAATAGTCTAAAGACTAGAATACAACATACCGGTTGGAATAGATACCGGTTGAGCTCTAGCTCATACATGCAAGTGTGTGTCCATCAATGACAATCACAACATAAATATCAAAAATGCCAACAATCTCCCCCTTTGGCATTGATGGCAACACTTAGGAAAATAAAATTTTGACATCTAAGTGTTTTACAACAAAAAAATGCCATTAACAAAATTGCTCCCCCTAAGCATATACACTATCCCTTAATCAATACAATGTATAGCAATTTTCCATACAGAGCATAAACATTGAGATAACAGAGCATATAGCATATATGAAAGCATATAGCATATAGCATATATCAGAGCATATAGCAAAATTTTAAAGCCAGATACTTCTTCCCTATACTTCTCCAAAATAGATAGAGTACTTCACCCACTTTGCCAACAATGACAAAGTACCACTGAACAACCATGTTTCCATTTGATATAAAATAATAAAATTTTATGACAACAAGGAATAATACTTGTCAAAAACTAATTTATAGTCCTGTAAAAATTGTTTCATTGATAAAGACCAGGACTCAAGTAGGGAGGTGGCCACTTCTTTCTTTGTTTTCATCTGGGAGCCTGTTCTTCCATGGCATCAATTGTGCTCATCTCCTATGTAACTGTCAAGGCATCCAGGTTCAGATAACACTTCTGAAGAATTTGCAATCATGGGAGTAGAACTAGTTGGAGCTCCTGCAAATCTCTAGACCGTGTGCTAATCTCTTGCTCCATTTTGGCTGACTGGATGTGAAACTAGTGAACGGTTTTCCCATAAGTTGGAAAGGAATCATAAGGTGGCTTAAATATGCTCAAGTAAGACTGTAAGTCCATTTGAAGCTTTTGCTTCTAAGATAGCACATCATCATAGAATAGATGGGGTTGACAGATTTTGCTTAGTAGCAGATTTCCCTCATCCAAAGTGTTCCTTATATCCTTTTGGTCTTTCAGCAGTTCAGACTAGAGTTCATTCAACTTCTTCACCAGAGAAATGTTAAGAGCCTTTTGATGCTTTTTCTTGACATTTTCCTCAACTGCTTCTTCTAGGCTCTACACCTGATCATCCACTATAGTACATAGTAGCTTAAGCTTTACTAGTGATGATTCAGTGTTGGGAAGATTGGTACCGGGGATCAAACTGGTAAGGGTGTCTACAGCTGCTTGAATTATATCTTACTCCTTTTTCCTTTGAATGATTTCAAGGCACTCTTGAGAAACCTTGATGCTCTGCATTAGCTCTGATTCACTTGCAGACTAGAGATCGATAGGACTAGAGATATCAGCCGGTTTGGCTTGACTCCTAGTTGCCTTTGGAGTCTCCATCTGTCTACTCTTCACTGCTTCCGCTGCCTTGTCCTCTTCTACTTTTCTTTTCTCCATTGCCTTGTCTTCTTCTTCCTTCTTCTTTTCTTGTTCCTTGTCTTCCTCTTCTTCTTTTTTCCTCTCAGCTTCCTTCCTCTTCTCCTCTTCTTTCTCTTCCTCTTCCTTCTTTTTCTTTTCTTCTTCCTTCCACTTTTCCTTTTCTTTATCTTCCTCTTCCTTCTTCTTCTTTTCCTCCTCCTTCTTCTTCTTTTCTTCCTTATCCTCTTCTTCTTTCTTTTTCCTCTCATCTTCTTGCTTCTTTTTCTCTTTATCTTTTCATTTCTCCTCTTCCTCTTTCCTCTTTTTCTCATCTTCATCGCTCTTCTTCTTCTCTGCTTGTTCCTTAGCTGCTTCCTGTCTGTCCTCGGCTTGCTCATTGCCCTGTTCAGCCTATTGTCCCTATCCTTTTCCCTTAGAAGGTATTTCCTAAGTGACATCTTATACGTCGAGGGCATCGACATCAATAGTGTCAATTGGTTCTTCAACTAGGTTTCCTTCTTCATCAAAAGCTTCATCTAGTTTGGATATAACCGGTTCTTCTTCTGCTTGTGGATTAGCCAAATGTGCTTTGTGAGTCTGGATAGCAGTTTGCATAAACAGATGGGTGTCCTTTTCAACATCAGCAACTCTACCTTCTAAAAGCCAGAGTCTTCTTTTTCTAGTGAAGAAGAGTCCTTTATTTTGGTCAATAACATCATACAATTCAGAATTAGACAGGTTGAGAAAGTACTGTGCAAAAACGTTTTCCCTAATTTCTTGTTCTTTCTCTATGGCAATGCACCATTTATTATCTAATGACATATATAAAGAATCCAGTGTCTGAGACTTAATCTCTAAGGGTGATCGGTCATTACTACACAAATACTAAATTATTTCCTTTTCAACCGCTTCCTTTTCATCCTCATTGAAGTCATCAAAACACTCAAGTCATTTAACACTTTTCTCCTAATATTCTTTATTGTTCTTTGACAATGTGTCAAAGGTTTATAGGAAGATACATCTATATTTACCGGTGCTGAAGATGTCGGTTCACTCTGTGTCTTCTTCCTTGTCTATCTTGCCTTATTAGGTTGCTCCTCAAACAGTTTCTTCTGAGTCTGGAGAGTTGCTTCTTGTCTTCCTCTTTCTCTGGAACACTTTGGCCAGTGCAGCTTCTAGTTTCTTCTTAGCTGGTGACCGCTTGGTCACTTTTGGAGTTGTAGTAGTAACCGGTGCAGATGCTGCAGGCACTGCCTTTGCCTTCTTCTTTGTCGGTTCCTTTTCTTTCATTGTTGGTGGTTCCTCAACCGGTGCTAACCTTTTTAGGTAGGTGTCAGTTCTCTTCACCTTAGGATCAAGCAGTGAGGCAATAAGGGTAGAGGCATACCCTTCCAGCATGTCATACATCACCTCATAGCCCATTGGCTCCACTTCTTCCATTTTAGGCTCAACAGTCTCCATTATGAATTTGTCCACCTAGATGGTGAAACATATGTCATCTTCATATTTCTTGATGATGTCACCTAAGATCCTCATCCTTTGGCTCATCTTCCTTCTGAACTCATTGAAATACTTGTTTAGAATATTAGGGTAATAGGTTCCAAGTGCTTGAATGCTTTCCTTGATCTGCTTGGTTATCGGTTGGTCACCAGACCACTGAACATCTCCTACTCCTAGGAAGTAGCCTTGGAAATAGAAGAACAACCCTACCAATAGTTGTCCAAACTTGAACCTAAGTGCATTGTCTTGTTTGATCGCCTTTAGATTTAGCAGGAGTTGTCTCTGCATACCGATGCACAGATCAAATGATGAATCCTCCTTTATCATCCGCTAAGCGGCATTTACCGCTGCAATAGATACAGAGTTGATTCTATTGGCTGAGAACATCTAGTAGCCTATCACCATGCAGGCATACTTAACCAGATCATCCTTGATTGAATTTATAGTCATGCCCCATGAGTCACTCACTGAACCGGTGAGCTTGGACATCTCAATTTTGCTAACTGTCCTTAGGGCTGGTACTTCCCCTATGTTGCAGAAACTGGTGACTGCATGAATTGCCTATGGCATGATATCATGCGTCCTCTCCAAGAACATTTTGTCACCATGGACCCTGCTCAGAATAATCCTTATGTGATCTTCTGTAAAGTCCTCCAGGAAGTAAACAACATTGTGGAGTTTCTTCTTCTCCAGAATACCATACTCCGGTTTGATCATCTTATCTTGTCCACAAAATAGACCTAGTTGGGTATGGATAGCTAGAGACCCTAATTCTTTGAGTTTACAATCAATATAATTTGAGATTCCCTCTTCTACTATCACTCCAGCCAAAACTTGTGATAGGGCATTATACTTTGACTTCCTTTGAATGAAACTTTCAGACTGAATGGATGCACTAGAACTGGTATGAGATGTGGAAGCCATTGTAGAATATTTTAAGAACTTGAGAAATACCTTTAAAATGCGAATTTAGGGCTTTCTGATTCTCCTTTACTCCACACTCCGTCGGTTGCTGAATCACCGCTCTATGTTCTCCACTTGACCATTTGCAATTTGAATTTGAATCTGCTTCGCGATTTGCCAATTTTTTTAAATCTCAGCTCAAATCACCTTTTTGTCACTCTTCTCTTTGAAAAATGTTTCTTCACTCAAAAACTGATAGTGGGAAATGATTTCAAAAATGCTTTTAAACATAGTCCTCACCTACTATAATTAATGCTCCACCATTAGGGCATAAACCCTAATTTTCCTTTTTACCATTTCCGGTCTTCTACCAAGCGACAGGTATCATATACCAGTTAAGGTCTTTTGCTGGTATAAACTAGGGGTTCGAAAACATTTCGCTGTTTGCTCCCCCTAAGCCTTTTGAGGCTTAGTTTGCCGATTCTGATATTTCCACACTAGGTGTAGATACCAGTTCCTCTTCCAACATTATTGGTTTTCACTTCTAGATTTTGTTCATGTCCACTTGAACTGTTTCAACATCAATTCCTCCTTCTTGAGTGACCGATATACTCTTTCTGCTTTTGCAGAATCTTGCAATGTGACCCGGTTTGTTGCAGTGATAGCAAACCATGCTCTCCAAGGTCCATTGTTCATGTTTCCATTCTTCCTTCTGCATGTTGCAGCAATGTGACCATGATCATGATAGATCATACAATTTACTCTCCATCTGGTTGCCATTTGATGGCCACCACTTCTTGGCTGATGATTGAAGACATTAAACCGGTTGTGGTTCCGGTTCACAAAAGGTTCAGGACCAATTCCTTGGGTCCTTTGAGGATATCTTCCAGTGTTATTCATCATAGACCTGCATTCAAATGCTCTATGCCCAAACTTGTTGCATGCATAACAATGACCATTGAACTTATTGGATCTAGGTACATTGCTAATAAAGTAAGCAAAATTATTGTAGGCTTTGCTCCTACATACATTGGCAATGTGTCCTTCTTTAAGATAGTTAAAGCAAACAGGTTTGAATTTTTTCTTACCTTTTCCTTTGAGTGTCAGTTTCCTCTTTGATGCTTCAGCATTTGTTCCTAAGGATTCTCCGTCCTCATGTCCAGAGAAACCAAGTCCATTGGTATTCTTTATCGGTCTAGTCGACTCAAGCTTTTGCTCTAGCTTGACAGTACTTTTGCTAAACTTAGCAAGTATTTCCTTTGACTCAGAGAGTTCTTTGGAAATAGCAGCATTTGTTTCCAACAGGTTTTCATTCTCAGAGATGGCAGTGTTCAGTTCTCCTTGTACTCCTTCTTTTTCCATTCTACTCTCATGAAGGCGAGCAGATAGTACACTAATCTCTTGTTTCAACTTGGAGATCTCATGATCTCTATCCTTCACCAGATCTTCAGCTTTCCTCTAGTTCTCAAGCTCTTGACTAAACCAGATAGTCATTCCTTCCAACTCCTTTCTCAGATTGGAGTTTGAATCATTCATCTTATTTACTTCTGCTATCATGGCTTCCATATCTTCTTCATCTGCAGAACTATTTTTAGATAGCTCCATCAGCTTTTCTGCATGTTCTCTGCTTTTTGCTTGAGATGCCTTATATTTGACCATAAGATCATCATAGGCTTGCTCAGACTGAGTGAGCCATTAAGTAAGTTCCCTCAAGGTGTATTCCCCCATATCTCTTTCCAAGTGGTTAAACTTATAGAAAGGTAGGCTCTGATACCAATTAATGAATACTAAGAGGGGGGGGGTGAAATAGTATACCAAAAAACACTACACTTAAACACTTAAACAATCTAAAAACAAACTAGTAAAACAATTTAATAGATAGACCAGTTATCACACATGCAAACCAAAATGCAAATAATGCATTCACCCACAAAAGCAATACAACCATAACACAAGATATTTGACGTGGAAACCCAAACGGGAAAAACCATAGTGAGATGGAACTCACAAGTCACTATCTGCAGAATAGAAACCAGACCAGTTAAGGTCTTACTATGTTCTTCACCAGAATAGATCCTATTAGGAATCTCAATCTCTGTTAGGAGATAAGTCCGATCAAGGACTACCTTGCTAGAGGATTTTAGATTCACAAAGATGAACCACCTTGTTAGAGGATTTTACAAAGGCTATTCTGAGCCTACCTGGTTAAGGGCTACAAACTTGTAAAAGAGGTGAGTAATCAACAAGTGTGTGATCTATCAGATAGCATAGATTGCTTGGTTAGATCCAGTACAACTCACAGCTAATGCATTCTAGCATTACTTTAGTCTTCTCTATCTCTCACTTAGTTACAACTCGATCTTCTCAAATAAGATCGCTCTTCCAACAACTCATCAACCACCATAAACCCTAGCACAAACAAAAACTTTCAAAAATAACCTAGAACCCTAGACATGATGTCCTTATGAAGGAATCTAATTTCATGTCGGTCCAATAGGATTACATTTCAATTTCCTAGGTTCAATGAATCTAGACATACTCAGTAACATGACACAAAAAGCACCGTCAATGTGTCGGCACCATCAGACAATCGGTGGATTGATAACTCATCATAGAATGCCAGTTGGTAACTCATCACAAATTATTACCAGTTCATACAAAATACCGGTTGCCGGTTTGACAAAAATGAAGACTAGTAAGAATGTGTTATGCTGCTTTGCTTCCTTATACCACTTGAGATCTATGAACCGCTTGGGGTTGACATGCCGCTTCAGACTAGGAAACACTTTCTGCAAAATCACCAATAGTCTAAAGACTAGAATACAACATACTGGTTGGAACAGATACCGGTTGAGCTCTAGCTCATACATGCAAGTGTGTGTCCATTAATGAAAATCACAACATAAACATAAAAATGCCAATAGATACCTCACACAGAATTTTCTAGTCAAAGAAAACGTCATCTTGTCTTTGTTTTGGTAAGGAAGGATGCATCCTTGTTAAGACAATTTGTGTGTTGATGTTGATTGTTTGGTCAATTTGATAAGTGATCATCATTTGAGTATGTTTCAATGCTTGTTTGGTATCTACTCGGATGAGGATATACAAGGTGTTGCCATGTTTTTGTTTGATTTTTGATGTTTTTGGATTTTGTGATTCTTTCGAATGTTTTTGGTATTTTGTGATTGTTTGGAATGTTGGTATTTTCTGAGATAGTTTTTGAATGAAGAACCCAATGAATCACAAGTAATGTAGAATCCACTTCCATCAAACAAATTTAAGGGAATTTCCCCCAGCGTAGAAATGACTTATGAAAAAGCGGGATGCAAGATGCATGAAGTACTATCTTTGATTGCAGATCAATAACAAACCATGGTTTGGATGGATGGATGTGGGTATGTAATGAATGTGATCGCAACAATATTGAAAGACAATGGAGCCACAGCCTTTATGAGTGGCACCTATTTACCATGTTTTCACCATCGCACTTACCCAAGGTGCCACCGGAGTGGTTGTTCACCGTTTGGATGCATGATTTTTCTTTACTATTTTGATGTTTTTTGTACTTTCTTCAGGACATTTTTCTGAATGTTTTTGGTGTTTTTATGGTATGTATGGGAGCCTAATGGTCTGTATAGCTTTTAGGTATAAAATTGTTTGAGGTGCATGCTATTTATTGGATCTGCTAGTGGTTCTCCTTCTGAAGTAGCCAATTGGTATGTCCCGAACCCAAATACAATAGTGATAACATATGGACCCAGCCAGTTTGATTCAAACTTTCCCTGATGTTCTTTGTTTGGTTGGTTACGAGGATTTTCTCAGAGAACAAGATCACCTACCTCAAATGTATGAGGTCAAACTCGATGATTATAGCTTCTAGTCATGCACTACTTATAGGCTTTGAGGTGGTTGTATGCAGCTTGTTTCTCATCAAGTAGTTCCAAGTCTTGAAGACGCGATACTCTGTATGCTTCATCATCTATCAAATTATTCAAGGAAACCCATAGTGATGGTATCTCGACCTCAATAGGTAAGATAGCTTCTACACCATAGACTAGTGAGTAAGGAGTTGCACCTATAGGTGTTCGAATGCTAGTTTGATATGCACATAGTGCTGGATTTAATTGAACATGCCAATCACAGCCAGCATCATTTACTGTCTTCTTGAGAATTCTCAATATGTTCTTGTTTGATGCCTCAGGGTGACCATTTCCTTGTGGGTAATACGGAGTGGAAAAGTGGTGTTGAATTTGACATTTCTCACAAAGTTCACGAACATCCTGATTCTTGAAAGGAAGATCATTATCTATGATGATGGACATGGGTACACCATACCAGAAGATGATGTAATTAAGGATGAATGAGGCAATCTGCTTGCCGGTGAGTTGGGTAAGTGGAACAACTTTGATCAACTTTGTGAAGTATTCGGTGCCGGTAATAATGAATTTGTGGCTGTTGGATGAAGATGGATGGATTTTACCCACAAGGTCCAGTCCTCATTTACAAAAGGGCCATGGTGTTGTGATTGGTTGTAATTCCTATGCTGGTGCATGTATCAAGTCTTGAGGAACTTCACATTTCTTGCACTTTCTGACAAATTAATAGGAGTCTTCTTCCATGGATGGCCAATAGTGTCTAGTGCGCATGAGTTTCTTGGCTAGTGAAGGACCGCTTGCATGAGTTCCAAAAATCCCTTCATGTACCTCTTCCAAGGCCTTTGTTATCTCATCTCGTTCCAAACATTGAAGGAGAGTGCCATCAAGACTACACCGGTATAGAGTTTCAACAATAATGATATATCAAGTGGTTTGGTGAATGAAGGTTTTACGTTGGTTATTCAATTGGCTGGGAGGAAGTGTGTGATTGCAGAGGTAGGTGTAGAACTCACCATACCACGGGGATTCAAAACCGACAAGGTGACATATCATCTTGGATTCGGGGATATCATAAGTGGGAATCCAAAGCTATTCTACCAAGAACTCATAGCATGCGGAATTTTGTGGAAGATCCAGAAGAGATGTAATGGTAGCCATAATGTCAACAACATGATTCTTATCTCTGGGTATCTTCTCAAAGGTGATAGTTGTAAATGATGCCTTTAGACTATCCACCATTTGCTTGTATGGCATGAGTTTGTCATCCTTGGTTTGATATTCAACCATGAGTTGTTGGATGACCAGTTGAGAGTCGCCATATATCTATAACTCTTTCAATTTCCATTGCATGGCTAATCTGAGTCCTGTAATCAAGGCCTGATATACTACTATGTTGTTTGTGCTTGGAAATATGGGCGTGTAAGACTTCAGGATGTTGTCACCTTGAGGGGTAATAAATAGAATGCATGCTCCCGAGCCATGCCTAGTGTATGAACCATCAAAGTATAGCTTCCATGGTTGTGCTTCTGTGATCATAAATATCTCTTCATCTAGAAAATTGGAGATGAGAGGATGATCACCTATGATGGGTACATCGATCAACTGATCTACAATAACTTGCCCTTTGATAGCCTTACAGTCCACATATTCGATGTAAAATTCACTTAGAATTATCACCCATTTGGCCAAGCGGCCAGTCAATGCAGCTTTATAGAGTAAGTACTTGAGTGGATTGATCTTTGCAATGAGTTGTACCTTGTGTGTTAATAGATAGTGCCTTAATTTAGTGGCTGCCAAGATTACTACTAGGAAAGCTCACTCAATAGGTGTGTAATTGAGTTCATAGCCAACCAGTGTGCGAGAGATGTAGTATATAGCACATTATTTGCCTTCTAAATTGTGTTGAGCCAATAGCACTCCTAATGCTGTATTAGTTGCTAAAATATAGAGCAATAGAGGTATACTTGGATCTGGTGGGATCAGTAATGGTGTATTCATGAGATAGCCCTTAAGCATCTAACATGCTTGTTGTCATCTAGTATCCCATTGAAAGCGGATATTCTTGTGTAGCAGGTGTGTAAAAGGATGGCACTTATCTGCCAGTTGTGCAATGAATATTTAGATGGGTTGTAGCCACCCTTGTAATGTCCTTAGCTGACTGATGTTCTTTGGTAGTGGCATGTCCATGATTTCTTTGACATTTTCTAGGTTGACCTCAATGCATTTGCTTGAGATAATGTATCCTAGAAGTTTCCCTGAGGTTACTCCAAAGACACATTTCTTTGGGTTGAGTCAAACATGATATTGTTCTAGTCTATCAAAGATTTTCTCTAATATGTCGAGATGACCTTCTCTTGTGAATGATTTTGCCAGTAAGTCATCAACATAATCTTCCATTATGGTATGCATCATATCATGGAAGATAGTGGTCATTTCCCTTTAATAGGTCGCTCCTGCATTCTTGAGACCAAAAGGCATTACATTCCAATAGTATGCTCCCCATGGACATGTGAAGGTTGTCTTACATTGATCCTCTAGTGCGATCTTTATCTGATTGTACCCTAAAAAGCCATCCATGAGTGAAAGAATGGCATGTCCTGTTGTTAGGTCCACTATGATGTTGATGTTTGGTAGGGGGAAGTCATCCTTAGGACATGTTTTGTTAAGATCTTTGAAGTCAGTACAGATACGGATGCCCCCATTGTTGGCATTTTTTATGATTATGTTGTGATTGTCATTGATGGACATACACTTGCTTTTAGATCACTTTTTGTATGTATGAGTTATGCTCAACCGGTATTTGTTCCAAGCCGGTATTATGTATTAGAGTCTTTAGACTATCGTTGTTTTGCAGAAAGTGTTTACTGATCTCAAGCAACATGAAGATCCAAGTGGTATGAAGACCTCAAGCAGTTTCAGGATCTCAAGCGGAATGAAGGAGCTAAAGAAACAATTATCTTTTTCCCAGTCTTCATTTTTTTCAACCAGTAATCAGTTTAATATTTGAACCAGTATTACTGTGTGATGAGTTACCAACAGGTAATCGGTAAAATTGTATGAAATGGTAATACTCTGTGATGAGTTGCCAACCAGTATTTTTGTGATGAGTTACCATCCACTGACACTTTGACGGTGATTTTGTGTCATGTTACCAAATGTGTCTAGATGCAATGAACATAGGAACTTGCAATGTAATCCTATTGGACTGACATGAAATCAGATTCCTTTATAAGGAAATCATGTCTAGGGTTTTAGTGGTTGTTAGGGTTTTTAATATTGCATGAGTTTTTTGTATGGGCGATCATAGGAGAGAAGAGCTAGTCTATGTGAAGTAACAAAGTGTGGAGATTTGGAAGACTGAAATAATGCTGAAATGCATTAGCAATGAGCTATTATGGATCTAATCAAGCTGACTATGCTATTTCCTAGATCATTCACTTGTTGATTAGTCACATCTTCGACAAGTCTAAAACCCTTAACCAGGTAGGCCCAGAAAAGCCTTTGTAAATCTTCTAACAAGGTGGTTCACATTTGTGGATCTGAAATCCTCTCACAAGGTAGTCTTTAATCGAACTTATCTCCTAACAGAGATTGAGATTCCTAACAGGATCTGTTCTGGTGAAGAACATTGTATGACCTTAACCGGTCTGGTTACTATTCTCCAAATAGTTACTTGTGAGTTTCATCTCACCGTGGTTTTTCCCATTTGGGTTTCCACGTCAAAATCTCTTGTGTTATGGTGATTGTGCTTTTGTGGGTGAATGCCTTATTTTCTATTTGGTTTGCTTTTGTGTTAACCGGTTTGTTAGTAAATCTGTTATACCAGTTTACTGCTAAACAGTTTAAGTGTTTGAGTTCAGTATTTTTTTGTATACTAATTCACCCCCCCTCTTAGTATTCATCAATTGGTATCAGAGCCAACCTTTCTATAAGTTTAACCACTTGAAAGGAGATATGGGGAAATACACTGTGAGGGAGCTTACTCATCATCTCACTCAAACTAAGAAAGATTTTTGATGAACTTAAAGTCAAATATAAAACTTCTTTGGCCAAAATAAGAGAGCATGTTGAGAAACTGATGGAGCTTACTGAAAATAGTTCTTCTGATGAAGCGGCCTTGGAAGCCCTAGTTGAAGAAGTTGAAAAACTGAAAGAATCCAATGCCAACCTGAGAAAGGATTTGGAAGGACTGACTATCCAAATGCATCAAGAGCTTGAGAACTGGAGGAAAACTAAAGATCTGGTAAAAGACAAAGATCATGAGATCTCCAAGATGAAGCAAGAAATTAGTGTACTTACCGCTCATCTTCAAGAGAGCAAAGTGGAAAAAGAAGAAATGCAAGGTGAACTAAACCTGGCTATCTCTGAGAATGCAACCTTGAAGGAATCCAATGCTGCTATTTCCAAAGAACTCACTGAGTCAAAGGAAATACTTGCCAAATTCAATAAGAGCACTGTTAAGCTAGAGCAAAATCTTGAATCAGCTAAATCGGTAAAAAATACTAATGGACTTGGTTTCTCTGAATATGAGAAAGGTGAGATCTCTGGAACAAAAGATGGATCATCAAAGAAGAAACCAGCACCAAAGGATAAAGGTAAGAAAAAGTTCAAACCTGTCTACTTTAATTGTCTCAAGGAAGGACACACTGCCAATGTATGTAGAAGTAAGGCTTACAATAATTTTCCCTACTTTCTAAACACTAAGCCTAGATCCAATAGATTCAATAGTAATTTTTATGCATGCAACAAGTTTGGGCATAGAGAATTTGAATGCAGGTCTATCATGCACAACACTAGAAGGTATTCTCAAAGGAGTTAAGGATTTTTTCCTGAATCCTCTCAGAATCAGAATCCAAACTGGTTTAATACCTATAATCATTAGTCAGGTAGTGGTGGCTATCAAGCAGCAATCAGATTGAGGGCAACCTGTTTGATTTGTCATGGTAGTGGTCACACTACTACAACATGCAGAAGGAAGAATGGAAACATTAATAATGGACCTTGGAGAGCACCTAGAATGGTTTGTTATCATTGCAACAAACTGGGTCATACAACAAGATTTTGCAGAATGAGAGAATATATCAGATGATATACCGGTCACTCCGGAAGCAAATATTGATTTTGAAACTGTTCAAGTGGATATGAAGAAAGCGTGGAAAAAGAAGCCAGAAGAAGTGATTCAAGAAGAACCGATTTCTACACCTAGTGTGGAAATCTCTAAATCAGAAAAAATAGCTACAAAAAAGCTTAGGGGGAGCAAACGGTGAAATATTTCATACCCTTAGTTTACACCGGTAAAAGACCTTAACCAGTATGTGATACCTGTCAATTGGCAGAAGACCGAAAATGGTAAAAGGCAAATTAGGGTTTACGCCCTAATAGTGGAGCATTTATTATGGTAGGTGAAGAATTCATTTAAAAGGTATTTTCAAGTCATTTTCACTTATCAGTTTGCAAGCGAAGAAGTTTTCAAGTACAGAGGGACAAAAGGTGATTTTTCTTGCAATTCAGAGAGATTTCAAAACCTTGAAGAAGAATTAGAAGATAATATCAATCGGTCTAGTATAGAACTCAAAGTGGTAATTTAGCAACTGAAGTAGTGTGTGGCGAAGAGGAATTTGCAAGCCCTAAATCTTGACTTACGAGGGTATCTTTTGAGTTTCTCTATTTATCATGGCTTCTGCATCACACTCTAGTTCTAGTACACCCGTTGATTTAATAGTGTAGTCACATAAATCTGTCCACTTAATTAAATGAATATTTAATATTTATTTGATTATTTAACCATCAATTAATAATTAATTAAATTAATATATTTAATTAATTCATCTTAACCCTCTTCTCCTATTAATTAAATAAATTATTCAATTTATTTGATTTAATTCACTTAACCAAATTCATACCATTAATTAAATAAATAAATCATATTTGTTTAATTAAATCTTCTCTCACATTTAAATAAATTAATATTTATTTAAATCCCCCAAAATCCCACCTCTCACATTTAAATAAATTAATATTTATTTAAATCCCCCAAAATCCCACCTCTCACATTTAAATAAATAAATCATTTATTTAAATCACCTTTATCCTCCACCCACTTGTATTTTCCTACAAAAGCAAGTTGCACAATTATTTTAAATAAATAATTTATTTAAAATCACCTTTATCCTCCACCCACTTGTATTTTCCTACAAAAGCAAGTTGCACAACTATTTTAAATAAATTATTTATTTAAAATCCTATTTATCCTCACCCACTTGAAACCTTTAATGGTTTCCCTTAAAGTAGTCAAACTTGATGGCTTTAAAGTCTTCAAACTTGATGGCTTCCTTCTATAGTCTTCTTAAGACTTTAATGGTTTTCCTTAAAGTCTTCAAGCCTTTAATGGTTTCCCTCAAAGTCTTCAAGCATTTTAATGCTTTATCTTCATTTTTCTCATTTAAATAAATTAATATTTATTTGAATATTTATCCAAATGCAACTTACACCATTTAATTGAAATAAATGATTTTATTTTAATTGAAAATACCAAAATTTCTCCCACTTGCATTTTCCTACAAAATCCACTTGTATGCCTAAACCCCTTCTAGATTCTTCTAAACCCTTCCTAATTAGCCTAATCCATCCCCTAAATATTGTCACATTCCTAAGCAAATTGGAGTCACTTCTCAAAGACTCCAAAGTCTTTGAAAAGCAATTAATGCTTTGTGTGTTCAACAAATTAACCCTCAAAGTCTTGGATAACCTTTGAAAGCTTTCAACCTTCAACCACTAAATGGCTCAAAGTCTTTGATAACCATTGAAGGCTTTCAACCTTCAACCACTTAATCCCCAAAGTTTCCAATAACCATTAATGGTTAATTCAACCCTCCCACATGGTTAAAACATTTGTTTTGACTCAACCTCTACCCAACCCAAAGGTCTCATCAGGCCATTAATGCTTTGACCATGATTATCTCTTAAACATTTGCACAAAGGTTTATCCTTGGATTAACTCTTAATCCAATGGGTAATCTTAATTTAGACTTGACCCTTACCTTCTAGATAACCATGAGGTCTTCTCAGGCCTTTAATGCCTCCAACCTCTTCTCTCAACCCAATCCTATGTTGAAACTTGTCACCATTTTATTGGTGCCAATTGTGCACATGGATCCCCAACTTTCAAACTTGGCCCTTGATTAAACCATTCAATCTTAACCCTTCATTTCCCCATTTCTTCTATAAATAGAACCCTTCTCCTCAAGCAAAAGGAGAAGCATTTTAGAGTATTGTTGTTATACTGGCATTAGCATAGAGCTTTTTCATAGCATCACTATCTACTCTAGCATAGTATTTAGCTTTTCATTTCATATTTGAAGCTTAGTATTAAATCTCAATCCTCCATAAGCATCCATAGTGCAAAAAGCTGCTGAGAGCTACACTCATTTGGGACTTGGAGAGGAGAGGAACAAGGGAGGAGCAACTATGAGCATCTTGATTAGCTATTTCATTTTATGTTTATATGCTTTCTATTTCATGCTTAATATCTCTCTTGATATGCCTGTTTAGGATAATCTTTTGTTGCTAACACTAACGTTTGTTTCTTGTGCTCTTGTGTGTGTTGCCATCAAACAGATTTTCTAATCCTTTTTGCAGAGCATCATTTGGTGAACCCGACGTGAATCCAAACACCAAAAAGATCAATTTTTTTTTTTTTTTTAACCAATAACATGTTTGAATGTTGAAAATGTCACACAGGTTGCGATTTTGACACTGTTTTGGTGTGTTTGGCATTATTTTGGCGCTATTCCCCCTGTTTCAGTGCTTTTCCCTTCTCTGTCTTTCCCTTTCTTTTAATACGTTTGTGTTAAATAGTGCCTCTGTTCAAACGCAGACTAGCGCTATTGTAACAAAACGTTGTACAAATCACTTTGTAACCAAAAAAAATAAAAAACCAAAAAAAAATAAAAAATTTAGGCTTGTAGAAGCCCACCAAATAGGCGGATTTTACTAACTATTTTTCTCTTTTGTGCAGATTTAAATTAGATTAAAGAGTAGATTTATATTTTTTACTAACTTGTTTTTGAAGTTGGTTTTAAAAATGAATTCACTTTTTATTTTGGTTTAAAATTAACTTCACATTTCAAATTTGAGCTTTTGAAAAAGAATCACACATTTGTTTGGGGCTATTAAAAATAATTTCATTGTTCAAAGGTAAAAAGAACCACAAACTTATACAAAAACAACTTTATTTTTTTGCAAGTTAGGAAACAAACTTCGTTTTGGTTCTTAAAATCAACAAGGCAAATTTTATTTCTTGCATCAAGATAAAACTCACAATCCACACTTCCATTTTTGGTGCAAATAAAATTCACAATCAACTTGTCTCATTTTCAAAGCAATTTTACTTCATGCAAACGTGTTTTTTATTAAGTTGACCAGGATTTCAAATTCTAGTTTACTCAAACAATTGCCTTTGAAAATTAAAAAGAACACCATGATTGTTGGAGCAACATCTCCAAATAGTTAGATCACATTGCAATGACAGATTAAAAAGAACAAGTGTTTTTCGTGCTTGGCACACTTGTGCAAAGAGTTGGTCGAGTGGTCCTACTTCTAACACACACTATCCTCTCCCTTGGCTTTCGTGGTCCTAGGTGCAAGAGAAAAGTGTTAGTAACACTCAAAAATTTTATCTTTTTAAGAGAGGCCTGCCAAGAGACACATCACTCTTGGGAACGACCTTGAGCGGTAAATCCTTCGAGCCGCTATAGAAATCAGGTGTGAGCGAAAGTTGTAGCCTTGGGTATAGCTGTTCCTACAGTGTAACTGGCCGAAAGGACAAATGGGCCCCACCACCAGTTACAAGGCTATTAAGTGAGTCACTGTAGAATGAACTTATGTCCAAAAACATCGAACATGACTAAACACCTTTAAGTAGTAGCCCACCCGTTCTATTGATTGAGGATATTTGCGATATAATTTAGTGCAAGAGCATAGATGGTTTTGCTCCCAAGATACTCACCATACATATTTCCTTGAGTAGAAACATAGCTTTTTGAAAAGTCACTTGTGGCTTGATAAAAGTGGTGACTCCCCCATCATAGGGATCATCTATTTGTTATGCTCGTGCAAGACTTAGTATATCACATCCTTACCTGCCACGGCGGGATTCATAAGGTATGTAGTACCAAAGTCGAAGAAATATCAAGATGTGGGCTAAATTTATCACAACTGGCCATTTGACCTTAGGGATAAAAAGTGTTTGAAGTGTGTTCGTTTTACAGACCTAGTGCGAATTGAGCCGACTTCAGGCTTTGGAAATACACCTTAAAATAAATCTAAAGGAAGGGTCAAAAAACAAGTCCAAGAATTGGGTTGATCTAGACCCATACTCATTTGTGCCTTTGAGGCTACAATCTTGTGTTTGTGTGCTTGCTTTGTTTTCTTGTCAAAGAAAAATCAGAAAATCAATCCCAAAAACAAAGTATTCATCCAACATCTGTCAACACAACCAAAAATACCAAAAACAAAGTGCAAACAAACAAAGAGTCAAAAATTTATGACCATTCTTCACATCTTGCGAAAGAAGAAGTGTCATCAGAATATTACCTTGAAAAGAAGACCATTAAGCTCAAAGGCTTTGATCAAAAGGAGGAAATTCTTCTATCTCAATAGACAAATATTTGTCTCACATAGAGTCTTTCTACATCGCATGCGTCTCTATCTTCAAGGTAAAACAAACGAGTTTGATTCCGAATCATTGAACCGCAGAGCTTTTATGCAATATAGAGCTCTGAGTTATCACAAAAATCAAGGAGGAAAGATTAATCCCAACTTCTTCCCAAACATCTGTATCACCTACAACACAGCTCGAGAAATGCCACCAACGCCTGAAAGGGAAGAAGTAGAGTTTGTTCCATTTGTAACACAAAGTTTTTATTAAAGTTGAAAACAAAACATCCATCATCTCATTCATACATCATTTTTCCATCATCAATTCATCCCAAAACTCTCAAAACATTAAGAGGTTCTTGTCCCAAGATTCCTTTTTTAGATATTGCTTGAAATCAAACACATCACATCACTTTTAGATTGTTTCTACATCTAGGATAAGCTCATCCTAAGAGACACATCTACGCAAGTTAAAACTAGTTCATGAGTGAATCCTCTCATTGCTAGGTAGTCAAAATCTGTAACACATCTCAGATTTCTCTACACCTTATCACATCCAAACTCATCAAAACAAACAAGCAATTCAAAGAAAGAATTCTGGTTACATTTACCTTTAGAGTGCTAGAGATCTACAATCCACTAATCATCCATCTTTCATCGAACAACTCATCATCATCTTCAATCAACTTCAACACAAACTTGCAAACAAAATGGCTCAAACCCGATCGCGATCAAGGCAACGAGAAATAGAAATTGAGGAAGAAGAGGACAACCTCAATGAATTTCAAGAAGCACTTGGAGGAAATGTAAATGATGAAAACCCAAGTAGTCCCACTCCTTCAACAATCGAAAGGGTTCAGCATAACCCTCACTTTAACAGATTATTTGATGAAATTCTCAGGAGCAATGCGGATGCTCACTTCTTAAGACTTGCTCAAGAAGGAGCCAAACTCCCCTCAGACTTTGATCTTGCCCAATTAAGACAAGCATCAGAAAGACAAAGTCGCCATGAGGAGGAAAGACGTAGAGATCCCATCAGATATAACATCCCTCGAGGTAACCCACCACCTCCTCCTCCAAATGAAATGGAGATGTTGCGGCAACAAGTCGTGAATCTCGCCCAACAACTTCATAGTGGTGTTAAGACCAATCTATTTTCACTTAATGACATCTGTCCCTATCCGTTTGATAGGAATCTTTATATGCCACCCTTTCCACGCGGGTTTGAAACACCCAAATTTGAAAAATATAGAGGAAAGGGGGATCCCCGTGATCATGTCCGAGAATTTCATTCTGCTTGTCTTGAAGTAGCTTATGAGGACACATACCTAATGCGCCTTTTTCCCCAAAGCTTGGGCAGAACAACCACATCATGGTTTTCCCGACTTCCAGGTGGCATTAGAACATTTGAGGAACTCATCCAGAAGTTCCTATCTCATTACTCTTATAATATTGAACGCGACATCACCATGGCTGATCTATGCAACACCAAACAAAAACCAGGTGAATTATTCGCAGTATTCCTGCAACGATGGCGCCAAATGTCTAGCAGACGTTCTCTTCAGTTACCTGAACGAGAACTAGTGGAAATTTTCATTTCCAACTTAAACGAAGAAATGGAATTTCACCTGGATGTCAAAGACACAGACTCTTTTAACGATATGATCACCAAGGGTATAAAATGTGAAAGGGCACTCATCAAAAAAGGACTCATCAAAATCTTTAATGAACCAAAAGATGCTCCTCGCCCGCGCTTCAATAGCGATAAACCGAACTTCTGGAACAAGAATAAGAACATCGTTAACGATGGAGTTGTGGATGCTCGGACTGTCCAAAATGCACAACCTGTGGTTCGGTTTGCAGGACAAAATCCTCCACCTCAAAATAACACAAATGTTCCTCTTAATCAAGGTCGCATCACATCTCATGATGAACCAAGACCTCGTCCACAAAAACAAAAACGCACATACACTCCCTTAGGGGAACCCATTGAAACAGTGTTGCGACAACTCCTCTCTTAAAATTTGGTCACTCTACCTAAGCTATCAAACTATGAGCCTCAAGTCAAACCAGCATGGTGGAAAGATACTGAACACTGTGAGTTCCATCAAGGAAGAGGACACAAGACAAGTAATTGTCACCGATTGAAAGATCTCATTCAGGATCTTATTGACCAAGGAGAAATTGAAATTGAAGGGCATGACCCAAAAACAACCAATAATGATCATCAGATGTTCAAGAATCCACTTCCATCGCAAGATCAAAAGGGTCCTTCGACGTCCAGTCGAGGTCCTGATACCACTGATTATACGCAAGCTGCGTATAATTACACTGTAAATCACTTGTATGATGCCAGTGAACAAATTGCAACCATAACCTTCAAAAATCCCACCTCAAATTGCAATGTTGTTACACGTCGTGGCAAGGTCACCATCAAGGCAGCTCCACAAGGCACCACCTCCAATCCAAAGCAGTACAATCTTGTGGAACAATTAGACAAAACGCCTGCGCTCATATCCATTTTAGAACTATTACACCTATCGCCATCTCATAAAACAATCTTAAATCAAGCACTCCAAGAGGTGTCAGTCCCTGCAAACCTGAACACAGACCAATTTCAAGCCATGGTTGGAAATCTAAAGTCATCACCTTGTCTCACTTTTTCCGAAAGTGACAACTCTTCGTTCCAGCAACCTCATAACGCCTCACTCCACATTGAAGGCTTTGTCAACCAACACAGGATCAAGCGAGTCTTGATAGATAATGGAGCAGGCCTAAACATTTGTACACTACAGTTGGTCACAGCATTGGGATATGCAATAGAATCAGTGGATCCTCGCAAGAAGATCACCATCAAGGCCTATGATGATGCAGAGCGTTCATCCAAAGGAGCGGTGGTGCTACCAATCCGAGTGGGCCCTATGGTAAAGCACATCATCTGTCAGGTTCTGGACCTTCCTCTGCCATATAATCTATTATTAGGGAGACCTTGGATACATGCCATGCAAGCCGTTCCATCTACCTACCATCAATGTATCAAGTTCCCACATAATGGTGCAGAGATCACAATCTTGGGCGATGCAAATCCCTTTGCGTTTTGCCATAATATCAGCCATCAACCAGAGATTACTGTTCCTAATAATAGGGAAGCCATTTCCTCCACATCATATGTAAATCCCGCCTCTCTTGCCAGTTCGAACACCCCTATGCCCAAGCAAGAAAAGCTTAAAATGAAAGTCGCAGAGGAAGGTCCTGGAGAATACAACTTGAGTCAGCTCTTTTGTGTGGGACAAATGCCCACTTCTCCTAGAACACATGGTAAACCACAGCAGTTGCTCCAGCAACCACTAATCACGCCAGCATGTGCCTTAACGCCTTTCATCCTTGGAAAGAGTCAAGAGGAAGAAACACAAGATGAGGACCTAGCGGACTGGATCTATAAGGATCCCATCACCACTGATAAACCGCAAGTTACACTTCCTACGGAACAGTATGGTAAAGGCCTCCTCATTATGCAAAGAATGGGGTATGATGGTCAGAGTGCTTTGGGATACTGCAAACAAGGATGACATGAACCACTGCTGCCAGAGTTCAAGCCCAAAGGTAATACAGGCCTAGGCTTTGAAAAAGAGATCCTTCCTAAACTCAGATTTAAAGGAAAACCTAGCAAACCATTTTGCCCACCTACTGTAAAGAGGACACCTTTCATAATCAAAGCACCATCAAGCAATATTGTCACTGCCCCATCAAGGCTCACAAACCCACCGCAACCGTCATCAGTGCCAAAAATCCCACCAATCGAACTAGTAATCCCATCCACAGCAGTCATCACATCAATAAAACCATTCATAGCAGCAACTATATTGGAACCCGTAGCAGCATCTATGGCACCAGCCGTTCCAATAGAAGCCACTAAATCAATCCTGTCGATACTTCCAGTGATAGATCCTTTAAATCCTATCACGATTCCTGCAGCACCGATCACTACAAGGATACATAAACCAATCACACCTGCCGTGTTTAACTCCAAAGACATCCCAGTATGGTATAGCAATCGGATGCTGGAGAGTGATTCAGAGACCGACTCACATGAGTGGGAATTCGATTCAGTGCAACTTAACACTTCAGATGAGGAAGACACATCACCACCTCCACCCCGCAAAGACATCCCTGTTTACGGAGAAGCACAGATAAAGACCACTTGGGTACCTGAGCTGGAAACATCTTCCACAGACCCTACGTCTCATCCTACGCCTGATTCTGACAGGGAGAGTACCATCAACGACCTTCACCACACTGTCTTAACCCTCACTGATACATCTCCCGCACTTAACCTAATCGATGATGTAATGCCCATTGTCCACCCTGAACTCATCGAATGGAACCAACCAAATCCCCCATGTCTTGACCTCTTCCAAAACGATGAGGCTATCATTGACTTTTTGGAATTAAGGGATAATCTACCAAGCGGGGATCACAAAGCTGGATTCGCCATTGAACTTAATAGCGCAGCATACTTCGGGGCGGATGCCAAACCCTTCAGCTGCAAAAATATAACATTAAAACATGGCACTTCTAGTGAAAACCACACTGTGGCACTGTTTGATCCAACAAAAGTAAAAAGAAAGAGCGTATCCAACGGTGAAAACCTCTCTGAGGCGCCTGAGGATGAAGGGTTTGACATTCTCCCTGCTAATACACAACAGGAACGATCAACGATCCTCATTGAGGAGACCAAAGAATACAATGTGGGGACTCCTGAAAACCCTCATATCATACATCTGGCATCTCTTCTCACTCCAGAGGAACAACCTCAATTCATAGAGTTCTTCCAGAAGCGTCAGATCAACTTCGCATGGTCATATGCAGACATGCCTGGGCTTGATCCTGATTTAGTCATGCATCATCTCACAGTAGCAAAAGGAGCCAAACCTATCGAGCAGAAGCTTCGTAAGATGCATCCTCAGATTGCCGTGCTAGTCAAAACAGAACTCAAGAAACTCCTGCATGTTGGTTTCATTAGACCAATTGATTATGCAGAATGGATCTCCAATATTGTGCCTGTCGGCAAACCAAAAGGGGGCATCTGCATTTGTACTGACTTCAGAGATCTAAATAAGGCATGTCCTAAGGATGACTTTCCCCTACCAAATATCGACATCATAGTGGATCTAACAGCAGGACATGCCATGCTTTCACTCATGGATGGCTTTTCAGGATACAATCAAATAAAGATCGCACCAGAGGATCAACATAAGACAGCCTTCACATGTCCATGGGGCACATACTGCTGGAATGTAATGCCTTTTGGTCTAAAGAATGCAGGAGCGACCTATCAACGAGCAATGACCACCATCTTCCATGACATGATGCATACTATGATGGAAGATTATGTGGATGATTTACTAGCAAAATCACTCACAAGAGAAGGACATCTCCATATCTTAGATCAAATCTTTGATAGACTGGAACAGTACCATGTTTGACTCAACCCAAAGAAATGTGTCTTCGGAGTGACCTCCGGGAAGCTTCTAGGATACATTGTCTCAAGAAAAGGTATTGAGGTCGATCTAGCAAAGGTTAAGGCAATAATGGACATGCCACCTCCAAAGAATATCAGTCAGCTAAGAACACTACAAGGACGGCTTCAATCTATCCGCAGATTCATTGCACAATTGGCTGATAAGTGTCACCCATTCACACACCTGCTACACAAGAACATCCGCTTTCAGTGGGATGACAGATGCCAGCAAGCATTTCAGGCGCTTAAAGACTATCTCATGAATCCACCATTGCTGATGCCACCAGATCCAAGTAGACCATTGTTACTTTATATCTCAGCAACCAGTACAGCATTGGGTGTACTACTGGCACAACATAATGCAGAAGGAAAAGAGTGTGCTATTTACTACATCTCTCGCACACTTGTGGGCTATGAACTCAATTACACACCTATTGAGCGAGCTTGCCTAGCAGTAATCTTGGCAGCCACTAAACTGAGGCACTATCTGTTAACACACAAGGTGCAACTCATTGCAAAGATTGATCCACTCAAGTATTTACTTAACAAAGCAGCATTGACAGGTCGCTTAGCTAAATGGGTAATGATTCTAAGTGAATTCGACATTGAGTATGTGGACCGTAAAGCTATCAAAGGTCAGGTCATTGCAGATCAATTGGCCGATGCACCACTCATAGGCGATCATCCTCTCATTTCCAATTTTCCAGATGAAGAGATATTCATGATCACAGAAGCACAACCATGGAAACTATATTTTGATGGTTCATACACTAGGCACGGCTCGGGGGCAGGCATTCTGTTTATCACACCTCAAGGTGATAGCATCCCGAAGTCTTACAGGCTCACATTTCCATGCACAAACAACATAGCAGAGTATGAGGCCTTGATCACAGGACTCAGGTTAGCCGTACAATGGAAATTACAAGAACTACAAGTATATGGCGACTCACAACTGGTCATTCGACAAGCAACTAATGAATATCAGACCAAAGATGATAAACTCATGCCATACAAGCAAATGGTGGACAGTCTAAAGACATCATTTACTACTATCACTTTTGAGCAGATACCAAGAGATCAGAATCGAGCTGCTGACGCTATGGCTACCATCGCATCTCTACTAGATCTTCCACAGAATTCAACACGCTACGAGTTCTTGGTAGAACAACTTTGGATTCCCAGTTATGATATCCCCGAATCTGAAATGATATGTTGCCTTGTTGGTTCTGAATCCCCATGGTACGGTGAGTTCTACACCTATCTCCGCGATCACACCCTTCCTCCCAACCAATCAAATAACCAACGTAAAACCTTCATTCGCCAAACTGCTCGATATACCATTATTGCCGAAACCGTATACCGACGCAGTCTTGATGGTACTCTCCTTTGATGTCTAGAACAAGGTGAGATAACAAAGGCTTTAGAAGAGGTACATGAAGGAATTTGCGGGACTCACTCAAGTGGTCCATCACTAGCCAAGAAGATCATGCGAGCTGGATACTATTGGCCATCTATGGAAAAGGATTCCTACTACTTTGTTAGGAAGTGCAAAAAATGTCAAGTTCATGGCGACCTAATACATGCACCAGCTCAAGAACTGCAACCAATCACAACACCATGGCCTTTTTGTCAATGGGGTCTTGATCTTGTGGGTAAAATCCATCCATCTTCATCCAATGGCCATAAATTCATTATTACCGCCACCGAATATTTCACCAAGTGGATCGAAGCTGTTCCACTTACCCAAGTCACCGGCAAGCAGATCGCCTCATTCATCCTCAATTACATCATCTGTCGGTATGGTGTGCCCATGTCCATTGTCACAGATAACGGTCTTCCTTTCAAAAATCAGGATGTCCGTGAGCTTTGTGATAAATTTCATATCCAACACCGCTTTTCCACTCCCTATTACCCACAAGGCAATGGTCAGGCCGAAGCATCCAATAAAAACATATTGAGAATCCTAAAGAAGACAGTCAATGATGCCGGTCGTGATTGGCATGTTCAACTAAATCCAGCGCTATGGGCATATCGAACTAGCATTCGGACCCCTACAGGTGCAACTCCTTACTCATTGGTCTATGGTGCTGAAGCTATCCTACCTATTGAGGTTGAGATACCATCATTACGAGTTTCCTTGCATAATCTCATCGATGATGACGCATACAGAGTATCCCGTCTTTAGGACTTAGAGTTACTTGATGAGAAACAACAAGCTGCATACAATCACCTCAAAGCCTATCAGCAGCGCATGAGCAGAAGCTACAATCACCGAGTTAGATCTCGTACATTTGAGGTAGGTGATCTTGTTCTTCGAGAAAATCCTCGCAACCAACCAAACAGAGAACATCAAGGCAAGTTTGAATCAAACTGGTTGGGCCCATATGTTGTCACTGCTGTATTCGGGTCCGGGGCATATCAGTTGGCTACATCAGAAGGCGAACCGCTTGCAGATCCAATCAATAGCATGCACCTCAAATGGTTTTATACCTAAGGTGTACAGAGCATCAGGCTCCACTGCACATCAGAAAATACCAAAAACATTCAGAAAATGTCCTGAAGAAAATACAAAAACATTCACAAAAGTAAAGAAACAAATCATGCATCCAAACGGTGAACAACCACTCCGGTGGCACCTTGGGTAAGTGCGATGGTGAAAACCTGGCAAACAGGTGCCACTCGTAAAGGCAATGGCTCTAGTATCTTTCAGGCTCGTTGTAATCACATTCATGCACACATACATCCATCCATCCCAATCATGGCTTGTTATTTGATCTACAATTAAGAAAGTACTCCATGCATCTAGCATCCCACCTTTTTATAGTCAGGTCTACAAATTGGGGGCAATACCCTTACCCTAGTGATGGAAGTGGATTCTACATTGTCTTATATATCATTATGCTCTTCATTTAGGCAATCTTCAGAAAATATCAAAAACATTCAAAAATGACTCTCAAAATACCAAAAACATTCAAAATTGTTTCACAAAATCCAAAAAAAAAAAAAAAAACGTCAGAAAACCCATCAAAAATCACACAAAAACATGGCAACACATTGTACATATTCATCCATGCAGATACCAAAACAAGCATTGACAAATACTCACACAAATGACCACTTATCACTCGACCAAAACAATCAACATCAACAATCAAACTGTCTTTTCAACAAGGATGCATCCTTCCTTACCAAAACAAAGCCAAGACGACATTTTCTTTGACAAGAAAATTCTGTTAAGCTATCAAATACTTGGTTGATTTGTGAGTTCAATTGTTTGTTTATCTGTATCAGAATCTTTTCAACATTGTTTTGTATCGTTTGTGCATTATTTCCGATGAAGTACTGGGGCATGTACTAATGGTGTCTACGTGGGAAGTTCACCAAGCTACATGATCTTATGCAAAATGCAGTCATAGATCATTACGGCTTGCTGACTACAGCGTATACCTCGACCATATGAGCATGAACCATTACCAAGGATCCATATTCTTTATTCTTTATGTATATATTGTTTGTTTGCAGGTGCAATGCTCTTCCTTTGGTTCCTCCTACCTCATCCAAACTGGATAAAGGTTTTTTATCTCTTAGTACAGTATGAACTTGTCTCAGGATATGATCAGCCTAAGATCAAGGAGGACGATCCAAGTCATGCATGAAAGGAGATAATCCTTGTCTGTTCCGCAAGCAATACTCAGGTCAACTTGATCCATTATATCAAGTTGCTTGTATTAACTTGCTATATCAAAATCCATGTAAGAAAGACTCTGGTCATCTTGAATCTTTATGTCAAGTTGCTTGTATTTTCTTACAACATTTTAAAGCTCAATGATGAAAAATAAAGCACCATGGATCGTCATTCCATCTCATTTGTATATATTGCATTTCGTTGCATTCCACCCATCCATACATTCATAATAGCTGCATATCATGCATACGTAGTCATAATAATGCATACTCTATTTTACTCATCTTCTTCCATAGGACTCGATCCTAGTCCTCCATATCTTCTATCTAACATCAAATCCCCCCTCACCCTCCCTATCTTGATCATCAACATCATCCTAATCCCTTCATCGCTTCCCATCCTCACTCATCCACAAAATTAAGCCAGTTACTCTATCTACACAGATACATCGACTCCCACACACCTAGACTATCAACAGATACTCTGATCAAGTATCTTCGGGTCTCAACAGGTAATCGATTATGGTAATCCTAGACTACATCAGGCATTTATCATAATGACCTAGTCTCAACGGGGTTGCCATGATTCCCCACAACCATCCATCACACACACATACTATCAATTGATCAACCAATCAAACACAATCCAACGGACAATTACATCAATTGTCTACGTCTCAACGAGTATTTTGCTTCATATACCTTGACTTCATCGGGCAATTACATCAATTGTCTAAGTCACCATCAGGTCACTTTGATTCACTTACTCAGACTTTATCATGTTCAAGCGACCAACTGACATCAACTGTCACGCTTTGACTTGACCGGGGCAATTCAACCGATTGCACCAGATTGTCCAACCAATTTTGATCAATTGTATAGCATCAATCCAAACCCCACACTACATCTGCTATGTATCTCTTGCATGACCTCAGGGTACTCGTTGGCTTGTTGTTTCTTCATATTCACTCCATTTTCTCCCATTCTTTCATCATTAGTTCTAATTTCTTCTATTCTACCTCCCCTCCACTTTGCATTCTTTTTCGAGAGATCGCCCGATTTTTCAAAACAAAATTTGGCCCATCTCTCGAGGGGGCATACCACCCATTAAATTTACATTTTATGGGGCATTTCTTCACACCTATTTTTCTTTCTTTGAAACGACGCGATAAACTGCACCGTCTCAAAGAGGGGCAAATGTAGTCACATAAATCTGTCCACTTAATTAAATGAATATTTAATATTTATTTGATTATTTAACCATCAATTAATAATTAATTAAATTAATATATTTAATTAATTCATCTTAACCCTCTTCTCCTATTAATTAAATAAATTATTCAATTTATTTGATTTAATTCACTTAACCAAATTCATACCATTAATTAAATAAATAAATCATATTTGTTTAATTAAATCTTCTCTCACATTTAAATAAATTAATATTTATTTAAATCCCCCAAAATCCCACCTCTCACATTTAAATAAATTAATATTTATTTAAATCCCCCAAAATCCCACCTCTCACATTTAAATAAATAAATCATTTATTTAAATCACCTTTATCCTCCACCCACTTGTATTTTCCTACAAAAGCAAGTTGCACAATTATTTTAAATAAATAATTTATTTAAAATCACCTTTATCCTCCACCCACTTGTATTTTCCTACAAAAGCAAGTTGCACAACTATTTTAAATAAATTATTTATTTAAAATCCTATTTATCCTCACCCACTTGAAACCTTTAATGGTTTCCCTTAAGGTAGTCAAACTTGATGGCTTTAAAGTCTTCAAACTTGATGGCTTCCTTCTATAGTCTTCTTAAGACTTTAATGGTTTTCCTTAAAGTCTTCAAGCCTTTAATGGTTTCCCTCAAAGTCTTCAAGCATTTTAATGCTTTATCTTCATTTTTCTCATTTAAATAAATTAATATTTATTTGAATATTTATCCAAATGCAACTTACACCATTTAATTGAAATAAATGATTTTATTTTAATTGAAAATACCAAAATTTCTCCCACTTGCATTTTCCTACAAAATCCACTTGTATGCCTAAACCCCTTCTAGATTCTTCTAAACCCTTCCTAATTAGCCTAATCCATCCCCTAAATATTGTCACATTCCTAAGCAAATTGGAGTCACTTCTCAAAGACTCCAAAGTCTTTGAAAAGCAATTAATGCTTTGTGTGTTCAACAAATTAACCCTCAAAGTCTTGGATAACCTTTGAAAGCTTTCAACCTTCAACCACTAAATGGCTCAAAGTCTTTGATAACCATTGAAGGCTTTCAACCTTCAACCACTTAATCCCCAAAGTTTCCAATAACCATTAATGGTTAATTCAACCCTCCCACATGGTTAAAACATTTGTTTTGACTCAACCTCTACCCAACCCAAAGGTCTCATCAGGCCATTAATGCTTTGACCATGATTATCTCTTAAACATTTGCACAAAGGTTTATCCTTGGATTAACTCTTAATCCAATGGGTAATCTTAATTTAGACTTGACCCTTACCTTCTAGATAACCATGAGGTCTTCTCAGGCCTTTAATGCCTCCAACCTCTTCTCTCAACCCAATCCTATGTTGAAACTTGTCACCATTTTATTGGTGCCAATTGTGCACATGGATCCCCAACTTTCAAACTTGGCCCTTGATTAAACCATTCAATCTTAACCCTTCATTTCCCCATTTCTTCTATAAATAGAACCCTTCTCCTCAAGCAAAAGGAGAAGCATTTTAGAGTATTGTTGTTATACTGGCATTAGCATAGAGCTTTTTCATAGCATCACTATCTACTCTAGCATAGTATTTAGCTTTTCATTTCATATTTGAAGCTTAGTATTAAATCTCAATCCTCCATAAGCATCCATAGTGCAAAAAGCTGCTGAGAGCTACACTCATTTGGGACTTGGAGAGGAGAGGAACAAGGGAGGAGCAACTATGAGCATCTTGATTAGCTATTTCATTTTATGTTTATATGCTTTCTATTTCATGCTTAATATCTCTCTTGATATGCCTGTTTAGGATAATCTTTTGTTGCTAACACTAACGTTTGTTTCTTGTGCTCTTGTGTGTGTTGCCATCAAACAGATTTTCTAATCCTTTTTGCAGAGCATCAAATAGATTTCATCCAATGGAAGGAAAAATATAATGCTCTATCCCAAATACCCGCTGGTGTTATAGTGGAGGAAGGTATTTCAGATTATATTGACTGTAAAATTCAAGACCTAGGATCTCTAGTGATCCATTCTTAGTTAAGCTTATTCTGCGGGAAGGATAAGAAGATCAAATCAGAATACAACATCTTGGAAAAGAAGAAGCTTCACAATGCGGTCTATTTCCTTGAAGAATTCATAGATGATCACATCCGCATCATTCTAAGCAGAGTGCACAGTGAAAAAATGTATTTAGAGTGGACACATGACATCACACTGAAAGAGATTCATGTCGTCACCAGTTTCTATAACGTAGGTGAAGTGCCAGCCCTAAGGAAGATCATCAAGACCAAAATGACCAAGCTCACTAGTTCTATGATCGACCAATGGGGAATGACCATCAATACCATTAAGGATGATCTAGTCAAGTATGCCTGCATGGTGATAGGTTACCCGACGTTCTATGCTAGCAGGATCAACTCTGTCTCTACTGCAGCGGTAAATGCTACCTATAGGATGATCAAAGAAGATGCCTCATTTGATTTATGCACCTGTATGCAAAGGCAAGTTCTGGTGAACTTGAAATCTATTAAATAGGACAATGCCTTGAGATTTAAATTTGGATAGCTATTGGTCGGATTGTTCTTCTACTTCCAAGGCTATTTCCTAGGAGTTGGAGATATTGAGTATTCTATTGACCAATCGGTTACAAAGCAAATCAAAGAAAGTCTTCAAGCAGTTGGAACTGGTTACCCTGAAGTAGTGAACAAATACTTTGATGAGTTCAGATACAAGATGAGCCAAAGGGTGAGAATATCCGGTGATATTGTCAAGAAGTATGAAGAAGATATTTGCTTTACCATCAAAGTAGATGAGTGCATAATGGAGGCGGTTGAGCCCAGAAAGGAAGAAGTGGAGCTTATGGGATATGAGGTAATGCATGGCATGTTAGATGGGTATGCTTCTACCCTACTTGCCTCACTGCTTGATCCTAAGGAGAAGAGAATAGACACCTATTTGTAAAGGGTTACACCGGTTGAAGAACCTTTAGTAAAGAAGGGAAATGAAGTTCCATCTGTATCAGCACTGGTTACTTCAGCAAGTCCTAAAGTGACCAAGTGGTCACTGGAAAAGAAGAAACTAAAAGTTGAACCCACCAAAGTATTTTAGAGAAAGCGGAAGACAAAAGGCAACACACCGAACTCAGAGGACACTGTATCTGAAGAACATCCTAAGAAGACTAGGCAAACAAGGAAGAAGACAAAGACAACTAGCAATGAACCAGCAACATCAACACCAATAAATATTGATATTTCCTCTTACAAACCATTGACACATTGTCAAAGGACTATCAATAATAATAGAAGAAAATTTCTTAGTGATTTGAAAGAATGTTTTGATGATTTTAATGATAATGAAAAGGAGGAAGTTGAATAGGAAGTCATTAAATATTTATGTATTAATGACCGGTGGCCATCAGAAATTAGATCTGAGGCACATGATTCTTTATATAATTCTTTAGATAAATAATGGTGCATTGCCATAGAGAAGGAATAGGAAATAAGAGAGGAAGTATTTGCACAATATTTTCCTAATGTATCAAACTTAGAACTTTATGAAGTTATGATAAATACAAAAGCCTCTTCTTCATGAGAAGAAGGAGACTCTTGTTACTAGAAGGAAAAGTTCTTGAAGTGGTAAAAGATACCTACTCTCATGCTTAATCTAATCTAAGGTTGCACCAAGTGGCTGAAGCCAATAGGAAAGCTAAGAAAGAACTAGAAACCAATAAACCGGATGAGTTGTATGACAGTGAAGGATAACCGGTCATTGATCAAATGGACCCTATTGATGTTGATGCCTTGAATGATGAAAATGTTACTTTGGATACACCAACAGAAATGGCAGGACAAGAGAAATAGGATAAATAAATGGATGACAAGGAGAAAGCGGAGAAAAAGAAAAGATATCAAGAAGAAGAAAAGAGGAAACAGGCAGAAGAAGAGAAGAAGCAACAAGAAGAAAAAAAGAGGAAATAGACAAAAGAAGAGAAGAAGCAATAGGAAGAAGAGAAGAGAAAAGAGGAGAAGAAGAGAAAGGAAGAGGAGAATAAGAAACAAGTAGAAGAGAAGAAGAAGAAGAAGAAGAAAGAGGAAAAGAAAGAAGAAGAGAAACGGAAAGAAGAAGAAAAGAAATAGGAAGAGGAGAAGAGAAGAGAAGAGGAGAAGAGGAAGTAGGTGGAGGAAAAGAAGAAGAAGTTTGAAGAAGAAGAGAAATGGAAAGAAGAAGAGAGGAAGAAGGAAGAAGAGAAAAGAAAGAAAGAAGCAAAGGAGAAAAAGAAGGTAGAAGAGGACAAGCTAAGAGCCAAAGAGAAGGAGGAAGCGGCACAGAGCACACAAGTGGAGACCCTAAAGACAACTAGTAGTCAAGCTAAACTGGCTGACATTACCAGTCCCATTGACCTCCAATCTACAAATGAATCAGAGTTGCTGCAAAGCATTAAACTTGCCCAAGAGCGACTAGAAGCGCTAAGGAGGAAAAAGGAGGAAGATGTTATTCAAAGTATGGTGGAAACTCTTACCAGTTTGATTCCCGGTACCGATCTCCTTAGTATCGATTCCTCTCTAGCTCAACTGAAACTCTTATGCATAGTTGTAGAAGACCAGGTGCAATGCCTAGAAGAGGTTGTTGAAGCCAATGCACAAAAGAAGCATCAAAAGGCTCTGAATACTACCTTGGTAAAGAAGTTAAATGATCTCCAGTCTGAACTACAAAAAACATAGAAAGACATACGAGATGCCTTGGATGAGGGTAATCTACTACTCAGTAAGATATGCCAACCCCATCTATTCTGTGATGATGTGATTGCTCAGAAAGACAAACTGCAATCTGACTTGCAGTCATACATAAGCACCTTCAAGATGCCCTATGATTCCCTCACCACCTATGGGTAAACTGTTCATCAGTTTCAACTCCAGACTACCAGAATAGAGTTAGAGATCAGCAACTGGACCAGAGATTTGTAGGAACTTCAACTAGTTCAACTACCAAGACTGCAAATACTTCATAAATGCTATCTCAATTTGGATGCCTTAACAGTCACTCAAGAGATGAGTACCTTGGATGCCATGGAAGAATAGGTATATCAGATGCAAATGGAAAGTGAGGTTGCTACCTCATTGCTTGAGTCATGGTCTATATCCATGAAGCTCTTTATGCAGGACTTTAAATCAGTTTTTGACAAGTTTGATTCTTCATTGTAATAAACACTTATTATTTTAATGCTAATAGAAACAAGGGTTATTCAGTTGTACTTTGTCATTGTTGGGAAAGGGGGAGTAGCATTCTGTATTTAAAATTTTGATGCATTCTATGTATACATTCATGTTTATCTCTATAAGGGAGTAGTATACATTGTATTTTATGCAAAAGGGATAGTGTACATGCTTAGGGGGTGTAATTTTGATTATGGCATATTTTTGTTGTAAAACACTTACATGTCAAAATTTTCCTAAGTGTTGCCATCACTGCCAAAGGGGGAGATTGTTGGCATTTTTGATGATTATGTTGTGATTGTCATTGACAGACACACACTTTCTTTGAGATCACTTTTTGTATGTATGAGTTATGCTCAATCGGTATTTGTTCCAAATCGGTATTATGTATTATAGTCTTTAGACTATTGTTGTTTTGCAAAAAGTGTTTACCGATCTCAAGTGGCATGAAGATCCAAGTGGTATGAAGACCTCAAGTGGTGCGAGGATCTGAAGTGGAATGAAGGAACTAAAGTGGCAGTTATCTTTTTCTAGGTCTTCATTTTTGTCAACTAGTAATCGGTTTAATATTTGAACTGGTATTACTCTGTGATGAATTACCAACCAGTAATCAATAAAGTTGTATGAACTGGTAATACTTTGTGATGAGTTGCCAACCGGTATTTTTGTGATGAGTTACCATCCACCGACACTTTGATGGTGATTTTGTGCCATGTTACCAAATGTGTCTAGATGCAATGAACCTAGGAACTTGCAATGTAATCCTATTGGACCGACATGAAATCAGATTCCTTTATAAGGGCATCATGTCTAGGGTTTTAGTGGTTGTTAGGGTTTTTAATATTGCATGAGTTTTTTGTATGAGCGATCATAGGAGAGAAGAGTGAGTCTATGTGAAGTAACAGAGTGGATATTTTGAAGACTGAAGTAATGCTCAAATGCATTAGCAACGAGCTATCATGGATCTAATCAAGTTGACTATGCTATTTTCTTGATCATTCACTTGTAGATTACTCACATCTTCAACAAGTTTGAAACCCTTAATTGGGTAGGCCCAGAAAAGCCTTTGTAAATCCTCTAACAAGGTGTTTCACATCTGTGGATCTGAAATCCTCTCACAAGGTAGTCTTTAATCGAACTTATCTCCTAACATAGATTGAGATTCCTAACAGGATTTGTTCTGGTGAAGAACATTGTATGACCTTAACCAGTTTGACCTTAACCTGTCTGGTTACTATTCTGCAGATAGTTACTTGTGAGTTTCATCTCACCGTGGTTTTTCCCATTTCGGTTTCCACATCAAAATCTCTTGTGTTATGGTGATTCTGCTTCTATGGGTGAATGCCTTATTTACTATTTGGTTTGCTTTTGTGTTAACTAGTTTGTTAGTAAAACTGTTATACCGGTTTACTGCTAAACTCTTTAAGTGTTTGAGTTCAGTATTTTTTGGTATACTAATTCACCCCCCCTCTTAGTATTCATCACCCATTTGGTTTTTCAATAGGCACAATATTGAAGATCCAATCTGCATAATCAATTGGTCTAATATAACCAACATCCAGAAGTTTCTTAAGTTTTGCTTTGACTAGTACTGCAATCTGGGGATGTATCTTGCGAAGCTTTTGTTTGATAGGCTTAGCTCCTTCTGCTACTATGAGGTGATGCATGACTAAATCCGGATCAAGACTAGGCATATCTGCATATGACCATGTGAAGTTGATCTGGCATTTTTGGAAGAATTCAACAAACTTGGGTTGTTCTTCTGGAGTCAAAAGAGACGCTAGATGTATGTAGTGAGAGGTTTCAGGAGTCCCCACATTGTATTCTTTGGTTTCCTCGATCAGAATCGTTGATCATTCCTACTATGTACTAGGTGGGAGAATTTCAAACCTTTCATCCTTAGGTGCCTCAAAGAGGTTTTCACCATTGGATACGCTCTTTCTTTTTACTTTTGTGGGATCAAACAGTGCCACAGTGTGGTTTTCACTTGAAGATCCATGTTTTATTGTTATATTTTTGTAGCTAAAAGGTTTGGCATCCACCCCAAAGTATGCTACACTATTAAGTTTTATGGCAAATCCAACTTTCTAATCCCCGCTTGGTATGTTACCCCATAGTTCCAAAAAGTCAATGATCGCCTCATTGTTTTGGAAGTGGTCAAGGCATGGGGGATTAGGTTGGTTCCATTCGATGAGTTCAGGATGGATAATGGGAATTACCTCATCGATTAGGTTAAGTTCGTTAGATGTGTCAGTTAGGGTCAAGACATTGTGGTGAAGGCCATTGATGGTACTCTCCCTATCAGAATCGGGCATAGGATGTGACATAGGGTCTATGAAAGATGTTTCCAGTTCAGGAACCCAAGAGATTTTAATTTGGGCTTCTCTATAAATAGGGATTTCTTTGTGAGGTGGAGGTGGTGATGTGTCTTCCTCATCTGAAGTATTTAGATGTACTGAATCAAATTCCCACTCATGTGAGTCGGTCTCTGAGTCACTTTCCAGGATCCGGTTGCTATACCATGCTGGGATATCTTTTGAGTTAAACACTATAGGTGTGATTGATTGATGTACCATTGTAGATGAAATGATCGGTGTTGCAGGAAGAATTATGGGGATCAGTGAATCCGATATGAGGAGTATCATCATTGTTGGATCTGCTACTTCTGTTGGAATTGCCAGTGTTGTCAATACTGTTGGGAATTTTGATATAGTTGCTACTACTAACAGTGTTATTGATGTTATTAGTGTTGCTGATAGGGTTGCTGGTTTGATTGGTGGAATGATGGGTGTTGGTGATGATTTTTCTTGGATTTTTAACCTCAATGGGGTAGTTGTGATGGTGTGTGGTGTTGCTGATATGATCAAAGGTGGCCTCTTTATAGTAGGTTGATATAGAGGTTTGTTGGGTTTCCCTTTGAATCGGAGCTTAGGCAGGATCTCCTTTTGAAAGCCTAGTCCTATGTTATCCTTAGGCTTTAATTCCAGCTATAGCGGCTCATGTTGTCCTTGCTTGCAAGGTCCTAAAGGACTTTGACCATCATAACCCATTCTTTGCATAATGAGAAATCCCTTTCCATATTGATCTGTGGGAAGTTCAGCTTGTGGGATGTTCATCGTGATAGGATCTTGATAGATCCATTCTGCTAAGTCCTCATCTCTGGTCTCTTCTTCTTGACTCTTTCCAAGGACGAAAGGTGTCAAAGTGCATGCTAGTTTGACCAGTGGTGTTTGAAGTAACCGTTGAGGTTTGCCATGAGTTCTTGGAGAAGTAGGCATTTGTCCAACACAAAAGAGCTGGCTTAGATTGTATTCTCCAGGACCTTTCTCTACTATTTTCATCTTGAGATTCTCTTGCTTGGGTATAGTGGTGTTTGAACTATAAAGAGAGGTTGTACTTACATATGAGGTGGATGAGATGGCTTCCCTATTGTTATGAACAATTATCTCCAGTTGATGATTTATATTGTGGCAATATGCAAAAGGATTTGCATCTCCCAGGATTATAATTTCTGCACCATTATGAGGGAACTTGATACACTGATGGTAGGTGGATGCGATGGCTTGCATGGCATGTATCCAAGGTCTTCCTAATAACAAATTGTATGGCAGAGGAAGGTCTAGAACCTGACATATGATGTTCTTCACCACTAGGCCCACTCTAATCAGTAGCACAACTGCTCCTTTGGATGAATGCTCTGCATCATCATAGGCTTTGATTGTGATCTTCTTATGAGGATCCACTTATTCAATTGCATATCTCAATGCTATGACCAATTGTAGTGTATAGATATTCAGGCCTACTCCATTGTCGATCAAGACTCGCTTGATCCTATGTTGGTTGATAAACCCTTCAATGTACAGTGAGGCATTATGAGGTTGCTGGAAGGATGTGTTGTCACTTTCAGAAAAAGTGAGACAAGGTGATCAACTTATATTTCCAACCATGGCTTGGAATTGATCTATATTTAAGTTTGTAGGGACTAACGCCTCTTGGAGAGCTTGATCCAAGATTGTTTTATGAGATGGAGATAGATGCAATAGCTCTAAGATAGATATCAGTGTAGGGGTTTTATCTAATTGGTCCACAAGGTTGTACTACTTTGGGATAGATGTAGTGCCTTGTAGAGCTTCTTTTATGGAAATCTTCTCACGATGTGTAACAACATTGCAATTGGAACTGGGATTTTTTATGGTAATAGTTGCAATTTGTTCACTAGCATCATACAGGTGATTCACAGTGTAATTATATACGGCTCGCGTATAATTAGTGGTATCTATGTTTCTCCCTGCAGTGGAAGGACCCCTTTGATCTTGTGATGGAAGTGGATTTTTGAACATTAGATGATCATTGTTTGTTGTCTTTGGGTCGTGTCCTTCAATTTTGATATCACCTCGGTCAATAAGATCTTTCAATCTATGGTAATTGCTTGTCTTATGTCCTTTTCCTTGATGGAAATCACAATGTTTAGTATCCCTCCACCATAAAGGTTTGACTTGAGGTTCATAATTTGATGTTTTGGGTAAGGTTACCAGATTTTGAGAAAACAACTGGTGTAACACTGTTTCAATGGGTTCCCCTAAGGGAGTGTATGTTCGATTTGGTTTAAAATTTTGTTGACGCTGTTTGGGTTCCTCTTGAGGTATGTTGCATCCTTGATTTGGAAGAGAAACTATGTTATTCTTGGGTGGGGGGTTCTATCCCACAAATCAGACCACAGGTTGTGCACTTTTGATAGTTCTAGCATCCACAACCCTATCATTCATGACATTTTTATTTTTGTTCCAGAAATTTGGCTTGTCACTATTGAAGTTAGGGCAAGGGTCATCCTTTGGCTCATTGTAGATTTTGATCAGCCCCTTTTTGATGAGAGCCCACTCACACTTTAAACCTTTGGTGATCATGCCATTGAAGGAATCTATGTCTTTGACATCTACGTGAAATTCCATTTCATCATTTAAGTTGGAAATAAATATTTCCACTAATTCTTGTTCGGGCAATTGAAGAGAATGTCTACTAGACATTTGATGCCATTGTTATAGAAAGATTGAAAATAGCTCACCTAGTTTTTGTTTAGTGTTACATAGATCAGCCATTGTGATATCCCATTCAATGTTGTGTGAGTATTGTGCTAGGAACTTATGGACTAGTTCTACAAAGGTCCTAATGCCACCTACTAATCGGGAAAACCATGATGTGGTTGTTCCTCCCAAACTTTGGGGAAAGAGTCACATTAGGTACATATCCTTGTATGCCACTTCTAGGCATGCTGAATGGAATTATCTAACATGATCACAAGGATCTCCTTTTCCTCTATACTTTTCGAACTTGGGTGTTTCAAACCCTCGTGGAAAAGGTGGCATACGAAGATTCCTATCGAAGGGATAGGGACAAATGCCATTAAGTGAAAACTGATTAGTTTTCACACCACTATGAAGCTGTTGGGTGAGATTTTTGACTTGTTGCCATAACATGTCTATGTCATTTGGAGGAGGAGGGGGTGGGGGATTACCTTGATGAAGGTTGTATCTGATGTGATCTTGTCCTCTTTCATCTTCATTATGATTTTGGCATTCTAATGCTTGTCTTAGTTGTGCAACTTCAAAGTCAGAAGGTAGTTTGGCTCCCTCTTGAGCAAGTCTCAAAAAGTGAGCATCAGCATTGCTCTTGAGTATTTCATCAAAAAGTCTATTAAAGAGAGGGTTGTGTTGTGCCCTTTCTATTGCTGCAGGAGTAGGAGTACTTGGATTTTCATCATTGATGTTTCCTCCAAGGGCTTCTTTGAATTTATTGATGTTTTCCTCCTCTTCTTCCTCAATTTCCATTTGTCTAGTTCTTGATCTAGTATGAGCCATTTTGTTCACAAGTTTTTGATGAAGTTGGGTGAAAATGATGATGAGTTGTTGATGCAATGAGAGATTTATGTTGATGGGGTATTTTGCATATGAATCTCTAGCACTAAAGGTAGATGTTATCAAAGTTCTTTCTTGAATTGCTTGTTGTGTTTGATTGACAATGTTTTGTGTGATAAGGTTTAGAGGGATATGAGATGTGTTACAGATTCAACTACCTAGTAATGAGAGGATTCACTCAAAGACTAGTTTTAACTTGAGTAGAAATGCCTCTTTAGGATGAGTTTATCCTAGATGTCGAGACACTCTAAAAAGTGATGTATTGTGTTTAATTCAAGCAATATCTAAAGAGAACTTAGGATAAAAACCTATTGATGTTTTGAGAGTTGAAAAGGATTAATGATATGCGAAAGGGATAATGGATGAAATGTTTAACTTAAATAGAAAATTCATGTTACATAAGGAACAAACTCTTCTTCTTCCCTCTCGAGGGTTGGTGGTTCTTCCCGAGCTATGTTATATGTGATACAAATGTCTGGAAAGAAGTCAGGGTTGATCTTGCCTCCTTTGTTTTTGTGATAACTCAAAGCTCGATATTGCATAAAAGCTCTGCGGCTCAATGACTCTTGATCAATTCCTTTGATTTCCTTTGAAGATAAAGATGCATGTGACGTAAGAAGGATCTATGAGAGACAAATATTTGTCTATTAAGATAAAATAACTTCCTCCTTTTGATTAAAGCCTTTGAGCTCAATGGTCTTCTCTTCAAGTTGACATGTTGATGAAGATTCTTCTTTCTTAGGATGTGAAGAATGGTCATATAGTTTGATACTCTGGCTCTTTGTTTTTGATCTTTTGTTGGTATTTTGAAAATGTTTATGTTGGATGAATACTTGCTTTTGGAACTGATTTTTAATTTTTCTTTGACAAGAAAACAAAGCAAGCACACAAACACAAGAATGTTGCCTCAAAAGGCACAAGTAAGTGTGGGTCTAGATCAACCCAATCTTTAGACTTTTATGACCCTTTCCTTTAAATGTATTTTAGGTGTTTTTACAAAGCCTGAAGTCGGCTCAATTTGTACTGGTCTGACACAAAACAAAGACACTTCAAACACTCTTTATCCCTAAGATCAAATGGCTAGTTGCGATAATTTCAGCCCACATCTTGATATTTCATCAACTTTGGTACTACATACCTTATGAATCCCATCGTGGCAGGTAAGGATGTGATATACTAATTCTTGCACGAGCATACCAAATAGATGATCCCTATGATGGGGGAGTCACCACTTTTATCAGGCTACAAGTAACCTTTCAAAAAGCCATGTTTCTACTCAAGAAAATATGTATGGTGAGTATCTTGGGAGCAAAACCATTTATTCTCTTGCACTGAACTTCTCACAAATATCCTTAATCAATAGAATGGGTGGGCTACTAATTAAAGGTGTTTAGTAATTTTTTATGTTTTTAGACATAAGTTCATTCGGCAGTGACTCACTTAAGACCCTTGTAACTTGTGGTGGGGCCCATTTTTCCTTTCGGCAGGTTACACTATAGGAATAACTATACCCAAGGCTACAGTGTTCACTCTCACCTAATTTCTATAGCAGCTCGAACGATTTACCGCGTGAGGTCATTCCCAAGAGTGATCGATCTCTTGTCAAGCCTCTCTTAAAAAGATAAAACTTGAGTGTTACTAACACTTTTCTCTTGCACCTAGGACCATGAAAGCCAAGGGAGAGGATAGTGTGTGTTAGAAGTAGGACCATTTGACAAACTCTTTTGCACAAGTGTGCCAAAAAGAAAATACACTTGTTCTTTTTAACTTGTCATTGCAATGATGTTCTATCTAATTGGAGATGTTGCTTCGACAACCATGATGTTCCTTTTAACTTCAAAGGCAATATGTTTGAGTAAACTAGGAATTTGAAATCCTGGTCAACTGAAATTGAAACATGTATGCATGAAGTAAATCATTTTGCAAAATGAGACAAGTTGATTGTTCTTTTTATTTGGACAAAAATTGAAGTGTTGATTGTGAATTTCCTTAAGTTTGACGCAAGAAATGAGATTTGTTTGTCTTTTTTTAAGCACCAAAATAAAGTTTTTTCTAACTTGCAAGAAATTAAGGTTGTTTTGTTGATTTTAAACACCAAAATGAATTTTATTTCCTAACTTGCAAGAAATAAAAGTGTGTTGTGAATTTTAGAGCGCCAAATGAAAATTTTGACTTTAAACAACAAAAAAAGTTAGGAAAATCCAAACATATGGTGGGCTTCCACAAGCCTAAGAAAAAATATTTTATTTGTTACAAGGCCTTTTTTACAACATTCTGTTACAATAGCACTACTCTGTGTGAAAACAGAAGCGCTACTTAACACAAACGCGTGAAAGTATAGACAAAAGCGCTAAAAGAAAAGATTTTTGTAGCAATACAAAAGTGTTAATACAGAAACACAAGCACTAACTAATGAACAATAGCGCCATAATATTAAGAAAAGCACTAATTCTTGGACAATAGAGCTATTGTAAAAACAAAAGCGCTAGAATATCAAAAATAATAGCGCTAAAGCATGAACAACAACACCAAAGTGCGACCTGTGTGTTAAGATAAATAGTCAAAAAAGTTAGTTTGTTAAAAAAAAGTTGTTGTTGGATTCATGTCGGGTTCACCAAATGATGCTCTGTAAAATGGGAATTGTTAGGATAATAAAAACACAAACAACAAGCATTAGTGTTAGCAAATTAGAATTTAAACAATAACCTACTCAAACATATCAAGAGAGATACTAAGTAAGAAATGGAAAGCATGCAAAGATGCAAGAAATAAACTAAATTCCTCCAAATAATGACCAAAAAATCATAGTGGCTCCTCCCTTGTTCCTCTCCTCTCCAAGTTCCTAAATGAGTGTAGCTCTCAGTAACTTTTTGCACTATTTTTGGATGTCTTGTGGAGATTCAAGATTATGAAATAAAAAGCTCATGAAATGAAAATATGAACAAACTAGAAATGAGATTATTATCTAATCTACTGTTGATTTTAGTCCAAAAGAGTAAATTTAAATGCAAATGCTAAATGCTCTCTAAAATTCACTATAGATTAAATGCATAAAAGTTTTCAGGATCTGGATTATGAAGAAATGGGCTCTATTTATGAAAAAAATGGAGCAATAGATGGTTGAGATTGAGTAATCTCAACAAGGGTCAAGATTGAATGATATTGAATCCATGTGAGGGCTTTCAACCCAATCCCAGGATGACAAGTGTCAACATGAGATGGGTTGAGAGAAGAGGGAAGAAGCATTAAATGCTTGACATGACCTGAGGGTTAACTTGGGAGTTAAGGTCAATGTTGGGTTGAGTGAATAAATTTACTCTCCAAAGGATAATACTTTTATCCAATGGATAAAATCTTGTGCAAAGGTTAAAGGAATAACCATGGTCAAAGCAATAAATGCTTGAGAAGACACATGGGTTACATGAGAGTTGAGCTAGGGGTCAAAGTCCCTAAGCATTGGTGCAAGTGGATTTAACCATAAATAGTCATGTAAGAGCCATTAGTGGTTTGGAAGAGTTTAGAGGTTAAATTGTTGAACACACAAAGCATTAATTGCTTTTCAAAGACTTTGGAGTCTTTGAGAAGTGACTTCAAATTGCTTAGGAATGTGACAATATTTAGGGGATGGGTTAGGTTAATTAGGAAGGGTTTAGAAGAATCTAGAAGGGGGTTAGGATTGCAAGTGGATTTGGTGTGTGAGAGAAAATAGTATTTTAAATTAAAATAACTTTATTTATTTCAATTTGTGGTTGCAACTTGCATTTGTAGGAAAATGCAAGTGGGGGGGTGAATGATTTAAATAAATGTTTTATTTAATTTATTTAAAAGAGGAAAAGGGGGATTTAAATTGAATAAATATGATTTATTCATTTAATTGATTTGTGATTTTGGTTTAATTAATTAATTAAAATAAATTGAATAATTTATTTAATTAATAGAAGAATGTTTGAAGATGAGGGATTTTTAATCAAATAAATAGCAAATATTCATTTAATTAAAATGGACAGATTTATGTGACTACAACATGTACATATACGTATATGTATATATCTACATCTACATATACCATCTACATACATATATGTATATATGTATGTATATATGTATATACATATACACATATGTATATATGTACATATATATATACATATATATACGTATATATCTATACATACATATATATGTATGTATATATACATATATACATATATATGTATATATGTAATACATATATACATATATATACATATATATGTATATATACATACATATATATGTATGTATAGATATATACGTATATATATGTATATATATATGTACATATATACATATGTGTATATGTATATACATATACACATATGTATATATGTACATATATATATACATATATATACGTATATATCTATACATATACATATACACATATGTATATATGTACGTATATATATACATACATATATATGTATGTATATATACATATATACATATATATGTATATATATATATATATACATATATATGTATATATATATATACATATATACATATATATATGTATGCATATATATTTATGTATATATATCTATATATCTATATATATATATATACATAAATATATATGCATACATATATATATACATATATGTACATATGTACATATATACATATCTATATATACATATATGTACATATGTGCACACACACACACACACACACACACACACACACACACATATATATATATACATATACATATACATATGCATATGTGTGTGTACATACATACATACATACATATATCATAATTCCAAAAAATTTAGAAACTTATATGAGTTGATTGATTAAAGATGCCTATGTGTAATCCCCCAAAGATAAGGATATATGTGAAGGATCTTCATAATTTGAGTGAATGTGCATGAAAAATCCCCTAAATAGCTCAATTTAGAAATTCTTAGAAATTTACAATGTTTGACACTTTACAAATTTGTGCATTTAGAAAGTAGAAGTTAATTTTCTAGAAATTTACAATGTCTAATATGGACTAGAAAGAGAAAAGTAAATCAAATTATGAAATAAAAATAACCTATACATGAATGTGTATTGCTCAAAAAATATTTTCTTTCTTAAAAGTTTCAAAAGCATTTGATTTCTGTTTTAGGAAATATACCCATGTTTTCTTGGTTGCATCATCTATAAAAATAATATAATAAAAAGAGCCACCAAGAGATGATACTTGGGCTAGTTCCCATATGTCTTAATGCACAAGCTCTAATTTCTCACTCTTCTTCTCTTTCCCAACTTTGAGAAATCTAACTCTTTTTTGTTGACCATAAACACAATTTTCACAAAATTCTAAATCAACCTACTTCAATCCTAGCAACAAATTTTAAGTGTGAAGGATTTTCATCCATTTCTCACTCATGTGCCCAAGTCTATGGTGGCATAGTTTGAATCTGTCCTTGCAACATCTATTGTAGTTTTCCCTACAACTACTTTTTCTATACTAGCTAAGGTAGAGTAAGTATTATCAGTACACAAATACAATGTGCCTACCTTTTCACCTTTATCTATTACTAATGCACTGCTAGTGACCTTCCAAACATTGTCTATAAAGGTAGCTATGCAGCCTTCACTACCCAGTTGTCATGTGGATATTAAATTTCTTCTTAAATTAGGAACATGCCTTACCTCCCATAAAAACCAGACATTCCCATTCTACAAATTTATCTTTATCTTTCTTTTTCCAACAATCTAGCAGGGCTCATCATCACCCAAACATACCTGTCCAAAATCACCTTGAATATAATCTAAACAATATTTTTTATGGGGTATTGCATGAAATGAAGCCCCTAAATCTATTACCCAAGAATCATTGACATTATCTAAACCCAAAATCAAGGCATCTTGTAAAGTATTACTTGCAACATTAGCTTCCTTACTATTATCTTCATTTTCGTTTCGTTTGTTGTTCCGAGACTAGCAATATTTCTTTAAATGTCCTGGCTTTTTGTAATACAAACAATCCTTTCTTCCTCTAGATTGAGAGTGTCCTTTCTTTGACTTCTCTCCTAACTTCTCACGCCTAGGGAATTTTCCTCTTTCCTTTGGTCTTCCCCTATTCTCTACATTTAAAATAGCACCTGATGGTGTTTAAGTCTCACCCATGATTTTTCATCACATTTCCTTGCTTAGGATAACACCAACAACATCATCAACTTTCAAAGTATTTGAACTAGAATTAAAAAAAAACTTATATCCATAATGAAGATATTCCAACTTTCTTGCAAAGAACATAAAATTAAGAGACCCCTAACCTCTTCATTAAAGTTAACTTTTATATAAGAAAATAGGTTGGTAATTGTATTAAATTTATTTAAATGATCCACTATAAATCCTCCCTAACTCATTTTCATATTAAATAAATGCTTCATAAGAAATACCCTATTCGAAGCTGAAGGTTTCTCATACATTTTAGCTAGTGCTAACATCAGATCTATAGTTGTGGTTGATTTTGATATATTGAATGTTACAGATGGTGCAAGAGACAACCAAATGGTTCCTAGTGCCTTTCTATCCAGAATATCCCAATCTTCATCTGACATCGCGGTTGTTTTCTTTGAATTTCCTTCTAGTGGCCCCCACATGTCCTTTTGATACAGGTAATCATCTATCTGTATTTTCCATAACTAATAATTATATCTATTTAACTTCTCTACATTGAATTTTCTTTCTTCCATTGCTCTCACTCAAATCTAAAAGTCCCTACAAATTTATAAAAATGCACAGCTCTGATACCAATTGTTAGGGTTAAAGAAGATCCAAAGAAAATACAAATTAACAATTATATGTAGATACAAACACAAAATATGAAGAAAAAATGCATAGCACAGATAGCATGGAGATTTAACATGGTTCACCCAAGATGGGCTACATCCACCAAACATAGTCATCCAATCTTTTCTTATTATCCACTAAATCAATACAACATCATTACAATGCCTTATACAAAGTTGACTAATAAATAATAACCCTAACCCTAAAGTAATATTCTTCTTATAAATGTATTCTCGTACTTGTATTCTCATATTCTTGTACTCTCGTATTCTCATATTCTCGTACATATGAGAAATCTCTTGGTGAGCTCCACTTGGTAGGAGCCTTCAGCTCCCAAATAATCTGGTCCTTTAGGCCAACTCATCTACCCAATGAGTGTGCAATACTAGCATGATCAGTCCACACATACCAACACAATGAACTAATGATGTTGCTTTAATATGCCATAGCAATGTACTAATTGTAGGATATAGAAAAATCAAAGTACCTCGAGTACCTTTGGGTTCAGAGTATCTGATGTAACTTTTGGAGACTCTGAATACCTACTACAATCCATTGGATTTAAACAAAGGTTCTCACACACCCTTATATTTATTTGTTCTACATTCAAAATTGAGAGGTGAGATGACCTAGATGAGATGTATGTTGATTTACAATCTCAAGATCATCTATTACAACCTTTTGTACGTATAGACTGAATTTCAAATCAATGGTAATCATTTGAGGGGTTGGCTTGGAGATATCCACCAGGATACATACTCTGACTGGTTTGTCTATATATTCAAACAAAACTAAATCATGCTACATAAAAAAACCCATTTGGTTGGCAAAGGATTCTATTAAATCTAGATCTCTATATTCAAGAGGCGGTGAAGAAAAAGAAATCCAAACAAGTATGAACTTAATAACCTCATCTTTGGGATTGAAGTTAGGCATCCAAGATAGGGTTGATAGTCCTATTCCTTCACAAGACCAATGTTTATCTTTCTGCACCCTATCTTGGTCATTTTGAGAAGCAAAGTAAACAACTAAGAAACCCTCACTATGATCAATGTAGAAAATATCTTGCAAACCTATCCATGTCCAAAATTCCCACTTACACAAAGCATTGATAGGGAGAGGATTAACAGAAAGGTTGTCTATTAGGGTCATGTCCTTCATGATTTTGATATGAGGAGACAAAATCTCTTCTGGAACTACAATCTTAAACAAACCCACATTATCACCTCTACCAACATTGACAAGCTTGGGAGGAGGCTTAGTCGAAAAAATGTCCATTTACTTCTTCCTAACCCATATTTTAAGTATTTCCTTCTCTTTCTATAAATTTTTTTTATAGTATGCTGGGATCTCTCTATTTGGTTTGAAGGGAGATCCCACCTGTATATTATTAGTGAATGAGGGAAAGCCCTGTAGAATTTGATTTACACACTCTTGACAACCAGATATTTGTTCTTTTCCTCTTAGCGGGATATTATTTGGGAAGGTAAGGAATTATCGAGCAGAGGGATCCTCATAATTCTCTAAACTAATCTTATTTCCATCCCAAAAAGGTCTATCATCCGGACATATATCAAAGATTTCTTATTTTCTTTTATTTAGGGGATCAGATCTATGGAAGGGTAACCAATTAGGTTTAGAAAATTTGCACTTGGGTTGGTACCCTTGTGGATAGAAAGGGTTAGGGAGAGAACCTTATGAAGCCTATGTCGATTCCCCCAAGTAGTAGTCTAACAAGTACATTGCAGTCCCGTGTTGAAATTGATGTTGTAACCCTGTCCATGGTATAGGCCTTGCCTTCTGCTATGTCCCTACCATCTTCTTTGATCATCTTTGCGAAGCTCCCAGAGCGCCCATTCTCTTCCGTCGTTCGAATCTCGATCATTATTATTAATTAATTTATATAGTTTAATAATGTTAAATTAATTATTGAATTAATATAGTTTAAAATAAAAAATTAAACAAATAGTTGATATAAATATTTAAATATTATTATGTAATTAATATTATTTTATCCTTTTACTGAAAAAAAAATATTATTTTATCCTTTGCTATTTACAATAATGATTTAATATTATTATTTGATTTATTGAGCTTATTTAATTAAATTATTTTGATTATTTAATTTATGGGCTTTATTTAATTAATTGTGCCCATTGGTTTAATTTATATTGGATAATCATGTTATTTTAATTCCTATTCGTACTCTTGGTTATTAATTTTATTATTTTTCCTACTTACCCTATTTTACTATTGGTCGATCGCTTGGTAAGTTAGATAAATATTATTTTATATTATTTATGAACAAATTTTTGGGTTGGTAGGTGTATATTGTGAAAATGGATAACAACAATTTTGAAAGACTAAATGAATTCAACCACAAAACCCTAGCCTAACAACAACAAAGATCCACCATAACATATGAAGATTACCTAAGACAATGCAAATCAAATGAAATCACAAAGATTATACCATCACATGTCCAATAGGGTTTGGATCTCCATTCTTCCTATCTCCATTGATCTTGCTTGATATATTTGCTCTCAGATTTTATGTGCACAAGAGCTCAACAAAGAATGGAATGTGGTTGCAAGTAAGATCGCATATGAAAGCGCCAAGCGTAATGTAGTCAATTGATCAATTAGTCAGATTGCATAGATTGATTAGAATGATTGATTAGGGTTGATAATGAAGGAAGTATCCTCTTATATAGAAGACACTATATGAAATGGAGGGATAAGATTGAGAGGTGTAAAAGAGGTCAGCCATGATTAGAGGGTAGGTAGAGGAAATAAGAAAATAATAAGAGGGTAGGTAGTGTAGGAATTAAGAGATGAATGACATGTGTCATAGGTAGAAAAGGTTAATGAATTAATTAAATAAATAAAGATTTATTTAATTAATAGAGGAAGTGGGAACGATTAAATAAATAAAAGTATTTATTTAATTTAGGAAAAGGATAATTTAAATAAATAAATGTATTTATTTAAATGAGAAATAAGGCTAGAAGAGGATAAATGAATTAATTAAATAAATAAAGATTTATTTAATTAATAGAAGAATTAGGCTTAAGATAATTAAATAAATAAAATATTTATTTAATTAGACATGACAATTTTGGGTGTCTACATTTTGCCCCTCTTTGAGACAATACGACTTGTCGCGTTGTTTCAAAGAAGATAATATGAACTGATACAAAGTTGCCCCAAGATGGGAATGATATGCCCCCTCAAGAGATTGGATGAAAATGTCTGAAAAGATCACAAACAATCTCTGGATAAGAAAGAAAGGCTAGAAAGGAATGACAAGATAGGATAGAGTGACAGAGTCACGGGATAAAGAAGACTGACTTGGGAGAGGAGGGCTAGGGCTAGGGTAGTCTATAAAATAGACCACGAGGGGAAAACAACCTCATTGTCATCCACACATCCAAGATATCATAGTGCAGAGAAAGAATAGAGTAGCAACAGTTAAAAATGATGGCATTGATGCACAGATTTGATCACGTTCATCAATTTTAGAGGCCAGCAGACGCAGGAGAGCCGGTAAGTACCTCAAAAACTCCTTGTACTTTGTTGCAGGAAATGTTGTCATTAATGCATGCCAAGTAGTATAATATGTCTTCTAGGTCAAATCGGCAGTTCTGTGATGAATATACGTTGTTGATTGGATAAGCTGCTAAGAGGATACACTCAAGTAGGTCCTCTAAGAAAGACTAGAATAGCAGATAGGGCTAGGTTTGACAATTCTATGATAGAACATACGTTGCCAATTAGGAAACTACTTAAGAGGATACACTCAAGTAGAGGCCCTAGGATAGGATAGATCAAGGCACTTTGTGATGAATAGTGAGAACCAAGACATAGTACTTTGTGATGAATAGGGAGTACTAAAATATGAGCAGCACTTTGTGATGAACAAGGAGTGCAAATGTGAGCAGCACTTTGTGATGAACAGGGAGTGCAAATGTGAGTAGCACTTTGTGATGAACAGGGAGTACCACTAGGATAGAAGCAACACTTTGTGATGAATAGTGAGTGTCACTAGGATAGAGTATCATAAGCACTAGGATAAAAATAAGCATTTTGTGATGAACAGGGAATACCACTTTGACTAACACAGTTGATTTGCTTGACTGCAGGAGTATTTACCTATGCTGGAGTCACAAGAGAGATTCCTGTCGACTCAGAGGTTGTGACCAGAATTGACATTCGAGGATAGAGTTGCCATTGAGGGTATGGGTTTGCGATATATTATGTATGTTCCTGAGTTTCAGGAAAACATGGGTTTGCTAACTGCACTAGCTGAGAGATGGCACTCAGAGACATGCACTGTCCATTTGCCGATGGGTGAGATGACAGTCACATTGGAGGAGGTTTATAGGATACTGTGGGTATCGATCGATGGGGAGTTGATTCCCTATGATCGAGATGGAGACATGGAGGCATTGAGATGAGTGTTTCAGGATCTTGGACTAGAGATGAGGGTTGGACATGTGGCATGGGATACCATGACATGGACAGGATTAGCATTACTGGCAGTGCTGGGAGGAGTGATCAGTGGGTTCCTCTATATCAGTTTCATACCATTTTGTATGATGATGTAGACACTTGTGGGTGATTGTAGCCATATGATTTTGACATCATTGTATGATGACACTTATGATTATATATATGAGATGATTCATCTTTGTGGTAGCTATATGCATGCGTACCTATGTGATGAGATGTTTTATGATGCTTATGATATGGATGGAAATATGTACATGATGGAATGCAATATTTTTGTTCTTTTATGTTTTGAATATGTTATGCTAATGCAAATGTGAATGTATGAAATGCAGATGAATATGATAATGCAAATAATTATTTACATGATGAGAATGTAAAATGTGCTAACATGTGTTGTGTGCAGAATGTGATGCAATTGTAATTGTGATATCTATATGTATGTATGAAATGCTTATATGTGGTAATGCAAGTGCAACTACATGAAATGCAAATGTTTTTGGTGTGTCATTATACTCAGTCATGTGATAGCAGGCTACACAGACTCAAGAAGGATGATGGAAGTCAATCAAGAAAGGGGGGATGGAAGATAGAAGATATGAAACTGAAAAGAGCTTCTTGTGCATTATCATCATTGACCTTTATTATGGCAAGTAGGCTATGACAATCGAGGCATATGTTCGACCTAGAAAGTCATTGTACCCATTTGCATGGAGATAAGATAGTCTCAAACAAGGAATGCCCTAGTTCACACTAGACTCATAGTGTCCTCATATCCTTGGACAAGTCATAGAATTACTAAGAGACAATCCACAGACAACAAAAGAAAAATAGGTGATGATACCCCATCCTCACCTTTCTAATCAAAGACATCCTGGAGATAAAATCTCTAGTCAAAGACATCCCGGAAAAGCTAAAAGACATGTCACCAAAAGATAAAATCAAAAGAAAACCAAGACTCGACACCAACATCCACTATAGTCCTCAAGTTTAGTGTCTCTTGTCACTGGTATAAGTCCATTTGATTGTGGTCACAATGTTTACTTTCACAAAAAGGATAGATAGCACTGAACCATGATGTTGTCTGAGTTTTTTGAAAGATTTGATTTGTTGGAGCCCATTGTTGCTGTTGTGTCTCATCTGAAACTAACTGAATCCATGAAATTGATACTTTATTGTGGAGAAGACAGAACTTTATTGCAGATTGGTGATGCAAATGCTACTTTATTACAGATTGTGCACGGATAGACTGAAGAAAACTGGAAGAAACTGTAATCCTTGAAACATGTGATGCTCTCAGTTCCACACCCATCACTAGACGTAGGATTTGCCTTAGCCACAGATAGGAGTTGATTTATTATGGATGGAAAGGGATGAAAAAGAATGTTTATTATGAATGGTGAACCAATATTGGGTAGATCAATAGCAAGCCATGATAGGGATGGGTAAGTTTATTATGAATGAAAGGGTTGTGAGTGTGTGCAAAGTGAAGGATGAAATGGAATCCTGAAGGAGGGAGGAGCAATGTCCCTACACATGGCGTCGGTGACCCGGTTTTCACCATGGTACTTGCCCAGGGCGCCATGAAAGTGGTTTTCACCATTGGATGAAATTATTTCTCTTTACTTTTTTCGATTTTTTTGTGTCACAAGGTGCTTGTTTGCCAGGTTTTCACCAAGTAACGGATTTTTTTATTTTATGATTTTTTTGTATTTTTTGAATTTTTTTGTTTTTGATTTTTTTTTGTTTTTTATTTTGTGTTTTTTAATTAGGATACTCTGAAGAGCTATGTGTAAAACCTATGAAGGTGCATGTTGTTGATAGGATCCTCCAAGGATTCACCCTCTGTGGTTCAGAGCTGATATGTACCAGATCTATATGCTGCTGTAATGATGTAAGGATGAAGCCAATTTGGTTCGAACATGTCCTTCTCTCTATCTTGCTGATTTTTAGGATTTTCTCTGAGAACCAAGTCACCTACCTCAAATGTATGAGGCTTGACTTTATGATTGTAGTATTGTTCCTTGACTGAATGATGTGTAGCTTGAGTGACTATCTTCCTTAATAAAGGAACTAAGATAGAATTACTAGCGTGTGGACTACATAGGCCCGTATGCGTGTCACCTGAAGAAGTTTGGGCATCCCTGATAACAAAGTCCTTCAAGGAAGTTCCATTAAAGGTCCATGATGTATCGCCAGAAGGGAAAAGATGTGTGGAACAAGTGGATGAGTTATGAAGGCTTATGATTGTGAAAAGAAGTGAAAGTAGAATAGCATGATGGACACTTAGGATCAACAAGTATTGTTTTTGACTTGAAATTTTTGAAATTTTGCCCCCAGTTATTTTGATATTAGGGGAGATCAACTCTTGTTCTCTTTTCTTCATAGGATTTTTATCCTTGACCTTGATTTTTGCTGAGTCCAATAGATTTTGATTTTGATTTGGACTGAAGGACTTTTCTTTATTTTTCTTTTCAAAGCTTAATTCTTGATCCCCAATGAGTAAGGGCTTTTGTGATTCTTGTTGATCCAATTCTAGGAGAGGAGTGAAAATGGAATGAGTGGATGAAATGGTAGAGCTATGTGAGCTCTCAAGAGGGTTGGCGATACGCTCAATAGATTCTTTGTTGGATCCACTCTCAGGACTATTGATATCAAGAGTTTCTTGCACCACTAGAGGAGATTTGCATTCGGACTTAGTAGCCACAACACTAGGTGGTTCATACCCAATTCCTTGGCCTTGCAAATTGTTTGTAGGATGTTCTTGTTGACTGAATACCTTAGGAGATAGTGGGATTTGATCAACATGAAAGATATACTCACCACATCCTAGGTCTTTAATCTTGAATTTTTCTTTGAGCTCTGTTTGCTTTGATGTAGAAGGTTTCAAGGATTTTGGATCCACATATGCTGATGAAGGAATAGCTTCTTGATTGACTGGGATTGTTATTTTTGATCGAGGTCGCAGATTGTTGCAATATATGAATGGATTTGGATCCACTTTGACGGTCACTTCAACTCCATTGTGTGGAAACTTGATGCATCGATGATATGTTGATGGTACTGCGCTCATCTCATGAATCCATGGACGTCCCAAAAGTATGTTGTATGTGAGATCTAAATCAAGGACTTGACAAACCACATCCTTTGTAACTAGCCCAACTCTAAGAGGTAAAATGATTGTGCCTTTGGATGAACGCTCTTCATCATCATATGCCTTGATGGTAATTTTGTTTGTAGAATTCACAACTTTATCAAAATATCCCAATTGTTTAATAGTGCTCAATGTACAAATGTTTAGACCCACTCCTTCATCTATCAGGACTCATTTTATTTGATGTTTGTGTATGAAGGCTTCAATGTGTAGTGGTGCATTATGTGGCTGACTTACAAAGGCATCATCGGCTTCTGTGAATGTAAGAGAGTGTGGAATGGAAAGGTATCCCACCATGGCTTGAAACTGGTCCACGTTCAGATCAGTAGGAATGGCAGTGTCTTTCAATATTTTTTCAAGAATAGCTTTATGTGCGGGGGATATGTGTAAGAACTCAAGGATGGAGATAAGTGTAGGTGTCTTCCCTAACTATTCTACAAGATCGTACTTAGGCTTGGTTGATGAGGAAGTGGTGTTTTTAGCTAGAGCACCTTGCAAAGTGAATTTACCTCTACAATTTGTAACATTACATTCATAGGTAGGTTCGGAAGAAGATCCAATGCCTTTTAGGACAATCTTGGGTCTTTGGGTAGAATTTTCAGGTGTTTTATCCTTGATGATCATGGTAGAGACATAATTGTTCATTGAAATGTGATTGACAGTTGAATCATAGTTATAAGATGCTCTGGTATAGTTGGTTTGATCATCTGTGGCTTTGGCTTTTCCCTTGTCATGTTTTGGGAATGGTTCTTTAAACATCTCATGTTCCTAATTGGATGAGTGTCCCTTGATCTCAATGTCACCTCTATCAATAAGGTCTTGTATGATGTTCTTTAGTCGATGACAATTTCCTATTATATGACCCTTGCTCTTATGAAATTCACAATACTCATCATCATTCCACCAATTTGGTTTAACCTTTGGCTCATATGATTATCTTGTTTGCCACTAGCTTTTTGAAAACTGACTCAAGTGGTTCTCCCAATGGGGTGTACTTCCTTCATGATCTGGAAGTTGTTTGAGTATTCACTTGATTGTTTGTAGAGCTTGATCCAGAAAAAATGATTTTGGGTCGTATTGTATTGGAATCAACAATACCATCATTGACTGTGTTCTTGTTTTTATTCCAAAATCTTGGCTTGTCTTTTCCTTTAAAGTCATCTTTGTTTTCTTTGAATATTTTGACAATGCCTTGTTCAATTAGGACCTTCTCTGTTGTTAAGCCTTTTTCAATGATGTCCTTGAAGGTGGAAAAACAAGCTTTTCTTAGGTCATAACCAATGTCTTTGTTAACATTCTAGGTGAACATTTCTACCATTTGTTTTTGTGGAATTTCACAAGAGCATCTGCTGGCTAGATTCCTCCATCTTTGTAAAAATGATGAAAAAGATTGTCCATCCTTTTCCTTGGTGTTGCACAAAGTAGTGACTGATATGTCTATCTCTATGTTGTATGAGAAATGTTGGATAAATACCTCTGCTAAGTCACCCCATGACTTAATTTTAGGTGGGAGTTGGGAGAACCATTCCATAGCTTGATCGCCTAAGCTCTGTGGGAATAATCTCATCAAATATGTCTCTTCTGCTGCTACCTCAATGCAAGCTATGAAAAACTGTCTTATGTGTGCCTTAGGATCCCCTTTTCCTCTATACTTATCAAACTTAGGTGTCACAAAGTGTGTAGGAAAAGGAGGCATTGGAATGCTCTTGTCAAATGGATAAGGACATATGTCTCTCATTATGTATGTTGGCTTCGGTGTGTTTATGTCCTCCATTTTCTTTTGTAAATCCTTGATTTGTTGTTCCAAATTGTTCTTAGGTGGAGATCGACCTCTTGGACCATACCCCATGTTTGAGGCACCAATTGGAGGAGCATGTTGCATATATGGATGATATTGATCATAAACATGTTCATATGGTGGAGGAATATAATGATGCTGTGTATATGGACCACTTGGTATAGAGTCATGATGAGGAACGACATATCTGCTTTGTCCATGTATACCATACTCTATAGGAATGCCATGGGTTTGTTCTAGTGTGTTTCCCCCAAATTTGACATGGGGTTTCATTATGTCCAAATTTTGAGCATGCCTTTGAATATCCAATTGCTTTGGTGGTTGATCCTTAACATTGGTATGTGATTGAGCATATTTGTCTACATAAGACTTCCATAATGGTCTGCGAAGGTGAGTATCATATGCTTGACCATGTGTGTATGGGACCTCTGGTTTTTGAAACAAATATGATGGTGATTCAGGCACAAGATGTGGTCCTCTATTTCCTCCACTATTAGGCCTCCTTTGATCCATGTTGAGGTGAGGTTGTTGCAAAGGTCAATTTTCCATTATTTGAGACATGTCAAAATCATGAGGGATCTTGGTTCCACTTTGTGCCATAACTTGTAGAGAATATTGTCTATCTCTCCTCATTATTTCGTCAACCAATCGATTGAAACGGGGATTCATAATGGTGTCTTCCACTTCTGCCAAATGTATGGAAAAGTTGTCCATATTGTCATTGTGTGTATCATTGTTGTTTGTAGCGTCCATGTGCTCAACATTTGGAATGTTTCTATGGGCATCCATGTTAGGTAATGTAGTATGATCAGAATTGAAAAAGATATCATTGTCATACTCATAGGAACTCATAGGAACTCATGTTTGTAGACTCTTGAGCCTCTTTAGCTTCTCTCCTAGATTTTTGGAAATGGGTTTCAACCATGAACTAGGTATTGACCGAGATGTGTGAGACTAGATGAAAATGGAAAAGAGTATGGAAGACCAAGAGTTGGATGGAATGTAAATGAATTTGAGGTTTACTTGCAATGTCCAAAATGTAAGACCAAGTATGTATGTAGTAGAGTAGGTGTGGCTTCCAAAGAGATGATAGTTTCTCTTGATGAGGTAAGTTGACCTTGACTCTAAGTAAGACCAAATGAGACCCAAAGGTGATAGACCTTGATGAGGGACCACTTAGCAAAATGTTGTTGTATGTAGTGTGTTGACAAAGTATGATGAGGAGAAGCAAGTGACCTTTTGACTCAAGTTTAGACAAATGTGAATGTAATGTAAGGTGTAAAGCAATGATGGACTTTGTGAGACCCAAAGATAGGTTGAATGCTAGATGAAAACCTGAAGAGATAGCTTAGGAAGCCCAAAAATTTTGAAACTTATTGCTCTTGTTTGTTGGACTGTAAATTTTTCCAATTTGTGAAATTGTTTTGTTGTGACCCAATCTGAAACTTGGACTGTATTTCCATGACAAGAGGACACAATGTTGATGAAGACTCAATGTTTGCAAGTGTTTAGACTCAAAATGACTCAAAAGAAAGTGTGTTGTTTGATTTAAAATTGTTTTGCATACACTTGAAGACACAAAAGACACAATGTTTTGTTGTTTGGTCTTGAATGTTTGATTGTTCAAAATAAGACAAGCACAATTCTTATGGCTGGCCAAGACAATAGTTGTTGATCCCACATGGAGTTTCCCCTGAGGCTATGCTATTCACAATGGATACTTAGATGCTTGACCCCACCGGCTCCACCCTCGGCACTCACTTCTTGGGGCGGCCAAGCATCAGTCCCCACAAAAACTCAATGTGGTGAACTTTGTATCTCTACTAAGAACCGTATGTGTGTGGGTCGCTACCAAAGGTCCGACCTCCTGCCCCAACAACTAGAAGGATTTTGGCTTCTAAAACAAAAAGGTGCGAGTAAGGGCATTCGCTTGTGTGGCCATACATGCAACACTTTCAGCTCTGTAAATATAGAAGGCTCCTAGTTGGTAGGGGTTATGCCCTACAAATGATCAAATAAATTTGATCAAATGGGTTTATGGGGAGACATAGTGTCGGTATGAACTAATCAGCACATGTTATTCATAGTTTTCACCATGAATACAGTTATTTATAGTGGTTTGGAAGAAGATGGCTTTTCTTTTGCTACCACTTGGGCTATTCTCTCCTCACTTGTAGCCCTAATGACCACATGGGGAGACAGGCCCTCTAAAGATGAAACAAAAAGAGCCTATTGCTCAAGACACAAAAGACAATGGTTCAATTTTAGTGCACCAATTGAAGTGTTTGCTAGTCTATAAAAATAAGGCACACAATAAAGATCAAAAACCCTTGCCAAAATTTTGCAGCAAAGGTTTGTTAGTAGTTTTGCAATAATACCCCTCCTGCAAGCACACAAGTTAGGTAAATTTTAGATCCAAAAGACTTTGTGAAATAGGGGCCTTCAACAATGCATTTTGTTGACCAATTCAAAGATCAGATTCATCATAAAAAAAGACTGCCTATAAAATTTCAATAGATTTCCAGAAATGTACGAAAATCCAAAAAATTTGCTAATTTGCTACAAAAATTAATTTTTTATGAAAAATCATAAAAAATTCATATAAAATGCAAAATTGATGCAAAAAATCTGAAATTTTTACTTGAGAGTCTTGATGGTCTTCCAAACCTACATAAAAAAATTTCTATAACAAATCCAAGCAGTTCGTGAGATATGAGTAAAATAATGCAAAACCCTAATTTTCAAAGATCCAATTTTTGAGGAAAGATTTTGCATCAAATTTAAAATCGCAAAGAACAGATCCTATGTATAATTCTGGGTGATTTCCAAAAATGTAAGAAAATCTAAAAAATTTGCTAATTTGCTCTCAAAATTAATTTTTTATGAAAACTCATAAAAAATTCATATAAAATGAAAATTTGATCCAAAAAATCTAAAATTTTTACTGAATCCTTCAGATACGTTTGCTGACCTTCACAAAAAATTTAATGCCAAAATTCGAATCTGTTTGTGAGATCTAATCAAAATAAGGAAAAACCCTAATTTTTAAAGATCCAATTTTTAGAGAAATATTTTGCATCAAAATTAAAATAAAAAAGAATATATCCTATGTATAATTATGAAAGATTTCCAAAAATGTAAGAAAATCCAAAAAATTCTCTCATTTGCTCTCAAAATTAATTTTTTATGAAAAATCATAAAAAAATTCATAGAAAATGGAAATGTGCTCCAAAAATTTTGAATTTTGGATTGAGAGCTCCTGATACTTTCTTCCACTTGGAAAAACAATTTGGTACAAAATTTCTCAGCCGTTTGTGAGATATGATCAAATCTCTCCAAGATCTTGATTTTGTGTCCAAAACCCTAGCCGCACAAGGTTATTCTCCAAATTGTTTTACAAAACAGCAATATAAGGTTAGAAAAACCTGCAAAAAACATAGATCTAACAAAAATCCATGTCCCATGGGGCGTGCCAAAAAGTATATGTTGAAAATGGAAACAACAATGTTGAAAGACTAAATGAATTCAACCACAAAACCCTAGCCTAACAACAACAAAGATCCACCATAACATATGAAGATTACCTAAGACAATGCAAATCAAATGAAATCACAAAGATTATACCATCACATGTCCAATAGGGTTTGGATCTCCATTTCTCCTATCTCCATTGATCTTGCTTGATATATTTTCTCTTAGATTTTATATGTGCAAAAGAGCTCAACAAAGATCGAAAATATGGTTGCAAGTAGGATCGCATATGAAAGCACCAAGCGTAATGTAGTCAATTGATCAAGTAGTCAGATTGCATAGATTGATTAGAATGATTGATTAGGGTTGATAATGAAGGAAGTATCCTCTTATATAGAAGACACTATATGAAATGGAGGGATAAGATTGAGAGGTGTAAAAGAGGTCGGCTATGATTAGAGGGTAGGTAGTGTAGGAATTAAGAGATGAATGACATGTGTCATAGGTAGAAAAGGTTAATGAATTAATTAAATAAATAAAGATTTATTTAATTAATAGAGGAAGTGGGAACAATTAAATAAATAAAAATATTTATTTAATTTAGGAAAAGGATAATTTAAATAAATAAATGTATTTATTTAAATGAGAAATAAGGCTAGAAGAGGATAAATGAATTAATTAAATAAATTAAAATTTATTTAATTAATAGAAGAATTAGGCTTAAGATAATTAAATAAATAAAATATTTATTTAATTAGACATGACAAGTTTGGGTGTCTATAGTAGGTATATTGTATGGTTTCCTTGAATTTTTTGATTAGCTAAGAGTTTCCTATAGTCGATGTTTAATTTTTATTTATTTGGCATTTTGAGAATGCTAATGGTTTACCATTCAACAAAATTTTGGATCAGGTTTTGAATTTTCTTGAAGCTTGGATTGAAGATTTGATTTCTTGGTTGCTGATTGTTGTGTTCTTCATCTAATTTTCTATTGATTTGGAGTGCAATTTTTCAGGTCAGACCTTTTGTTCTCTTCTTTCCAAATTCTATTTTTGAAATCTTGTATACTTCATGCCTAATTAAAAGATTGTTTTGGATTCTAGAATTCTTTTTAGAGACTGAATTTGCGATTGGAAAAGATTTGAGAAAGAAGGGATTTTGAAAGAGAATTTGCAGATCCTTGTTTTTAGCTTGAAATAGTTCTTGTCAGGATTGCATTTTTTGTCATATTCACTAAGAATGGTAATTAATCCTCTTTGTGATTAAGATATGATGATAAAATTTAAATTTGCTATGATTTTTCTTTATGTGATGTACTCTTTGAGTCTCTCTTGTCTCAGTATGGTTTTTAGGTGATTTTGGGCTTCCTAAAGCTTGACGCGTGCCATTTTGGTTCTCAGTGATATACATTTTGTGGGGATAGACCTTGAAACTGATCAGTGATTGTATTTAACTTTATTTATCTTGTTTGAGGTTTTCTTGAGGTTGTTGTGTGATTAGTGCTTCTCTCCCTTGATGTTTTGTGTCTAAGTTCCATTCTAAGTACTGTTGGAGAAGGTTCTTTATGTAGTTTTCTTTCATAGAGTCTGCAACCATGTAATTTTGTATTCCCTCTCTTATTTTTGGAGATTTTATACCTACTTAGTTTGTTTTGAGTGCCATGTTTGATAGGCCTTAGTTCATTTGGGCAAGTACCTTATCCTTAGGTCTGCATTTTGTTTGATTTTTGGCTTCTTTAAAAAAAGCGATACAAAGATAACCAAAAATGCCATTGTATGGAATAGGAGAACCATCATATGGACCAAGGGCACTACCATATGACTAAGGAACACCATTATGCATCCTAAGGGTGCTGGGGAATGTGCCAAGAGAGTTGAAGTCCTAGAAAGGAGAAATTGAAAAAAACACCCAAAACTCTGCCAACTGCACCCAAAATGCTATCATATGGTCCTATAATGCTATGGTATGTACCAAAAATGCCATAGTACATACCAAAAGACTGCACTACATTCCATGAGCGTTGAGCTTCTTTCTAGGAGCTCTAGACTACTCTAGAGGTCCTAGAAAGTTAGTTTTGAGCTATGTAAGTGATTGTTTGGGTTTGATGTACTCTCTAGAGGCATGGGTGGTTTGTTTTTAGATTATTTGAGTTTTGTTTGATGCACTTTGGTCTTTAATGATATCTTTTATTCTGAAATAAGAGGGTGTGTGCCTTACCATTGAGGTGTTTTTTATCCTCTAAGTTACTCTGGAAAGAGGGAAATTTCCTTGCTATTGAGGATTTTTGTTATGACTCCAGTGGGATGTGTTATGCTTTTTTGTTGAGGATTTGGATTCATCTTTGTGTTTTGTTCATGATTCGATCTTTGATTATAATGCATTGGCAAAGGATATTGTCATGTATGAGGCCTTATGTATCTCATTTTGTGTAGCATGTTTGTTATGATTTTATGAGCACTTTTATATCTCTTGTGAGCCTTGATTATTATGGTTATGATGTTATCTTATTGTATGTTCCTCCCTAAGTTATAGGTGAATGCTAGGGGGAGTGGGCTTCCAAGTAAGTGACCGGGATCACAAGGGGATAGACAACCAAGTTACTTGAGGTCTAGATCGTCGGATATCTCATTGGGAGTTTGAATTTTAATTCAAGTGATAACTTAATATAATAAATTTTTGGTTTGGGTAGCATACTTCATCTTACTAAGATAAGAAATGGATGGTGATCCCTCTACCTTGCCTAGTGGTACTGATCTGGGATAGGATTGGGAAGGCCTTGGCAACCTAAGTAAGCTAATCTCCCTTACCCCATTAAGCTTGAGATGGCTTTGCATGTGCTTCTAAGATGGTCGGGATAGATGCCCAAGATCCTATTCATCACATGTGATGACACTCTTTCCCTACATGTAGGTCGTAGTTCCTTCAACCTTGTTTTTGATGTGTCCCCTTTGGAGGGTTTGTGTTGGAGGTTTTGGAGATTGAATTATATGTCTTGCATTATTGCATTTATTGTATTTGTCTTTCCTTTTTTTGTTAGGTGTCAGCCTAGATTTAGAGTGTGAGTGGGATCTTATGTCATCTCTTAGAATGGGGGTTGGTTCCTTAAGGTTCCACATGATCACATAGTTCGATACTTTCTTCCATTGGGATTTCCTTTGTTGGATTCTCTTGTGTGGATGTGGATATCTTCTCTTCTCAGCTTCGGATAGATTCTTGTAGCAGATTGTTGTAAATGGTTATTATGACATATCTATATAAATTCATAATGCAAATGTAATGTGATTGAGAGCCATCCTACTCATGGTGTAAGGATATTTTATTCATGTAAATGGTGGACATAATTGTAGTAGAATAAATGAAGTAACTTGTGATATTGTTTTATTAATGGAAATGAAATTATGAATATGCATGTAGTCTCATGCAGTAGTTGAAATATGATAGATTATGTTGAGATTAGTTTATGATGATAGAAATTTGTGTGATTGGGATTAGGAACATTTGGTATTGGTGTTTTAAAATGAACTTAAAAGGGATGGTTAATATATGATTAGTAGATCGATATAATCATCGTATAGAGTAGTGAATGATCATGTGTACATGGAAAGAATAAATCATGTTAGAGGTAGAATTGAAATGTGTTATCATACATGTATACACCTAAAATTGGCTATGAGCAATTAAATAAATATTTTATATTTATTTAATAATTATTCTTCTATTAAATAGTTAATTTGCAAAGATTAATTTATTTAATTCATTTTCATGTCTTTCTATTAATTAATATTTTATTAATTAATTCATCTATCTTATTCTTCTGATTAATTAAATATTTAATATTTAATTATTCTTTCTAACCAAGTTAATTAAATATCTAATATTTAATTATCTCCTCCAAACAATTAAATATCTAATATTTAATAGTTATTTTCCTATCCTATAGTCTTAAATATTAAATAATTTCTTAAATTATTTAATCCCCCTTATCCAACTCACCCTCCATCTCCACTTCATCTTCCTTTTGCCAACTCATCAAGCATGTGGCTAAGAAAATTAATATTTCTTAAATATTAATTCATCATTTATCCTCAACTTCCAAACTTAATGAAAATTGTGTACGTACACATATTTCATAACCATTTCCCATATTCTCTCCAACACCCCCTACATCTTAGGAAGGACTTGAGTCCACTTGTCCTCTCATGCCTAAATTTCCTCCAACCATCCCTAGATTCCCTTAGTCAGCAACCTAGTCAAGGTGAGATGAGTGACACTTGTCTTCTCCTTCCCTCTTTCTCTCAACCTTCACCTTTGCTCATAGCCATTCAAATCTGCAGATTTGATCATGACCATTGATCTAAGCCACATCATCTCATCCTCTCAAAGTCTATAAAATCAAGAGCTTCAGTTGAGAGGGAGTTGAGTCTTCAAAAAAATAGTTTTCAATAAAAGTCATATGCATCCGTGAGTTTTTGAAGCAAATAGAAAATATCATTTTAACAATAATCATATAGCATAATCATTTTAGCATAATCATGTAGTATTTGCATATCATACTATCAGGTAACTACAAGTTATCAGTCCTTTCTTCATATGCCATCTTGGAAGCCATCAGTGCATTGTCTGAGAGCACACCATCTACAACCTAGAATAGTGGAGTTAGGACACAATGGGACATAAGCCATGAAGGTAATATTAATGTTTTATTTCATATATATATTTCATGTAGTTTCACTGGTTGAATTTGGATTTCCTATAGCATTTCCATTTGTAACTTATTGCAGGTAACATTCTGAGGATGAAATTGAAGTCGACACATTTTGGTGCCCACCGTGGGGCTCATGGACCTCACATATACCTCTATAAAAATCTTGCAAACAGTGAAATTAACGCATTTGTAATGCAGATTCATGCATTTGTGAATTCTGACAACGCTTTTGTTTTGCAGGTTAGTGCATATACCTTCTAGGTTAGCGCATTTGTAGCATAGGTTAGCACATAAGAATTCTAAAGTCCATGCATTTGCATTACCAGTTCACGCATTTGTGTCCTAGGTTAGTGCATATGTCAAAGAAATTGTGCTTTTGTATCCATAGAGCAACGCTTTTGTAGCCTACGTTAGCACTTTTGCTTTGCAGGTTAGTGCTTTTGAACACAAAGATAGTGCATATGTTAGATTAGCGCTTCTGTTCACAAAACTGACAAATTTTTTTTGCACGTTCGAATGTCCAAGAAATCAGATTTTTCAAACTACTAACATGCATCTGCAGGATGACATTTAAGGCAAATTTTATGCATTTCATCATCTAGTTAATTAAAAGTCTTCATTTGGGAAGTAATATATCATATCCTGTTCATATAGTTTAACTAAGAGGATAAATTGATAGCATGCAACTTAAATTTTTATTATTTTCTCTAAAATAGTTGCACATAGATTTTTAAAAGAGCTAAAAACGAACACCATGCTTGTTGGAGCAACATATCCAAATAGGATTTAGCCAACAAATTACTTTGAAAAGGTTAAAAAGCATTCTTGTATTCCATGTCTCGAAAGTGGTAGGTATATACTCTCCCCTTAATTGGGTCACCAAAAAGCCAAACCCACTCTTTTATGCTTTCTTTACTTTCAAGCAATTAATCCTATAGAGAGCTTGCCTTCCCGAGCTACCTTGAGGGGGCCAGTGAGAGGGAAATGACCTAAAGTGGAAACAAGCTAACACCGAGTCCTTCCAATCCTCTGTAAATAAATCGTGTTTGTGACGAAAGTCCCAAACAACATGTGCTGATAAGTTCATACCGACACTATGTTTCCCCATAAACCCTATGGAGCGTAACCTCTATAGGCTGGAAACCTTCTGTATTTACAGAGCTGAAAGTGTTGCATGTATGGCCACATGACCGAAATCCTTTACTAAAAACCATTTGTACTAGTTGCCAAAATCCTTCTAGTTGTTGGCGTAGGAGGTCGGACCTCTGAAGTGGCTCACACACATTTGGTTCCTAGTAGAGATATAAAGTTTATCATGGGGAGTTTTCATGGAAATTGGTGCTTGGCTACCCTGAAGAAGTGAGTGCTAAGGGTGGAGCCAGTGGGGTCAAGCACCTAAATATCCTCTTTGAATAGCGTAGCCTCAGGGGAAACCCCATGTGAGATTCAACAACTATTGTCTTAGCCTGCCATAGGAATTGTGCTTGCTTGTGCATTTTTGTTTATTAAACATTGTGTCTTCTATGTCTATAACATGTTCCAAATGGTCAAAAATTGAAGAAGATTATCATCTACAAGAGAGCAAAAATCCAACAAATTGCTGAAAAAAAATTGATCAAAAGGGTAATACAAAAGCTTTCCAACACTTGAAACACTAGATCAAAATCAAAGTATCAAAACATCCATATCAAAATAATTCTTGAAGTAGGTTTGTCTCTAAACCATCACATACTTTTCAAACTAGCTCAAACAACTAGGTTACTAATCCAACAAGTTATACTCAAAAAGTTCTATAAACATCAACATTCTACAAACTATCGATTCAACCATCTTAAGTGCAAAAATCAACATCTTTGTCAAGTTTCTTATCAGGATAATCAAATCCTCTATCACGAAGCTTGATTAAATCCATACTAGGTTCCTAATCTTGGATATATCTTTTCTATTTTGAACCTAGGTTATATCAAAACCAAAATAGAACCAACATTGGAATCAAACAAACTTGTGAATTGAAAAATGCTTATATGACTATTAAGTATCACCTTAAGAAAAGAAAACCCAATTACAGAGCTACTCAGAAAAGGATAAGATTCTTGTATATCAATCGCAAGATCTTATTGCAACATAGGACATTCCTACACCATTTTCATCACTACTTACGTGGCTGCGGTATACAATTTGACGGTGAAACTTTACAAAGACGTTCCTTTCAACAAAGAGACACTTTATCCCAACGAACAAACAATAGTGGTAAGATCAACAAGACATATCTTCCTAAACCAATAATCACCTATTGACTTTGTCCTTTGGAACTTTTAACAACTTTGAGATAATCACATGCCAGTTTGGACTAGAGCCGAACACGACCAACTTAGAAAACAACAACAAATGGAAGAAGAAGATAATCTTGTATTCCACAATTTTAGATTTACCGTTGTTGACAAAGAAGCAGTCAATAGAACCATTAGAGACCTTGAGAAAGATTTCAAATTTTATAGGCTAATGAAAAAATTGTTGGCAAAATAAAAAGAAAAATATCTCTTGATGTTGGCAAAATCTGGAGTTAAACTACCACAATATTTTAACATAGAAAGCTTGAAACAAGATGTGGAAGAAAGTAACACCCAAAAAATGGATGAGAAAAATAATGAAGATGGGAACAAAGAAAGTAACGAAGAAACAAGGAAAGAAAGGGATGATAAAAGAAAAGAGGGTAGTGACAAAAGAACTCATGAAGAAATAAGGAAAAACCATATGGACAATCCATTATCAAACCTTACTCAACAAATAAAAACTTTACAAAAACAAATACAAGACATGTGAAATGGGACAAGCTCCAAGAAATATTCATTAGAAGATATATGCCCATATCCTTTTGATAAAATCTGAATATGATACCATTTCCACAACATTGCGAGATTCCTAAATATGACAAATACAATGGAAAATCTGATCCTCAAGATCACATTAGGGAGTTTTGTACTATGAGCATGGAATTTGCTCATGATGAAACTTACCTTATGTGTCTTTTTCCTAGGAGTTTAAGTGGACAATCAATGGAGTGGTTTTCAAGATTACCATCCGGAATCAAATCCTTTGAAGAACTTGTGAATAGGTTTATTTCACAATATTCCTACAATATAAGGAATGAAATAACAATGCTAGATCTTTGCAATGTTAAACAAAATAATGGTGAATCCTTTATGATCTTCTTACAATGATGGAAATGCATGTTTAATAGATATCCCTGACATGTACCTGATGAAGAAAAGATGGACATATTCATTGATAATCTTATCAGTGAAATGAGTTATCAACTAAGGATGCAATGTCCTCCCTCTTTTGCCAAAATGATCAAGAATGGTCTCAAAATGGAGAACGCAATGGTAAAGAAAGGAGAACTAAAACTTTACAATAATTCTTACAACAATAACAACAACAATGACAAACCCAAGTTCTGGTCAAAGCATAGAATTGTTAGCAATGAAGGGAATGACGATAATAGTACTACAAAACAACAACAACCAATTTTAAATCTATCAAGTCAAAGCCCAAGAATTAACAATCCAGAAAACAATAAAGCTAAGTCCTTTTTCTCCAATCCTCGAAGGAAATTCACAAACATTGGAGAATCTTTGGAATCAGCTCTAAAAACTTTGCTTGCCAACAAATTAATTATTCTACCAGAAGCAAGAAATTATGAACCACCAGTCAAGCCTAATTGGTGGAATGAAAATCATTTTTGCAACTATCATCAGAGTAAAGGAAACCTAACAAATGATTGTCAAAGATTGAAACACCATATCCAAGATCTAATTGATAATGGAACCATCACAATGAATACCCATAAAATAAACAAATCACACTTGGCTTTCAAAACTCCACTCCCAAATTATGACAAAGGCGAATCATCCCAATTAAAAGATGACAAAGGAAAAACCAAAGTGAATTACACTTATACATACGATGATATGGTGAATGTAATCATTGTTAACAAAAACTCATCTTAAGAACCAATCAATGTTATCACGAGAAGCAAAGTAAAGGTTACCTTTCCAGGTGTAGCAAAAGATCCAACACTCAATCCACAACAATACAATTTAGTAGAGCAATTACAAAGAATACCTGCTCAAATATCAATTCTGGAACTTCTAAAGATTTCACCTATGCACAAGGACATTTTTGGAGAAATCTTTAGTGGAAACAACAGTTTCAAAAGGTTTGGATGTAGATCAGTTCCAAAATATGGTAGGACACCTTATAGCTCCTCATTGTTTATCATTTTTTGAGAATGATGACGCATCCCTACAACATCCTCATAATTCTCCCTTACATGTTGAAGTCTCCATAAATAAAACTCATGTCAAATGTGTTCTCATAGATGGAGGAGCTCACTTAAACATTTGTGCATTAAGTTTGATAAAAGCTTTGGGATATTCAGAGAATGCAGTAGACCCAAAAAAGAAAATAACCATCAAAGCTTATGATGAAGCAAAATGTTCTTCTAAAGGAACTATTGTGCTACCAATAAGGATAGGACCTGTGGAAAAAGATAAATTGTGTCAAGTTTTATATTTGAACCTCTCCTACAACATTCTTCTAGGGAGACCATGGATTCACAAGATGCTAGCAGTTCCTTCTACATACCATCAGTGTGTGAAATTTCCTCATGAAGGAAAGGAAATCACTATAATTTCATATTCCAGTCAATATTGTAATAATTTTAAGCCTACATAAGATACAAGAGTTTTGCATAACAAAGAATCAGTATATCCTACTAAAGAAATTCAAGCAAAGCTATGGGAAACTTTTGAAGAAAAGCTCAAGTTAAATGATGAAGGAATGGGAAAGTATCCTTTGCAAAATTTTCCACTTTCCCCTAAGTCATATGGAAAGCCTACAGATATTCAATTAAATACATCAAGAAAATCAAAACATATGTTTAAAGGAACCTTTGTTAGTGCTAGAACTCTTGAAGAAGAAAATGAAGACAAAGATATTCTTGGTTGGTTATACAAGGATGAAGATAAAACTATAGCAATAGCAGTAGAAGTCAATATTCCCATAAAACAATATGGCAAAGGATATGAAATCATGCAAAAGATGGGATATGAAGGAAAAGGACCAATTGGTAAGCAACATTAAGATATTTTAGAACCTATTTGTCCATACTCAATATCCACAGAAGATAAATCCGGACTGGGATATCTAAAATCCAATCAAAAGCAACATAATCATTAACAACAAAAATGGAGAAAGAAATAAGTTTCTAAAGAAGAAGAGTGGCAAGAAAAGCTACACCAAGTGGCCGAAATAGTAACCAATAAACAAAAGAAGCAAGAAGAACATGAAAAGAAATGAGAGGAGATTACCATCAAAGATGAAGAAAAATCTTGTCAACAAGTCTTGAAAATACAAACAAAGGCAAAATCTAAACAAGATATTCTAGAAGCAATAAAAATAGAGATGACAAAAATCAGAGAACTCTTTGCACCATATGACATTCTAGTATGGTATAGTGGAGTAATCTTAGATCAAGATTCAGAAACATATTCCAATGAATATGAATGGGGTCCAGATGCCTTATCCACTACATCAAGTAAAGAACACAATGAAGATCAAGTAGCTATCACAAAAGAAGACTTGTCTATTGCAAAACAAAAGATGAAGTTAGAAAGAAGACAAGAGAAACTCAGAATTCAGAGAAAGGAGGTGTATGCAAAAAGAAAAGGGAATGGCAAAGACAAAGGAGCAAGGCCACAAGAAGTGCAAACAAAGATCAGATATGCAAGAACCATAGAAGAACTAAGAGATAGTCAAATTGGATTGACTATTAGTCTAGAAGAAGTTGAGTTTGAAAGGAGACAAAATTTATTAAAAGAATCCACTTTATCATGTGCACAAATATGTCAACTTCTAAATGTAAATGAGGTCAATCAAGAAGGAATTTGCAGTATCAAAGATGTGCGTGTGGATATAATCCATTCATTTAAGGGACAAACGTCAATTGAAGAACCACTTGAGTGTGAACTATAAAATCCTAATATCAATTTTGTTAAGACTAATTTGGAAACGCTTGAGAAAGACAATTTTCAAAAACATTTAATCTATGACAATACCTATTCTACGCCAAGTTATGATTATTATGTCATGATCATTGAAACACCTAATGATCACAGTGATTATGATTTACCCCTTCTATATCCTGAACTGGATGTCTTTTCCAATGATCATGACTTAGCTGTGTACCTTAACATTATTGAACCCATCCATCCTAAGATATCTTCCATTGCAGAATCAAGTGATGTTTCTTGTAATCAGGAGAATACCAAAATTTCCAGTTGCAAAAATGAAATAAAACAAGGAAAGAGACCTATTGTTGAAAACCATTTCATGGCAACACTAGATCAATCAAAAGAGAAATCAAAGGATGTATCTAATGGTGAAAACCTCCTTGAGGTGCCAAAAGATGGAAAGTTTGATATCCTTTCTGCATTTTTTCAAGAGAGATCTGCTATCATGATAGAATTGATAGAAGCAATAAACATTGGTACATCAAAGGGTCCTAAAATACTTCATTTTGCTGCCTCATTATCAGAAAAGGAGAGAAAAGAATACATGAAATTATTTATGCAGAGACAAACAAATTTTTCTTGGTCTTATGCAGATATGCCAAGACTTAATCCAGATCTTATCATGTGTCATCTTAATGTGGATTTAAAAGCAAAACTAGTTAAGTAGAAGCTAAGAAAGATGCATCCACATATTGCTCTCCTTGTAAAAACCGAGCTGAAGAGGCTATTAGAAGTGGGTTTTATAAGACCAGTTGCTTATCCAGAATGGGTTTCAAGTATTCTACCAGTATCAAAACCAGATAAAAGCATAAGAACCTGTACAGATTTCAGAGATACTAATAAAGCATGTCCAAAAGATGATTTTCCGCTACCAAACATTGATATCATTGTAGACTTATTAGCAGGACATGAGATGTTTCCATTAATGGATGGCTTCTCAGGATATAATCAAATAAGAATTGCACCTAATGATCAAGAGAAGACAACTTTCACTTGTGCATGGGGAACATATTGCTAGAATGTTATGCCATTTGGGCTTAAGAATGTAGGAGCGACTTATCAAAGGGTTATGACTACAATTTTCCATGATATGATGCATACATTTATGGAAGATTATGTCGATGACATACTTGAAAAATCTCACACAAGAAAAGAACATTTCAACATTTTAAGCAAGATTTTTGATAGGTTAGAAAAATATCAATTGAGATTAAATCCAAAGAAATGTGCATTTGGGGTAACCTCTGGAAAACTCCTTGGGTACATTATATCAGTGCGTGGCATTGAAGTAGATCCTAAAAAAGTTAAAGCTATTATGGAGATGGAATCACCTAAGAACATAAGTCAATTGCGATCTTTACAAGGAAGATTGCAATCAATTAGGAGATTTGTTTCTTAGTTGGTTGATAGATGCCTTCCATTTACCCATCTTCTACATAAAAATGTTCCATTCAAATGGGATCTAAATGTTAGTTAGATGAGAGGGGGGGTGAATCAGATAAACTCACAATTCAACATATTCATCAAATTCAACCTCGGTAGAACTTACTCGATATGAAACTATGACTGTAAATCATTCAAACTCATAAACTGATAAATTTGAAACATCAAAACACATTTAACACCAAATTTAACATGGAAACCCAAATAGGGAAAAACCACTATGGGATTTTGGACCCACAAAGAAAATACACTCTTCTAGAGTATGCTTAGTTAAAAGCCAATCCTGTTAAAGATTACATAAACACATTGCTAGATGTGACCCAGTCAAGGGATTTCCCTTAGATTTATTAGAATCTCACACTTTGTTAGAAGTGACCTTGTCAAAGGATTTCAAACACTCATTCAGAATGTTACCTTGCTAGAGGATTTACAAATAAGACTGTTAGGTCCACTTGGTTAAGAGATTTTCTATCACTTATAGAAATAAATAATAGTAATAAAATATATCTGCAACTTCACATCTGAAATGTTAAAGTAGACTCTATGTGCTCAAAATAATCTTATCATAAGACTTATCTTCCTCCTTGTGGGGCTTCTCAATCTATTCTTCAATCAAATCTTCAATCTTTTGTACTCGGTAATCACCTTTGCAGTAACACTACTCTTCTATTTGCCCTCATCATTTGTTCATCAACTTTTCTTATTTATAAGCAATTCCTAACCGCTTAATCTCCTTAATCACATTTCCCATGATTAATCTTAGCCATTAGATCATCAAACTTGACTAGGTTCATTGAATCCTTCGAACTAAAAAATGTTTTATCTTGCCTTGAAACTTGTATTCCTTCCTTGGTACTTGTGCTTAGCCATGACCATTCAATCTGTGTTGTAAATCTAACTCTTGAATTTTCATTACCGTTGATCCTTAACAAAATTCTTGCACGGCATTCCAATCTTCTATAAATCTCCAGCTCATTGGCATCCTTCATTTAATAATGTATTTATTCATCCAATGCAATCTGTTATTGCTCAGTTGATACTCAGTTAATACTGAACTTTACTCGGTAGACTTTCTGTATTTGTCTCAGTCATTGTCTCAGTATTTTTTCTTCCTAACGACACTTGGTGACTTCTTCCTTCTTTAACTGATACCAATAACCTTGGTGTTTACCGACTAGCTCCTTGCTTGGTAAAATAGAACAGTATCAAACCTTTACTCATTTTGTTGCACGTAATATTTTCTCCTTATTCAATCTTCGAATACACATATATAGGATATCAAAACAATCAAAATATCACAATCTCATCACTGTCTAATTTGGTAATAGTTTCCCATTGAATAACTTATTACTGTCCTTCATTTTCACATTCTTTCTATGTCACTTACCGACATCTTTAAACTTATCAAAACATACTCTTTAAGATATGGCAACATCATACTAAATCAGAAAATCAATTTCTTGACATCAATGACAAAATAATATTATTAAGACAGTAATCATCCTTTATCAATTATATCATCAATCTCCAACAACCTTCTCAATATCCTCATACCAACAAACTTATTGTAATGCCAACACTAAAATGTGAGGAAGATTTCTTGCAAATAAAAGAATATCTTATGAGTCCTCCAGTACTAATATCACCAACTAAAGGGAAACCATTATTACTCTATGTCTCTGCAATAACTGTATCATTAGCTGCTCTCCTAGCTCAACATGACGATGAAGGAAAAGAAAGAGCGGTTTATTATATCAGCAGAACACTTGTTGGCTATGAATTAAATTATTCCTCAATTGAAAAGATATGTCTAGCAGTTGTATTTGCAACTCAGAAGCTACGACATTATATGTTGATTCATTCCATAAAACTAATAGAAAAGATAGATCGTCTCAAATATCTATTGAGCAAGTCAACATTGACAGGGTGACTAGCTAAATGGGTTATGATACTAAGTGAATTTGACATAGAATATGTTGACTGGAAATCTATCAAGGGACAAGTCATCTTTGATCAATTGGCTGATGCACCTTTACAAAATGACATGCCTTTGCATATTGAATTTCCTGATGCAGATATCTTGATAGTAAGTACAAACTTTTGGGAGTTGTACTTTGATGATTCTTATACCCAATATGGTTCAGGCGCAAGAATCTTTTTTATCACACCTCAAGGACATACAATTCCAAAATCATATAGACTATGGTTTCCATGCACCAATAATACTACAGAGTATGAATCATTAGCTATAGGGCTCAAAATGGCCATTGAATGGAATGTCAAAGAACTCCATGTCTATGGCAATTCACAACTTGTCATAAATCAAATAAATGATGAATATCAAACAAAGGATGATAAGCTTATGCCATACAAATAGCCAGTGGAGGAATTTAAAGGACACTTTAAGGAAATCACATTCACCCAGATTCCCAGAAATGAGAAAAAAGTAGCAGATGCAATGGCTACAATAGCATCTCTCTTGCAAAATAAGGAGAATCAACAACACTATGAATTTATCGTGGAAGATATCTTAACCCCTACTATCCAATCCCAGCATACCTATCAAATTTGCCATATATCAGGAACCAATCAATCCTTATATGGTCAAACCTACCAATATTTGAAAGATCATATCCTTCCTCTTGATTTATCTCATAATCAACGAAGAAACTTTATCCATTAGTCCTCTCGCTATATCATTATTGTTGATATCCTATATAGGTGTGGTTTAGATGGTACATTGTTAAGATGTCTTGAAAAAGATGAATTTGAAAGAAATCTTAATGATATTTATGCGGGTATTTGTGGTACACACTCAAGTGGTTTAACATTGGCTAAGAAACTTATTTGTATGGGTTACTTCTGGCCTACTATGGAAAGAGATTCATTCACCTATGCTAGGAAATCTAAACAATGTTAGATTCATGGAAATCTAATTCATGCACTAGCACAAGAGTTATATCTTATGATAGGATCATGGCCATTTTCACAATGGGGCCTTGATTTGGTAGGGAAAATCAATCCCTCATCTTCTAATGGACATAAGTTTATTTTGATTGCTACTGAATATTTTACTAAGTGGATTGAAGCAATGCCTTTAACAATAGTGACAGGAAAATAAATATCATCATTCATTTTTAATTATATAATCTGTTGCTATGGGGTTCCTATGACCATTATCACTGATAATGGAAGACCATTCAAAAATCAAGATGTGAAAGAGCTATGTGAACAGTTTCATATCCAACATTGGTTCTCTACTTCATATTATCCATAAGGTAATGGTCAAGCTGAGGCATCAAACAAAACTATCTTGAAAATCTTGAAGAAAACAGTCAATGAAGATGGAAAAGATTGGCACATTCAACTAAATCCTACTCTTTGGGCATACCGAACTAGTGTCTGCACTCCAACAGGGGAAAATCCATATTGTTTGGTCTATGGATCAGAAGCCATATTACCTATAGAAGTAGAGATACCTTGTCTATGAGTATCCTTGCACAGTCTTATACCAAAAGAAGAAGAACGAGTCTCTCGACTCCAAGAACTAGAATTGATCCAAGAACGTCGCCAAAATGCAACAAAACATCTGAAAGTATACCAACAAAGAATGGCAAGAAGCTATAACCATAGAGTCAAGCTGCGTATTTTCGAGATTGGAGATATAGTTCTAAGGGAGAATCCAAGAAATCAGCAAGACTGAGAAAAGAAGGGAAAATTTGAACCAAACTGGCTAGGACCTATTGTTATAGTCGCAACATATGGATCAGGAGCATACAAGTTATCTACCCCTGAAGGTGATTGGTTTGATGAACCTATCAATTTTATCCATCTCAAGAAATTCTATGCTTGAGATATAAAGTCCTTAAAAAATCAATAAAACGCATACAAAATTCAAAAAAAAATAAAAATGCAATAAACTTAGTTGGTGAAAACCTGGTAAATAGGTGCTATCTACAAAGTAAGTTCCTTCATCTATGAGATCACTTTGCACACCTATCAACTCCATCCTATCGTATCTATCACTTCCATATATCTTACCTTATCCATTCCATCTTCTATCTTTCACAACCATTACTCTGAACTATTTAGCAAGAAATATGCAGCTTACCACTAGTTATAAAATCTTTGACATACTTGTCATAATTACTGTCTGAGATCTTATCAGAATCAATCAATCTGCATTGTATTCCACTATGGTTTGGATCTTGATCAATTCATACATCCATAATAAATTTTTGTTTCCACTGGGGGCAAAATCCTAATTCCTTTTGCTAAGGTGATCTTTTGAATCTTTGAAAATCCAAACCATTCAAAAAAATTAGAAAAACAAAACATCTAGGATTTTGAAATAGATAACGAGCAACAAAGCAATGAAAATCAAGGCATTTCATCAACAACTGAATCATGAAACTCAGAAAATTGAGGAATCAATCAACAAGTAATACAGGATTATCAAAAATCATTCATCAAGATGATTATATCAGTTAATGACCATAAGAACATGTGAATGGCATACAAGATTCAGTGTTTATATCTTGATTTTATTGCTAGATCATGTACTCTATGCAACTCCAGGATGTCCATGACTAGAGAAGCTATGATGAGGCATGATTATTTTTTCTTTGATTGTTGTCTGTGGTTTATTTCTCACTACAGTATGAACTTGTCTCAGGATATGATCGGCAAAAGATCAAGGAGGACGTTCCAAGTCATGCATGAAAGGGGATAATCCTTATCTGTTCTGCAAGCAATACTCAGGTCAACTTGATCTACTATATCAAGTTTCTTGTATTAATTGCTATATCAAAATCCATATAAGGAATACTCAGGTCATTTTGAATCATTATGTCAAGTTGCTTGTATTTTCTTACAACATTTAAAGCTCAATGATGAAATCAAAGCATTGTAACAAGATAGCATATGAAGAATGGTAGTATAATTTTTAGTTAGATAATTTCATTAGCTCATTATTTGCCTGCATTATAAGCATTCATTGTCAGTTGCATTATAAGCATATCATTTTATTAACAGATCAATGGTCATAAATAAAGATTGAGTATTCTTGGACAAACAAAAACAATTTGCATTTAATCATTGTAGGTGCATTCATTTTTAATCATTATCCATTTAATTTAGTTGAATATATATCATTTGCATTTAGTTTGCATTCAAATTTCGTGCATTTTCATTCATCATGTAGTGTATCATCATTATTATTTGCATTATCATTCCATTAATGATCATTTAGTTGCATCTTTGCACTTAGATTAATAATCATTATAATATTACATATAAAAATAAAAATAAACATTTCATGTAGATCATTTGCATCATCATAAGCATTAAAGTAATCATCCATTTGTATTTCCATATAGATCATTACATTTTAATCATTTGTATATCATTTAAGTTAGTAATCATTTTCATTTTCATCCAAGATCATCAAAAATTGAAAATCAACAAAAGCATTTATCATTGCATCATTCATGTATAGATCATCATCCATCCAATCACTACATACATATAATCCATGCATATAGATTATCATAAAAAGAGAATAACATGCATAAATATCATCATCCATCTAATCCAAGCATCTAAGCATCATCATATAAAGAATAAAGCATCATCATCAAATAGAGTAACATGCATAATAAAGAATGATCATCATATAGGGTCCATGTCTACATATAGATCATAATAAAACAATACAAGTCCAAGTATACAATGATATCAAATAAATAATACAAATGCCACATCAAATACAAATCAAGTCATGGCTGTCCTGTACCACTACCACCTGACTTTGTCTGTCTTTGTGCCTGTGCAAGAAGATCCTCCAAATGCTTGTCTCCTCTGATCACCACTCCTCTAAGGAGGTCCCATGACCCCACCACTGTTAGTGTCCATCAACACGATGGTATAACTACCTGCTCTCTGGCTCTTTGCAACTACCTCCTCATATTGTCATCGCCAATGGGAAGTCTCCTTCCTGGCTTGAACTAATGCTCTAACAGTGTCAATTGAGAGAGTACCCGATCCAGCCTACTGAATATGATCAAGAAGGCCCTGAGTATCCTGCTGCCTCCTAATAGCTCTATCCCGCTCAGTAATAAGAGTCTGCACCTATGCTCGAAGATGATCAATCTATGCTCTTAGACTGTCAATGGTATCCTACTCTGGCACATCACGCTCTGGTGCAACCTGCTTTGGCATGTCATGCTTTGGTGCAACCTACTCTGGCAAAGCCTTATGTGGTGCATGAACCCCAATCCCCTCACCACCAAGTTGTCCAACTGCTGGAATCTCAGTCCAAGTAACTCTTTGAATCCGTCATCTAATCAAGGGAACATGATCCTCTGGATCCTCATCATCTCCACCATGAACTACAATAACCCTAGGATCTGGTTGAATCTATCTAGAATCAATGCCTCTCCCGCAACCCGCATCCAGTCCACTCACCCTTCCTCCTATCAATGATAATCCTCTCGGTGATCTCATGCCTGCCCTACCATGATCTCTCCCAATCCATCCAACATCCCTCCCACCCATAGGGCATGCTCTCTCAATCCTACCAGCTAGTCCAAACGGTCCTCCACAGACTCTCAATTGACCTCCCCTCTATCTAGGTCTCCTTCCACCACCACCACCATCCCCACCATCATCTCCACCTCCCCTAGTCTCTTGAGCAGCTCTAAGCTCTAGTCTCCATCTTCATCTCCTAGAAACTAGATCATCTGAATCATCATCCTCATCTCCTGAGCTAGGAGGAGGATCTGTTGGATTAGTAATGTGAGGATATGGATGAGCTAATATGTACTAAGAATAATTTGTAGTAACCCCAGGATCAAGAATATGTAATCTCATATCATATGCCACTCTTGGAGTAGCAACAAACTTTGCATGAGCAATCTCAAATGACAACGATGGTCCCCAATCTCGCCTATCTCTGTACCACCAAGCATATATAGTCACACTGGTAGGCATAGGCCAAATGATACCAAACTGTCTCAAAATATGACCAATCAACTGTCGCTCAACAATGAAAGGAGTTCGACCAATGAGATATCTACTCTACATGATGAATGGTAATGTTTGTGCATCATCCATCCATGGCTCACAATCAAGATATGGTCTCCAAGTAACGCTATCCAATGAATCTAATACCCAACACCAATACTCCATCTTACCCAACTTATGCTGAGTAAGGATACCTGCATAAAAGTACACATACGGTTGCCTCTCTCCACAAACTCTATGATGGATAGGTCGAGTAACCGCAATGTGCTCCTAGCACTAGATCTGCAATAAAGTGCATCCTATAGATAAACTCACACTCTCATCATACACTACCTAATGAAGATCATGATATAAGTGTGCTAGCATGCAAACAGCCCACGCATATCAAGTATAATGCTGAATCATACTAAGGAGAATCTCACCCCATCCAATAGAAAAACCTCATGATCTCCTATCAAGACATATAAATCCTCCAATCAAACCAACAAGATTAACAGGAAGAGCCTCGTAATACATCACCATATCTACCCATTGGATCTCTCCTCTACCAATGCTCTCATCAGCAAACACAACTCTGTAAGCCTCTGCACCAACCTGATCCTGAAAATCATACTGCACAAGCTCACCAGTCACTAGGATGTTTAGAATCCTATAGACATCCTCAAGAGTCACACTAATCTCACCCATCGATAGGTGGAAAGTGTTATGTTCATTGTGCCATCTCTCGGCCAATATTGTCAACAAACCTCTGTTATGTGTAATCTCAGGCATATATAACAAATGGCATAAACCACAAGCATCTATGTGTCTAATCTTAGCCTGGGTAAGCTCTGGAACTAAATCATGCACTGCCAATAATTTCTCCCGACACTGGAGAACATCAAGTTTCTCCTATTTATCAATACAAATCATTAATCAATCATCAAATCAAGTATCAAATCAATCAAATCAAACTGAAGCAATCTATGCTATCTATCTATCAAAATCAAATTGAAGCAACTTAAGCTATCAAATCATTTTAAAACCTATCAATTATGGTTTTCTATCAATCAATGAGTTTACTCAAAACTCTACTAAGCTCTTAGGTTAGAAACTAAATTAGTTTTTTAGAGCCAATCAAATCAAGCAATCAAATCTATCAATCAAATCTATCAATCAAATCTATCGATCCAATCTATCAATCAAATCTATCGATCTAATCTATCAATCAAATCTATCGATCCAATCACTCAATCAATCAAGCAATCAAATCAATCAATCAACCTATCTATCCATCTATCAGGCATGCATTCACTCAACCCAGTTCCTATTTTATCATCAATGTGTATTAAACACGTTAAATCTAATCATTAAAGTGATTTTTAGCCTTTGTCCTTATCAAAAATATCAAATTTGAGCAAAAGCACATCCTATTGAACATTTGCGCTAAATCTAAATGCAAATGTGCTAACCTAGTGCATATGCACTATCCTTTTTAACAAAAATACTAAATCTACATGCATACGTGCTAACCCATGCAAAAGCGCCACCTTTCTGGGCATATGCACTAACAAACGATGCATTTGCGCTACCATATGCATATGCGCTAACATCTTGAACATATGCGCTAACATACAAAGCATATGCATTGAATGAGGCATTTGCGCTAAATGTAATTATATATGCACTAAAACAAATTGCAAAAGCACTAAAATAATGCCAAAAAAATTGAAAAATTCAAAAAAACCAAAAACGCCTAAAACCATGAAAATTTGAATGAAAACTTGAAAACAAAGCTCAAGATAAGCTACATATCGGATACCCATGCTCGACAAGTCACTGATATCATTGAACTCACTCAAAACGATGGTTCTCCATGAGAATCACCATTTCACCACCTCAACAAGAATATTTTCTCCACAAAGCTGACAAGGATAACAATGAAATTAAAATTAGCCTTGGTTAATTTTATATTTACTATTTTGAAGAGTAATTAATTTCAAATGGGGCAATTTAATTTGGTTTTTTTACAAATGAATTTAATTGACTAAATTTTTATCAAATTATCATGAGATTAATCATTCAAACCAGAATTTTCAACAATTTCACAATTAATCTCCTAAGGGGGCACACAATCACGATTTTTAATCTTCACCACATGCATTATCGAGACTTGATTTAATCTTTGAAACAATATTCTCTCAACATCATTTCAAAGAGGGCAAAATGTATACACCTAAAATTGGCTATGAGCAATTAAATAAATATTTTATATTTATTTAATAATTATTCTTCTATTAAATAGTTAATTTGAAAAGATTAAATTATTTAATTCATTTTCCTGTCTTTCTATTAATTAATATTTTATTAATTAATTCATCTATTCTATTCTTTTAATTAATTAAATATTAAATATTTAATTATTCCTTCTAACCAAGTTAATTAAATATCTAATATTTAATTATCTGCTCCAAACAATTAAATATCTAATATTTAATAGTTATTTTCCTATCCTATAGTCTTAAATATTAAATAATTTCTTAAATTATTTAATCCCCCTTATCCAACTCACCCTCCATCTCCACTTCACCTTCCCTTTGCCAACTCATCAAACATGTGGCTAAGGAAATTAATATTTCTTAAATATTAATTCATCATTATCCTCAACTTTCAAACTTAATGAAAATTGTGTATATACACATATTTCATAACCATTTCCTATATTCTCTCCAACACCCCCTACATCTTAGGAAGGACTTGAGTCCACTTGTCCTCTCATGCCTAAATTTCCACCAACCATCCCTAGATTTCCTCAGTCAGCAACCCAGTCAAGGTGAGATGAGTGACACTTGTCTTCTCCTTCCCCCTTTCTCTCAACCTTCACCTTTGCTCACAACCATTCAAATTTGCAGATTTGATCATGACCATTGATTTGAGCCACATCGTCTCATCCTCTTAAAGTCTATAAAATCAAGAACTTCATTTGAGAGGGAGTTGAGCCTTCAAAAAAATAGTTTTCAATAAAAATCATATGCATCTGTGAGTTTTTGAAGCAAATAGCAAATATCATTTTAGCAATAATCATATAGCATAATCATGTAGTATTTGCATATCATACTATCAGTTAACTACAAGTTATCAGTCCATTCTTCATATGCCATCTTGGAAGCCATCATTGCATTGTCTAAGAACACATCATCTACAACCAGAAATAGTGGAGTTAGGACACAATGGGACAAAAGCCATGAAGGTAATATTAATGTTTTATTATATATATATTTCATGCAATTTCATTGGTTGAATTTGGATTTCATGTAGCATTTCCATTTTTATTTTGTGAAACTAACTTATTGTGGGTATCATTCTGAGGATGAAATTCAAGTCGACACAATACATATGATGATATGTTATTCTTTATTTTTAGTTAAGTAATGGTGCTGAGATACCGTAGGGAATGCTTAGATGTTTTGTTATTATTTTCACTTGCATTATGTATTTTTGTGATTATGTTAAGATGGTTAAAATTTATTTGATTAATGGATATTTATTTCATATGATTAGTTAATTGTATGGTTGCACTAGTAGATGTTTTAAAAAAAATATCTCTATTCATATGTTAGTGTAATTCTCTCAAGTATTTTGGCGTGCATTACATCTGGTATCATAGCTCATGTTCATACACTGGCTACTCTGGTTTCATATGAGCCCATTGTGCATATTAGCATTTCAGTGTGTGATTAGCCACATGATTACCCTAGTATTTTTTTTCTTGTATGTAGTTGCCCTAGATTTTCATCTTATAGTATTTTGCATCTTTCTTAGACAAGATGCCTACTAGAGGTAGACGCCATGTCCGTATGGGTACTTGACATAATCATCATCCTGAGGATTTTGACGGATCACGTCATGAGAAGCAATAACAAGGTTAGCAAGTTGGTGATGCAATTCTGCATTTGTTCAATGCAATTTGAGAGCTTCTTGGTCATTTGGGGCAAAGAAATGAGGAGAATCAGTAGGAGGATTCTAAGGAGCATGTGAGGGAACATAGATGTTCACCTTGGAGTAGATTTGAGGTGGATCAGGATGTAGTTGTAGCAGGTCATATGAGAGATCTTTTGAGGACTCACCCTCCTAGTTTCAGTGGTTCTAGCAGTGGTCTGGAGGTTGAGACTTGGTTGTTGGATATGGCCATGTGTTTTTCTATGAATCAATATAGTAGTAACACCATGGCGAGATGTGTGATCATGCATATTCATGATTTTGCATCTACTTGGTGGTGGTGGCATATGGAGAAATAAAAGCTACGTCTAGACATTGCAATAGTTTCATCGGAGATGTTTTTGGAGCTGTTTCATGCCCATTACTTGTTTGATAATTGGAGGTAGAGGAAGGTTGATGAGTTTCATGATTTGAGGTAGTAGGACATGTCAATCAAGCAGTATGAACCTAGGACTATGGAGGTAGCATGGTATGTAAGTTGAGCACTCTCAGTGATCACATTAGTGTTGAGGTTCAGACACATGAACCTAGCATTATGGAGGTATATGTGGAGAAGACATAGTTGGTTAAAGAGAATCTTTCTATTAGTTTAGTAGGTACACGTGGTGTGTAGAGCCTTAGTGCACTAGCATCAGGATTTGATTTGAGAGGTTATCAGTATCAAGCATCAGGACATGCTAGGAGTGATTCTCCATCATTGAGATGTGAGCATTTTTAGTAGAGGGGCTACTCTCAGAATCATAATTCTTTTCGTAGACATAGATCACAAGGTGATAGAGAGTGTAGTAGCGAGCATGCTATTCAATTTTCAGGCTTCAAAGACATCATAGAGTTCTTACAAGAACTCTAGTTGAGGAATTTTTTAGTATCCTAGTACATCGTTAGTCATTTGTGGTTTCACTATAGGGAGTTGTTTTACTTGTGGTCAATAGGGACATTATGGAGCGAGTTGTTGACAACAATCTACTCATGTATCTATTCCATGACCAATAACTTCAGATCCCATAGTTGGTGATGCAAGGGGATCTCATAGTATGTATTCCAAATTAGATAATCATCAGGGTGAGCATTAGATAGTAGACGGAGCTTGTCTTGAGATCATGGATGAAAAATTTTCTTTAGTGACCGTGCACATTCAGTGGCATTAGGTTTTGATCCTTAGGGGTCGTGACATGGAGTTGGTAAGGGTCCAATGGGATCTAAGTGATGATTTATTAGTGTGTTTTGAAGGATGCAACATGTTGAGAGGGTTATTTTCCCTACTTGTTTCAGGGTTCCAAGAGTAAGCCTGAGATAAGGGGGGAAGAAGTAGTGTCCCTCCTTGATTCAACATGCTTTTTTATGCATCGTTAGACTATATTGACATAGCTTAGACTATTTTGTGATGTTTTGATCAAATGCTTGTAGGTTTGTCTTATGATTTAGATTTTATTGTGGATATTGGATATATTATATTGTGCTTGACATTATGATTACTTGGTATGATGAAATTTCTAGTGTATGTGGAAAATGAGGGCGACAAAAATGTAAAAGTCAGATTCAAAAGACCCACACACCAATGAGACTCTTGGTGCAAGTTATAGCAACTATTTGAGATAGTTCATCTTCCCAAGTGATTTCCCATTGTTCTCTATCTCATAAGATCCCTAAAGTCTCACTTTTTCTCTTAGATCACTTATCAAAGTGGCTTAGGAGAACTCCAAGAACGGGTGATATTTAATACTGAAACTATGATGATTAAGCTAGCATAAAGATGATAATAAGATTATCAAATTTATCCTCACATGATATACTATTCTAGCATGGAGATTCTATGGTAGTAAAATGCTTCTAAATGTTATTATGATTGAACAAAGAGAGGCTACAATGCTTAGTAAAATGACTATAAGTTTGATATGCAAAGACTTGGATATATCATTAGTAAAATGACTATAAGTTTGATGCATAAAAACTTCTACATCAAAATGAGAGAATGAGAGCTCTATTTATAGGAAAAATAGGGCAATGGATGGTCAGGATTGGATAATCTCAACAAGGGCCAAGATTGAAAGTTAATCAATCCATGTTTACAATTCTCACCAATGAAATGGTGACAATTGTCAACAAGAGGTTGCTTGAGAGGAGATGTAAGAAGAATTAAATGCTTTAGAAGACACAAAGGTTACCCTAGGAGGTAAGGGTTAAGGTTAGGTTATGGTTATCCAATGGATAAAGCTTTTACCCAAGGGGTAAACTCTTGTGCAAGGGTTAAAGGGATAACCAAGGGTAAAGCCATGAATGCTTGATGGGATCCTTAGATTATATGAGGGTTGAGTTAGAGAGAAAGTCTCTAACCATGCAAGAAGGGTGAGTTAACCATTAATGGTTATGAAGATTTCGAGGACAAATTTGTAAGAGTCCTTCCAAATTTGGGGGAACTCAACAAGTTAGCTTGTTGAAGACATAAAGGCTTTATTGCTTTTAGAAGACTTTCCTCCAAATTTGAGAAGTGACCTCCTCAAATTTAGGGAAAGGACATGATTAGAAGTTGATTTGACTAATTGGAAAGGATTAGAAGAATCTAGAAGGGCATTTAAGAGGCAAGTGGGAGATGTAGGATTTTGCAAGTGGATAGAGGAGGATTTTAATTAAAACAAAATTACTTTATTTCAACAAAATACATGCAATTTTCATAAATACAAGTGGGGAATTTAAATAAATAAATTAAATTTATTTATTTGCAAGGATCAATTTAATTAAATGTAAATTTAATAAAAAAGGGAGAAATGGGAATTTAATTAAATAAAGTAATTTATTTAATTAAAGGCTAGAAAAGGTTTAGGTGAACTTAATTAAATAAATTGAGTAATTCGTCTAATTAAATAGATGAATGTGAAGAAATTAATTAAAAAGAGGAATAGGGTTAAAATGAATATTAAGTATTCATTTAGGAAAGTGGTCAGATTTATACATCTACATTTTGCCCCTCTTTGAAGTGATGTGTGTGCACATGTTGATTCAAAGAAAATTTGTCGGATATGTCAAAATTTGATCGATATGATTCTGTGTGTCGAAGTGTCAATATGATGCCCCAAAATTGATAAATGATATTGATGATGCCCCCTCTGGAGATGAATCAAGGATTTAGTAAAAAAATTATCAAGTTGATGAGCATTTTTGGATTAATCTCAATATGAGAATATTAACTCAATTGGATGCACATTATTGATTCATCTCTCGAAAATAATTTTGATCAGGTTAAAAATGAAAAAGTGAGAAAAATACATGCCCTACTTATTAACCATTTTGATTTTACCCTATTAAAAGGTAAAAAGTGATTACAAAAAATCATTTGCACATGTGTCTCTTTGTGATTGTGACATTGGATCTCTGACAACTATGTCGATGCCATATTCTTCGCACTGATTTGAGCTCCTCAGGTTATACGAGAGACCTGCTGCCTATGGCCCACTAGTAAGCGGTCGAAATATCTCTGCGTTTTGCATTGATTTTGTTCATTTTGATTTCATTTTTGAAATTTGGGTCAATTTTTATCAGGTTAGCACGTAGGTTAAATCATTTAGCACATACGATAGGAAGGTTAGTTCATAGTGAAAACCTAGGTAGTTTAGCATCTGGGTAGCATATGGTAGCATGGGTGGAAGATAGGCTAGCACATAGGATGTTTTAGAGCATAGGATTTGCATAAAAGTGTATGGGGTAGGTTAGCGCATAGGATTACCAGGGTAGTGCAATGGAATTACTAGTTAGCGCGTGGGAGGGGTTTAGCGCATAGAGTATGATTTCTAGCACATTGATGAAAAAGGATAGCATATGAGTAACAAAATAATGCTTAGGAGCCCTGGTTTAGTGCGTAGGGTCCAAAGTTGATGAAAAAGTGATTTGCAGAATGCGTCATGAGTCGAATAGATTAGGTAGATGGCATAGATGTTAATATGTGCCTATTGATTGTTCTGTTATGGTTCCTGATCCAATGTGAGTTCTTCTTTCTGATGATGTCCGATTCTGATATACTGGTGTAGGATGATCTGAGTCTATCGCTATCAATATGAATTGCTTTCGATATGGAGTGCCAATATGATTGATTTTGAGTTTTATATGGATCTTGATGTTATTTTTTGATATGAGTCTGATTTTCGATAGGAGTCTTGATTTTCGATATGGTTCCTGCTGTTGATTTCTGATATGAGTGTTGATTTTCAATATGGTTCCTTGATGTTGCTTTCAATATGGTTCTTTTGATTGATTTCTCGATATGGATCTTTTATGTTGCTTATGATATAGATCTTTATTGTTGATTTCTGATATGAGTCATGATTTTCCATATGGTTCCTAATTCTTGATTTCCGATATGATTCCTAATTTGATGCTTGCAATATGGGTCTTTGATTCTTGATATGGATCTTTTATTTCTCGATATGGGTCTTCAATTGATTTATCATTATGGCTCTTTCATTCTTGATATGGGTCTTTGATTTATTCATGGATTGATGTGAATATGTGTATGATGTGTTCTTTATATTCTTCATTGTTTCAAGTTAATTTTTCTTTGATTGGATATATCTGATGGATTGGGGAATTGATGATGGACACTTGTTGTTTTGCAAGCAGAGCTTGGTGTGCTCCAATCTCGAGAGTGATTTCTAAGACCATGGTCATTGATTCCTCATTTGTCATAGGCTAACAAAGATTGTGTTGAGGGATGTGGGTTGTCCTCTTTACTAGACATACCTCATTATATAATTAACCAGGGTTTATTGACAATGTTGGAAGAGAGGTGGCATAGTGATATGAACACCTTTTACTTGGGTACAAGAGATATGATAGTCACACCATAGGACTATTATCGAATTATGCGGATTCCTGTGGTTGGGGCCTTGTTGTTGTATGAGAAGACTGAGCAGGGTGGGACAGAGGCTCTCTGTCGCATCTTCTAGGATGATCAGATCAGTGGTTATGAGATCCCATGGTAGGAGTTTTTGGATTTTGGTTATGGTCCACTGCCATCTGTATTAGCAGATTTTCATTAGTGGATTTATGTGTCCCGATTCTAGGTCGAATGGACTAGCCATGTGATGGGGGTTGGTGCTGGAGGACATGGTGACACAGGGATGTATGTTTGCATGGGGGTCCTCTATTTTTGCCCATCTATATAGAGAGCTTCACTAGGTGGTATATCTAGGATATTTTAGTTTATAAGTTGGGGTGACATTGTTACAATTGTGGGTTTGGGAGCATATTCCTGTGTTGAGATCACTTATAGATAGGGATAGGCCAGTTGGTCGGGCTTAAATTTATGAGAATACAGGTGTAGTTGTCCAGTGTAAGCTGGGCAAACTAGAGCATTGGTGGAGAGAATTGGATGATATTCATATAGTCATTTGGAGACCATATATGGATTGTGAGGTGTGGGCAAAGGTCAGGATAGAGATGCCCTATGTATATAAGTTGACGTATTTGATAGGAAGGATGCCCTTTATTATTGAGCAATTCTTTCATAGTCGTGTTCAGTGGTAGTAGGGTAGACAACAGGGCATGCCAGAGGGAGCTTGTTTATATGCTCATTGGCGATAGGATGTGTCAAAGTGGGGACCCACTTTAGATAGTGTATGAATAGTGGAGGAGTATATGACATTGGCAAGGTAGATCTAGGATTATGGGGTTGTGCTTGCGGATGCAGGTATGACAAGGGATTTTTTAGCTTACTTCATGGCACATAGAGTGGCATGTATATTTGATCTAGCAGAGATGCTACCTGCTTTTGATGATGATGAGGATGAGGAACCATAGAGGCGAGGAGGAGTCAGACGAATACATGAGGAGGGAGAGGAGATAGGAGAGGGAGGTGGAAATGGGGGAGGAGGTGGAGGATGAGTCGGTGGTTGAGGAGGTGGTGGATTAGATAGAGGGAGAGGAGGAGGAGGAGATAGAGGGAGAGGAGGAGATAGAGGAGGTGGACTTATTCTTAGTACTAGTGGGGTTGGCAGGGTAAAGGCTTTGCTAGCTATGGTGGGTGGTATGGAGGATGATAGGCGACCTGCGCAAAGGAGGAGATTTGATGTTTTACCTCCACCAGCGCCTTGGATAGGGACAGGTGTGTGTGGAACCACAACACAAGTACCTATTCAGATTAGGGTACCCACCCATTAATAGGATTCATAGATTAGAGTGATACAGGTCATGGTGCAGGAGCTGCAGGCACAGGTGCTAGCACAACAACACCAGATTACATAGGTTATGGTAGAGCAGGATATAGAGAGAGAGCACCAAGGTCGGGCAGAGGACCTTGCTGATAGATTTGGGAGAGCAACAACTGGTTCCCTAATGCGGGACACATAGAGATATATAGTACTCAGCCAAGGAGGATGAGTATTATAGGTGTCTATATGAGGAGGTGGTCCCTATAGATCACAAAGCTCCTATCTATGCTGCAATGGCGTCCAGTCAATCTAGTCGCAGTCATATGAGGACAGAGAGTAGGGGTGTTATGGGGCTTTCCCGATGTGATCCACCTGATGGAGATCCAGGAGTTGGAACATCTACTCCCATACTGTCAGCCTCAAAAGATAAACATGCCTGAGAGACCTTTCTCTATTATTTTTGATCATTTTGGAGATATATATATATATATAGCACTTATTTTCTCTAATCCACATGTGATGTGTTATTGATGATGATTTATGGTATGCTTTGATATGATGATTCTATGATGATGATTTTATTCTTAGATAATAATGCCCTTGATTCTGATTATGATGTGAATATATGATTCGTGATGAGATGAGTGAGAATGTGATGATGTATTGCATTGATTACTTTGATTTATGAGATGTATCTTGAAAATGAGATGTATGATAATGATAATGATGTGATATTAAAATGATATGAAACCTAATGTAATTTTTAAAATGTTATGCAACTAAATGCATGATTTAAATGATATGCAACTAAATGCATTATTTAAATGATATGCATGTTTTTGATTTTGTCATTGTCATACCTGTATAGTCACTTGTTTGTGCTCTATTTTATTTGTCATCATTGAGCTTTTGATATGTTGGAAGTTAATACAAGCATCATGGTATAATTGAACCATAATGACTTGAGTAAAACTTACATGAATTTTGATATTGCAAGGTGACAAAAGCATCGAGGTATAATTGAACCAAGACAACCTGAGTGTTGCTTGTGTAAAATAGACAAGAGTTAACCATTTGTATGTGCAAACTGGAAAATGTCTTCAATGATATGTTTCCAATCCTGTCTTGAAACAAATTTTTACTGTACGAATGATCGCCTTACAGACATAAAACTATAAGAAAAATATTGGATTCCTTCGTTGCATCTCTAGCTTAATGCATCCTCAAGTAGCTTAAGAGATCTAATAATTCAAAATTAAGATACAAAATAGTCAAAACCTCATGCTATATGTAAACAAATCATAATTCAGAAAATCATCCATCATGAGTGTGTTAAAGTTTTCAGCTGGATAATGGTCTTGTTTTCTAGCGTGATGAGTAGTTGTTGGCATTGTTTCCTAGCATGCCGCGATCCTTGTTGTCTATTATCGGAATGTTAAAGTGAGAGGAATTATGCTCCTAGTCATAGATATCTAATGATGTGGATGTATATGTTGATCACCAAGCCATTGTAGGATATGATATGGAGAACATTTTTTGGATGATCAAGGATAGTGACTACACTAAGAATGTCCGGGATAATGCTGTAGAAATAAGTGTTGGGAGATGACCATTAGCTAAGACTTAGATGGATCAAAGATATGAAACTGATAGATAGAGGAGTTGTTATCTCACAAATAGCTCCTATTGCCAGGTTTTCACTAGTTTTATAGCACTTTTTATTTTTATTTTTTATTTTTTATTTTATTTTTATTTTTTTTGCTTTTTCCATGCATTGGACAATTCAAGTGTAGAATTTATTCAGATGAATGTTGTTGGTTGGTTCATCGAGAACATCCCCTTCTGAAATTTTTAACTGATAGGTGCCTAATCTATACATTGATATGATGATAAAGGGACCCAACCAGTTAGGTTCAAACATCCCCTTCTTTTCTCGATCTTGTTGATTTCTTGGATTTTCCTTTAGTACAAGATCACCGACTTTGAAAGCCCTATGGATGACTCTGTGATTATAGCTTCTGCACATTCACTGTTGGTATGCCTTGAGATGGTCATAGTCATGTCATTTTTCATCTAGAAGCTCTAGTTCATGCAACCTGTTTACTTGATATTCCTCATCTAGTATGAGGCCCTTCAAAGATACTTGGAGAGATGGGATTTCTACCTCAAGAGGTAATATTGCTTCTCAATCGTACACTAATGAATATGGTTTTACCCCTATAGGTGTCCGGATACTAGTCCTGTATTCCCAAAGTTCCAAATTGATTTGTACATTCCAATCTTTGCCCACATCATCTACTATTTTCTTGAGGATTTTCAGAATTATATTATTGGATGCTTTCGCTTGACCATTCCCCTATGGGTAGTAAGGTGTGGAGAAGTGATGTTAGATTTTGAATCATTCACATTAATTTGAAGAAGAAGGATGAATTTTCCCTACTAAATCAAGTCCCCATTGATAAAAAGGCCAAGATGTGGTTAATGGTTGTAGCTCTTGTGCTAGAGCATGGACAAGATTGCCATGAATTGGGCACTTAGGACATTTGTTTTCAAATTGATAGGACTCTTTCTCCATTGTAGGCCAGTAATATCCCATTCTCAAAATTTTATTTGTAAGAGTAGGACTACTTGAATGCGTACAATAGATACCATTGTGAAGCTTGTGTAAGGAAGAGTCAAATTTGTTACAATCAAGGTATCGAAGAAGAGTACCATCTAGACCTCGATGGTAAAATGTGTTAGCAGTTAAGGTATAGCGGGATGCTTGTCGGATAAAGCTACATTTTTGGTTACGAGATAGGTCAAGTAGGAGAGTATTGTTTGTAAGATAATCATAGATTGTCTCGTATAGAGGTGAGTCCGAACCAGTTAGGGCATAGATGACTTGGGATGCAGAATTGTCATTGGCTAGGAAAAACAATTGCTCTGCCAAGAACTCGTAAAGACTCTATTTCTTTGGAATTTGTAGTAGTGAAGTGATAGTGGCCATTACATCGATAACTCTATTGTCCAATCTTGGAATTTTCTCAAAGGTGATGTGTACCAAGTACTGTTTGAAATCATCCACTATTCTCTTGTAAGGCAGGAACTTATCATCCTTTATTTGATATTCATTGTTGATTTGATTGATAACTAGCTGAGAATCCCCATAGACTCTTAATTTCATTATTTTCTATTCCACAACCATTTTGATTCCTATTACCAAAGCTTCATATTTAGCGACGTTGTTGGTGCATGGAAACATCAGTCTATAAGATCTTGGAATGGTGTGTCCCTTTTGAGTGACGAACAAGCTGCTAGCACCCAATCCATGTTGTGTATAAGATCCATCAAAGTATAAGGTCAATTTCTTTTATGTGATAGTAAGGACATCCATGTCTAGAAATTCCACCTGTAGTGGTTGTTGATCTGGTAATGGTGCTTTTGCCAGTTTTGTGTACTAGATATCAAACTCATTGAGAAACATGACCCATTTAGCAAATCATCCTATAAGAGCTGCTTTGTTTAGTAAATACTTGAGAGGATCATTTTTTTCTACTAGCTTGATTATATGGGCTAGCATGTAGTGGCAGAACTTTTGAGAGGCAAACACCACTGCTAAGGAAACCTTCTCAATGAATGCATAATTTAGCTCATATCCGTTCAAAGTTTTGTTGATGTAATATATAGCTCATTCCTTGCCTTCCAGATCTTCTTGTGCTAGCAGTGCCCCCAATGATACTTCTATTGTTGATATGTAAAGAATGAGCGTCTTGCTTGCTATTGGTGGTACTAAAACTGGCAGATTCATCAAATATTGCTTGAGTTGGTAAAATGATTCCGCACACTTATCTGCCCATCTGAATGGTATATTCTTGTGAAGCAGATGATTGAATGCAAGATATTTATCTGCTAGTTGGGCTATAAACTACCTGATGGATTGTAGTCGTCCCTGCAAAGATCTGACTTGGCTAATATTGTTGGGAGGTGGCATTTCCATGATAGCCTTTTCCTTTCCTCGATCTACTTAACTGCCCTTTTCTGACATAATGTAGCCTAATAGTTTTCTTGATGTGACCTGGAAGACATGCTTCTTAGGGTTTAGTCTAACCTTGAATTGTTCCAATCTTTGAAAGATTTTATCTAATATGCCTAGATGTTCTTCTTGGGTGAATTATTTATCCAGTAAATCATCCACATAGTCCTCCATGAAGGTATGCAACATATCATGGAAGATTGTGGTCATGGCTCTTTGATAAGTTGCCCCAACATTTTTCAATCTGAAAGGCATGACGTTCCAACAATACATTCCCCATGGATAGGTGAATGCATTTTTATCTTGATCCTTTAGGGCTATCTTGATTTGATTATAGCCAGAGAAACCATCCATTAATTATAACATTGTCTAGCCTACTGTTAGATCCACAATTATGTCAATGCTCGGTAAAGGAAAGTCATCCTTTAGACATGATTTGCTGACATCTCTAAAATCTGTACATATTCGAATACTTTTTTTAGGTCTTGAAACTGGTACAATGTTTGAAATCCATTCAGCATAGTCTATAGGTCAGATGAATCCAACATCTAATAACTTCTTTAGATCTTCTTTGACCAATAATGCTACATGTAGATTCATTTTTCTTAATTTTTGCTTGATTAGCTTAGCTCCTGGAGTAATGGATAAATGATGCATGATCAAGTTTGGGTCTATTCTGGGCATATCAACATATGACCAAGAAAAATTGCTTTTCTTTTCTTTGAAGAATTTGATAAAATCTGGTTGTTCCTCTTTTGTGAGTGATTCTGCTAGGTGTATGGCTTTGACTACTGCCTCAGTACCAATGTTTATTGATTGAGTTGTCTCAATCAATATTGGTGACCTTTCTTGATAATGCTTTGGAAGAGTGTCAAGTCACCCATCTTTAGGTGCCTCAAAATGGTTTTCACCCTCAAATGTGTCCTTTACTTTTACTTTTTTGGGATCTAATATGATCATTGACTAGTTTTCACCATTAGATCATTTGTTTCTTTCATTTTTGTGATTGAGAGACTTCACACTCCCCTGATTGCAGATATCATTATTTTTTTCACTGGTAGATCATCTTTCTGGATTAACTGAACATAGGTATTTGACAATGGATTCATCATCTAGGAATATTAGTAGATCATGGTGTTTAGGTTCTTCCCATTCTATGAGATCAGGATATATGAGCGGTAAGGAGTCATTTGGTGCGTTAAGATCAGCCATAGTAAGTGTCATGATAGAGTCACTATTATACTTGTCTGGGATGTAGTTTAGGTCTATGATATTTTCAAGGTCTTTGATGGTATTATCGTCGATGTATCCTTGTTTGTATTGTCACTGCTCGTTCTCACTAGCCTTGTAGATATGTCATGGTCCAAATTCAAGTGGTTGAGATTATGAGCCTTGTCCCTCCTATGAAAGGGATGTGTATGAGTGGATGGTATCTACCTCAATATCTTAAATGATATCAAAACAACTATCAAATTCATATTCATTAGAATCTGTTTCAGAATCACTATCTGAGGTTCTCTCACTATAGTTCATAGGTATATTGTATGGAGAGAAAAGATTACTGATGATTGACACTAGTTGGGTAGCTTTCTATGATTCAGAATCAGAGCCTCCTTGTACTCTTTGTATTTGTTCATACACTATTTCCCATTTGTGAGTAGTAATTTCTTTAGGTGATGGTTTTATCTTGGTTTGATCTGATTCTTGCACATGATGCAACTTCTTATAAGAAGCTTCTTCCCTTTGAATGGCCAGTTCTTCTTGTCATTTCTCATGGTCTTGATGTTCTTTCTCATTTTGTATTTTTCCTACTACTTGGTTTAGTGCTTCTTGCCATGATTCTTCATTATATTTCTTATTTTCTCTCTAGTAAGGTTTCTGATAGTTATTTTGCTTCTGTCGAGGCGGTACCTATTATACATATCCCAATTCTATTTTATCTCTTGCAAATTGTGAAGGAGGTTACAGGGGTTCTATAATGCCTTCTTGGTGCTTGCCAATAGGTCCTTTTCCATTGTATCTCATCCATTGTATGATCTGGAATCCATTTCCATACTATTTTATTCGTACGATCACCTCTATGGTAGCAGCTCTGAATTCTTCTTCATCCTTGTATAGCCAACTAAGGATGTCTTTCTCTTCTGATTCATTGGCCAATGTGCCCAATTGGATAAATTTACCATCAAACTTGGTGATGGGCTGTGTTTCTTGATGTATTGATGTAGTAGGTTGTCCAGAAGATTTTGGTGATGTTGGCATTTTTGATAGACATAAGGGTTCAAAAGAGTACTCCCCCATGCCTTGGTCCTTCATTTTCATTTTTTTCTTAAAGTCTTTGGATAAATACTTGGGTTCTTCTTGATGGTTATTGGATACCAAGGAATATTGGGCCTCCCTATTATGTGGAACCAGGCTATCTTGAGCTACCCCCATAGCATTACAATGCTAAAAAGTGTTATTATCTATAGATATGGACATTTCGTGTCCATTGTATGAGAACTTGATACATTGATGGTATGTAGAAGGTACTATTTTCATGTCATGTATCCATGGACGACCTAATAGAATATTGTATGCTAAGTCTATGTTCAAGACTTGGCACATAGTGTCCTTTTGTATGGGTCCTACCTGAATAGGTATTATTACTGTTCCTTTGGATGACCTTTCTTCATCTTCATAGTCTTTGATGGTGATCTTTTTTTTTGGATCAATAGACTGCTTAGAGAAGCCCAAGGCATGGATAAGCTTTAAAGTATAGATATTGAGACCAACTCCTCCATCTATTAACACTCTTTTCACTTGGTATTTATAAACTAAGACTTTGATATGGAGTGGGGTGTTATGCAGATGATTCAAGGTAAAATAATCATGTTCATAAAAGGATATGTTATGGGGTCCCATCATTTGAGCCACCATGGATTGGAATCGATCAATGTCCAGATCTTTAGGAATGTTTATTTTGACAATTTCTTTCTCCAAGATATCTTTATGTTTTGGCGAGAGTTTGAGTAACTCAAGTATGGATATCTGAGCAGGAGTTCTTCACAGTTGATTGACCAAGTTATATTGAGTCTTGGGGAGAGTTTTTAATGTTGATGTGTTCCCTTTTAAGACATTTTTTTACGCTCTGTTTGTCACATTTATCAATTCTTGTTCCTATTTGTCCTTGATTTTTATGACATTTACTTAGTTGTCATCTGTCGATATGTGGTTGATGGTGTTATCATATAGGTGATTTATATGATCCCCTCTGGTATCATTTGATGATGAAGCTCCTCCCTTGTTGTAATTTGGAAGAGGATTTTTGAAGGCTTCATGGTCACCAATCATTTTGTAACTATCAATTATTAAATCACCTTTATCGATCATGTCCTAAATGATGTTCTTCAGCTTCATGCAATCATTTGTGTGATGTCCTTTGTTTTGATGAAAATCATAAAAATGTGAGTCTTTCCGCCTAGGTGGTTTGATCTAGAGTTCAAAGTTGTTTGTGGCTGGTAATGTGATGATCTTATTCACCAAGAGTTCTTGAAACCCTGATTCTAAGGTTTTCTCTAATGGTGTGTAGAAGCGTCGATATGGGAATGTATTGGTGTTGCCTCTCTGGTTTGTGTTATTACATTGGTTAACGTTGTTGCCTTGGTTAGTGTTGCTGCCTTGGTAGTTTTTGTTGGTGTTTGACATTGAATTTCCTTGATTGGTATTTTTTGGATAAGTGTTGATGCCTTCGTTCACTTTTTTTATCTTTGTTGGATGTTGGGTTACTTGATAAAGCCAATACTCGTTGTTTAGACTTTACATTGTTAGCATTAACTACCCCATCATTAACAATTTTTTTATTTCTTATCCAAAATCTAGATTTGTCTAAAGTGTTGTTGTTGTTTTGATTGTTAAAGGGGTTAGTATTTGATAAACTAACACCTTCCTTAAATAACTTCAATGTTCCTTTGTTGATGCAAGCTTCTTCTACTTGGATTTTGTTTTCTATCAACTTGGCAAAAGATGGTATGCATTGGAGTTTGAGTTGATAACTCATCTCACTATTTAGATTATCAATGAAGATTTCCATCTTTTCTTTTCAGGGACGTCTCAAGGATATCTCAAAACCATGTGTCTCCACCCCTAAAGAAACACCATGAATGTTTCATTGCTCTTTTGTTTGGTGTTACACACATCCAACATGGTGATTGCATGTTGAATGTTATAGGAGTATTGTGTGATAAATTTGTTGACTAACTCATCAAATGATCTAATGGGAGGTGTAAGTTTTGACAACCACTTCATTGTTTTTCCCTCCCAAACTTCTTGGGAATAATCTCATTAAGTAAGTGTCATCATGAGAAAATTCTAAGCTCATGGTAAAAACTTTCCCAACGTGATCATGGGGATCACTTTTACCATTGTATTTGTCATACTTTGGTATATCTGAATTTGGGGGAAAAGGTGTCATGTTTAATCTCCTATCAAAAGGGTAAGGATAGATTTCATCCAAGGAGTATCGCACTGTAGTTCCTTGTTGCATGTCTTGCATTTGTCTTTTCAGCGTTTGGATTTGTTGTCTAAGAGAAATAATGAGCTCATTTGTCCTTCGAGGGAGAGCTTCCCCTCTTTCATTAAAATTGTCCTGATTGTGGGTATGGTCTTGTTCATGGGTGTTGTCTTGTTTGTGTATGTTTTTTGGGTCATGTGTCTCTTCTTCTCTATTTTGTTCTTGATAGGCATAATTTCTAGGCCTTGTTCTTGAAATTCTCTCATCTATATTCCTTAAGTTTTTGGTATCAAAATCTTCAGGAATGCTAACTCCTTTTCTAGTTAGCATGAGTAGATATTTTTTCTTGTCTGCTTCAATAAGTCTTTCCATGAGTTTTGGGAATGTTGAATTTTCTTGACATTCTTGGAGAAGTTCCTTGGTGATCTATGTTTCGCCCATATTGGCATACTCATCCAAAGGATTGGATAATATATGACCCATACTCGATTCTGGTTGTGATTCCTTTTTTTTATTTCTCTAAGATTGAGTGACAATGGGCATTTAATATATTTATACCGTGATGAACTATTCTTCTTCTATTGGAGTTCTTGGTGGTGTTGGTGGCTCAGGTCGAGCTTCATTATATTTTATACAGAACCATGGGAACAAAGCGGGGTTAATCCTTACTCCATGATTTAGGCATTGGTTGAATGTTTCTTTTTGAATGTAATCTTTACTTCTCAAAGGTTCCTTGTCAAACTCGTTTGTTTTGCCTTGGATATACAATCACATGTGACGCAAGAATCCGTGATGTGATGCAAAGAGTTGACAATTGATATAGAGAAATTTATTCCTTTTTGCAAGTGGCTTAGAAATAGGTTGTCTCTTCTTCAACTCAGTTTTGTGATGAAGACTTGTTCTTCTCAAAATATCAGGAGTGATCATACACGAATGATCAAAGGTTGACGTTGATGTTGGATTTGGATACTTTGTTTGAATACTCAAGTTTAATTTATCATGTAGAGGTTTAGTTAGATTCACCTCCATGACAAACTGTGTCAAATGATATTGACAATCTCTTGATATGGAAACTTGACTTCACAACTTCGGGATTAAACTGGGTATGTTGTTTTGGTAGAATCTGTTGGATGGTGAAACTTCGATCATTGTTTCTGATACTTCCTGATTTTGTTGGATGAAGTTTGATCTCAAGCTAGTTTAATGATTTGAAAACTCATTCTAAGAGTGCTTTGTTGATTTTGGAATTTTTCTCACTAATGATTGGATTCAAAGTTTTACTACTGAGTTTTCTAAAGGACCAGAAAGGGTATTCAAAGCTTTTGATAAATTTTTCCCAAAGTGCAGGTTTTTCTCTCTATTTTTTCTTAATTTTGATCATGCGCTAAAACAGAGACTAGATGCACTAAAGAATGTTCAAGATGTGCTGCAGAATGTTCTCTATGCACTATGCTTCCTTTCCTATGCACTAACTTAGACTATTTGAAAATGACTAATTTGGATGGGTTATGCGCTATTATGTCCCGATTACATGCTATTGTTCAAACTTAAAGCGCTATGAAATGATTTTGATCCGCTATGTTGATGTTTGAATGTGCTAGACTGATGCTGATAAGCGCTCCTGGAAATCACCAGTATGAGATTGATTATGCGCTATGTTTTGGTTCAAGTGCACTACTAAATGTTTGCTACAGGCTAGGATGTTGCTCCTATGCACTAAATGTCATGATTTCTTTGTTTTTTCCATTTTGAAAAGTAACACTTGTGATTTTGATGGGCAATTTTTTTAAATAATAAAGACTTGAAAACACGACATATAGAAGAGATAACATTTTTGTCTATGCTGAACCAGTAGTGTATTTTTTTGAGGATGTGTTCAAATCCCTGATGTTTTCACTGGTTTGGATAACAAATAGACAAATCAAGGAGACAGTTTATTCAAAGGTCATCAACAACTTCATAGCCCACTAGTCTTGATACTTCGTCAGCTCAAACAATCATGTCACCCCCTAGAGGGCTCCAATTTTTTGCCTTTTGCCATAAATTAACTCAAAATGAATCGCTTCACAATTGAGTAGTTATCTTGGGAGATATATGGTGAGTAATCTTGGGGGTGGATTCTTCCCCACCCTTGCACTATGATGTTGAACATGTCTAGTAACTAACTTGGTCAAAGATTCTAATGCTAAAGCTCTTAATCAAGATTTCATTTGGTCTTCAGTGATGAACTCCCTTGGGAGACTTCTCAACCTTCAAAACAAAGGCTTTACATATCTTAAAGATACTGGGAGAAGGCTAATCACTGAGAAAAACTATTGAAGGAGACTTTTGTCAGCCTCCACATTTGATTATGGTGGGTTGGAACACTTGGCGATAAAGTCATTCCCACTTAGGTTGTTCCCCTCTCATTGACCACTAATCGCACCCTAAGGGAAACTTAGGAGGGAAAGCCTTCTAAAGATTTTAAGTGCTTGAAGTAAAAATAAATCATAAAAGAATGCTTTGGTTTTTTAATCACCCAATTAAAGGGAGATCATATACCTTCCACTTTCAAGATAAGGAAAACAATGATCTTTTTAACTTTCAAGGCAATGATTTGCTAAGGTCTATTTGGAGATGTTGCTCCAACAAGCATGGTGTTTTTTTTAAGCCCTTCATAGAAAAATGTGTATTTCCAAAACCTTTGAAAAATAAACCTAGTCAACAAAGTAAATCGTGATTTTGGTCAACAAAAGAAAAATCATGAAATCAATCCTTAATGAAAAATTCTTTTGCTTAGTACAAAAACAATAAAAGTGACATTCTTTTTATCCTTTGCAAAAAAATGAAAGTGAGTTTGTAATTATTTTTAACCCTTTTGCAGAAATGAAAATGAGGTTTTGTTTTAAGCACCAAAGGATAAATGAGGTTCTTTTTTAACAACACCAAAAGAAAATGGGATTCTTTTTAACTTTTGCAAAACTGAAAGTTTGTTTGTAGTTCCTTTTAATCCTTTTGTAAAAATGAAAATGAGGTTTTGTTTTAAGCACCAAAGGATAAATGAGACCTTCATTTTTAACAACAGGAAATAAACTATTTTTAAACTAATTTAAAGAGGTTAGAACAAAAATAATTAAATGCCTAAATAAAAATCCTCCAATTTGCAAACAAATATTGGTAACCTGTAGCAAAATAAAAGTTAGTGAAAAATTTAAATCCTTGGTGAGTGTAATGCTCTGCCAGAAACCCTAAAGGAAAACAATTCAACTAGGCAACTAAAAGGGTGTAATAATTTTTTTTTAAAAACTATTAAGTTTATTAATTATAACAATAGCATGTTTAACAACACAACGAAAGTCTAACATATGATTTCCTAAGGGTTACCAATGAAGATTAATTCATAAATTATATTAACACCATGGTTAATGCAATTGTTCATCTAATTAAGAAAATTAAATGCTTAAAATAAAATCTACATATACATCTAAATACCATAATGAAAGAATCAAAGTAATCCAAAGCAATTATTTTCCCATAGATCATATATACAAAAGATCAAGCAACTGAATTAACATACATTCCAATGATCCAATATTATAATATCCATAAATACATGGTTTCCAATAATACCACAGATTACAAAGTTACAATATCAAGGTTACATAAAAGTCTGATACAATTACCACAAGGTCTCAACTAAACAAAGATCACGAACATGAGCTGGTACATGAAATACGAACCAAGTACACCAGCGAAGCCTTTCCTCGCCTGAAGATACAATCCAGAACATCCGATGGTAAGTGGCACTACTACCCGACCATGTGATCTTGAAATGGAACCACCCCACCATGCTAGGAGATAGTAGAAAACCCTCAAGAAAGCAAAGTAAGACAAGTACAAAAGAACTACAAGACTCCACAAACATCCATGTAAATCAACTCAAAAAACACCAGTGACTCTAAGGAGAGAGTGTCATCGTATAGCTTAAGATGGATACCATGGTACAACCTCCATAGGTCTCGGCCCCCATCCTAGGTTATCCTGGTAACCTCTCCCAAGCCTCCGGTTCTAACTAAGTCTCATGCAGACCCTACCAATCCTTTCATGAAGACAAGGTGGTAAGTTTTCCATTCCAAGCCTTCTCGTAACATTATGAGCCCTATACTAGCACTCACCTATGAACGAGGCACATTATCTTAATTAATATTTACCCATCCCAATTCAATTATTATGTTATCACTTTTTAACTGACTTTTGATGGGTTATCCTGTCATCCACTTCGGGCACAAGCCCCACTCGAAAGCCTCTCTCTCTCATAGGACACTAACAGGAAAGGTCTCTCTACGAGAACTCTAGAGAGAAACAGACAGCCATAACTAATCCTGGCAAACCACAAGTGAAGGATACACAATCACTAACCCAAGATTGACCATTTGGACGAAACACACAATGGCTCACATCAATAAGGTTATACAACGACACCTGACCAAGGAGATATAACAACATAGGACACAATGACAACTCAACCAGAATTGCAATGAAATTAAGCTTGACTGAAAACACCATTTACACAAGATTCTAATACAGGCAATCTTTTCTTAAAACAGCCAAAAGCATAAATAACTTGCAATTAAAGATTTTCCAGAAAATAAGAAAATACAATTATATTAATACAAAGAGATCAATTTTGTCATTTGTCCAATAAGGTTAAATAAATACACATATGAATTAATCTCCTAATGTATTTCCAAACATAAATATTAAATCTAAAAATTATAAGCTTTTCCAGAAATTAACAAACTCTAAATTATTTATATATGTATAATATAATTATATGAATACATATATATATACATCGTATATATATATATACATCGTATATATATATATATATATATATATATATATATATATATATATATATATATATATATATATATATATATATATATATATATATATATATATATATATATATATATATATATAATACTCTTATAATCATATTACAACATATATTTATAGGTAACTCATGAATTAATTTCCATAGTATTAAAAAATAATACTAAATAATATAATGCCATATTAAAATAAACTATATATGAATATATATATATATATACATACATATATATATATATACATACATACATACATATATATATATATATATATATATATATATATATACATACATACATATATATACATATATCATATATCATATATATTAATTTAATTTGAATCTTAAATATAATAAACTACATGGAAATCCAAACATCAAATTTTGATTTGACAGAAATCTAGGAAATTGGGAAATAAAGTACCTTGCTACCGTTAGCAAGGGCTACCCCTAATAGCATGGGTACTGCACAGTAGTAGGTACTACCATGGTAGTACTGCTACCTTGCGATAGCAAGTACTACCACTGGTAGTATTGCTACCCTGTGGTAGTAGGTACTACCGCCAGTAGCTGTACTACTGTCGGTAGTAACTACCGAAGATTTCCCCCTTTTCAAAAAAAAAATTAATTTCCTTCAATAATAATAACATAAAAATAAATTTCCCATTTCCAGTAAAATTTGCTTTCACAGAATTATATATATTCTAAAATAATTAAATAAACTATTTTCCCAAGACTTTAATAACCCTATAAATTTAATTAATAATTAAATTTATTTCTAAAGTAAATAACCATTTCATAGAGATATAATTAAAATACTACCATAGCCAAATACCGGAACAAAATCAAACAAGAGGGAATGATTTTTCTAGTAAACCCCATTCCTCCCAAATCTTGCAATTTTCATGCACAATAAAAATCTTGGCAAAATTTGCCATAATAAACTCCCAATTTTCTCAAAATCAAATCCACAAATACTCAGGAAATAATTTCTTTCTTATAACCAAAAATTAACTTCAGGAATGGATTCTAACCAAGAATGAGAAATAATCAGACATGATTTCAAATTTGACATACACCTTAATACACACATCATACAGAGAGATGAAAGAAACATAAAATTTTTGTTAAAAACAACAATAAAAAGAAGCCACCCAACCTGGTATAGCTTTCCTGGAAGAAATTTGTAGAAGAGCTTCAACAAGCTTCCAAATAAAATTTCTCTTCACCTAAATTTCTAACCTGTTTCCTGTGTAACCCCTAAAATGAAGACCTATTCCCTTTTTAAACTAAAATTCTAGGTTGCATATCTTTTACAAAACCCTAATCTTTAATTTTAGTAATAAAAGCAATTTTTATTATTTTCTTTTCTAATTTCTTAACAAAGAAATAAGTTCACATGCAATAATTAAAAATCATTTTTCTTTATTTTATTTTCTCATGCAAATTAATTAATTTCATAAATAAAGAAATTAAAGCAAAACTTTAATTCTAATTAATTCTTTTATTCATTTATTTATTTATTTATTCTTTTGTTCTTTTATTTATTTAAAATTCTAGGAAACAATAAATGAAATTAATCTAATTTATTTTTCACTAAAATTTAAATAAAATATATTTATAATATCTTGTAGCTTGCAACTTAATTTAATAATTTCTTTTTAATTAATTAAATTTAGAAATCTCAATGCATAAAATACATAATTCCAAAAATACCAACTATGAGATACTCCATAAATTTAATTAATTAATTAAAACCACTAAACACACAAACTGAGCAAACCAAAGCAAAGATTCATAAAAAGTCAAATGACAAAATACGAAGGCCGAACAAACTGACAAGATGACCAACTGACAACACTCACATGAGTGTAATTGAATAAAATAGGGTCAGCTACTACCTCCTCCACTTCCATAAAAAAATATAAGGCACGCTCAGACTTGTGAAGCCATGTGGAGACGATACATTGTACCTACCTGGTACTTGTACCTGCAATATATAGTATCACCGAACCACACATGCATATATACAATATAGAAGACACAGCATACACACCGATGAAGGAGAATCACAACATTCCCTGTCTCACCGAAATGAGTGAAGGAAAATCATCCCCTTGCATCCAATACACTTACAGACACACAACATATAATTACACATTGCATACATAAAGTAAAGTGTCAATACATAGCAATAATCCATAAAATGTCATAAATTATCATAAATTAAAAGTACTGAAATACCGAAATTAAATTATGCATCTCATATCCAGATAAAGCATGAAATAATTTCATATAAATCTGAAAACCGCATCATGGTAATGTATCCACTGAAAGCAAGCAATAATAAAGTATGAGTCTAATGAGTTCCAACGAGGAGAGGTACTATAGTGAGATTATACAAGCCTAACTTTTACTTATGTTACAAATTATGTTTTCTTTCTGATAGAGTCACACACTGGACTTCTGCACAAACGCGCTAAAGAAAGTCACAGATATGCTAAAGAAGGACTCCTAAGCACTACACTCATTACTGAATGTGCTACACTATTATCCCAATGTGCAAGAAAGGAACTGAACTATTATGCGCTAATAGTAAGCTCATATGCCTTAGAAAAAGGTTTTGATGCACTAAATAGTATGCCAAATGAGCTACTATTTGCCCCGGATGCACTAACAAAAGTTCCCGACGTGCTAAACCAGTATTCTAGCATTCTTGTAATCTTTTTCTTGCATCAAAAATGGTGATTTATGGGGATGAGCCACAGTGGGTGTCAGAATGTTTGCCAGTATTGAGTGTGACAAAAATGTAAAAGTCAGATTCAAAAGACCCACACACCAATGATACTCTTGGTGAAAGTTATAGAAACTATTTGAGATAGTTAAACTTACCAAGGGGTGTCCCATTGTTCTCTATCTCACAAGATCCCTAAAGTCTCACTTTTTCTCTCAGATCATTGAGCAAAGTGGCTTAGGAATGACAACTCTAAGAACAACTAATGTTTGATTTATAAGCATGAATGCATTCCTAAGACATGTTTTATACTATAACTATGATGATTAAGCTAGCATAAAGATGATAATAAGATTAGCAAATCTATCCTAACATGATATACTACTCTAGCATGGATATTCTATTATATTAAAATGCTTCTAAATGCTATTATGATTTAACAAAGAGAGGCTACAATGCTTAGTAAAATGACTATAAGTTTGATACACAAAGACTTTGATATATCATTAGCAAAATGACTATAAGTTTTATGCATTAAAGCTTCTATATCAAAATGAGAGAATGAGAGCTCCATTTATAGGAAAAATAGGGCAATGGATGGTCAAGATTGGATAATCTTAACAAGGGCCGGGATTGAAAGTTAATCAATCCATGTTTACAATTCTCGCCAATGAAATGGTGACAATTGTCAACAAGAGGTTGCTTGAGATGAGATGTAAGAAGCACTAAATGCTTGAGAAGACATGAAGTTTTCCCTAGGATGTAAGGGTTAAGGTTAGGTTAAGGTTATCCAATGGATAAAGCTTTTACCCAAGGGGTAAACTCTTGTGCAAGGGTTAAAGGGATAAACAAGGGTAAAGACATGAGTTCTTGATAAGACCCTTAGGTTAAATGAGGGTTGAGTTAGAGAGAAAGTCTCTAACCATGCAAGAAGGGTGAGTTAACCATTAATGGTTATGAAGACTTTGGGGAAAAATTTGTAAGAGTCCTTCCAAATTTGGGGGAACTCAGCAAGTTAGCTTGTTAAAGACATAAAGGCTTTATTTCTTTTAGAAGACTTTCCTCCAAATTTGAGAAGCGACCTCCCCAAATTTAGGGAAAGGACATGATTAGGAGTTAATTAGGATAATTAGAAAGGATTAGAAGAATCTAGAAGGGGGTTTAAAATGCAAGTGGGAGATGTGTTGGCAAATGCACACTCCAGTGAGAAATTATAGGTGATTGAAGGTATTGTCATTGATGGCAACCTTGCAATCATATGATACCAGTAGACAAATACAGGAACCGGCACCGACAAACTCTACACCGGTATACAGAACACCAACACCGAAAAGGAAGACTACTGACACCCTAGCCGACAAGAATTTTGTGTATTTATATTTTTTAATTAATTGTAAAATATTTTCTAAGCTGACTTGGTGGATTTAATATGACTCATATAAGTATGAGATCATTATAGATCATTTATGATATGAAGTAGGAAAATATAATAGTAGACCTAATGTGCGAATTTAATGAGATAAAGGTCTATGTATTTTGCAGAGCTTAAACTGGTACTGAATCTGGCATAGTAGATGCTAATCTGAAGTAGTACAAGATATTGGATTGTATAATCCAATTTTGTAAGTCAGTATGAATTATTTTGTAACAAAGCAATGAGCTCTAGGCACTTGGCCTTCCTTCATGTGCAGGCCCCTATTGTAAATTGTAATATTCCCTTATTGACCAGTAAGCGAATATTGTGGGTCACAAATCCCACCGAATTTTTTCCCACACTAGGTTTCCTCGTGAAAAATACTGTGTTATGGTGTGTCTCATATGTTGTGGTTATTGTTCTCATTTAGTGCATTACTTTTGGTTTACTAGTACACAGTTTTGATATGCTTTTCATGTTATAATTAAAGCAAATTATTATACCAGTCAAATACTGATTTACCCCCCCCCCCCCCCCTCTCAGTATCTTTGGGAATCTTAACAATTGGTATCAGAGCCTGGTCCTCTATTTTCAAAATCCTAACAGCTTGAGGAAGATTTTGACACCGATAGAGATGGAAAACCTAAGGAAGCAATTGGAAACAACTCTTTTAGACTATGATGCAGAAAAGGTGAAAAATATCAAGCTTGAAGATGACCTGAAGGCTGCACATGATATCGTTCAAGGAATTCAAGAAAATCTTACAATTGCAAGGAATAAGAGAATAGAACTTTGTGAAAAGATGTAGAATGATAATGATGATAAGGAAACTCTTAATGATCTGGTAAACAAACTGAGACAAGAAAATAGTACAATGAAGAATGAGATGCAAGATATGACTATGAGATTTTTTAAAGAAATTGAAGATAGAAAGAAGAATGAAGATGACTTGGTTAGAAGACTGAATGATGCTGGAAATGAAAACACAAGACTCGGTCATGAAAATGATATGTGGAAGATAGATTTGATGCATAAACAAAATGACACAAATGAACTCATGAGACAAAAAGGAATCTTGGAAAGTGAACTGGCTGCTGCAAATCATCACAAGGAGAAATTCAAGAAAAGTTTAGAAGAACTTGATGACATGCTGAAAAACTAGAAACCTAATGGAGACACAAATGGTCTTGGCTTTGAAGTTGGTGAAAGCTCTAGTACTGCAAACAATCATAATCATAGTAAACCAGTAAGACAACCTAATGCTTACAAATTTAATGGGAAATGCTTTAACTGTAACAAGTATGGTCATAGAGAAAATCAATGTAGATCTAGAAACTATCAGAACACCAACACACCCACCGGTCAATGTTCTAAATGCAACAAAGTTGGTCATAATTCAGAAAATTGTAGAATGAATGTAAGATGTTATGTTTGTGGAAGATTTGGACACTTATCTAATCAATGCAGAACACAAACAGGCATAGGATATGGGAAAGCTATTCAGAAAAAACAACGTGACTTGTTATGATTGTAACAAGATTGGACATATTGCAAAATTTTGTAGAAGCAAGGCATCACCGACAAATAACAAAGGTCCTAGCTTGAAAGGTAAAGAAAAGGTTGAAGAGGTAAAGAAAGAATTCTAAAAACAATGGATCAGAAAGTCAGATCAGAATGTTGATAGGAATACTCCTCCATCGGCATAATAGAGTATCACTCCATCGGCAGGAGACTCTTCATCTAACTAAAGGAAAATCCTTTGGGGGTTTAGCAATAGATTGAAAAACATGCTATTATACCCTCGGTTGATGGTAAGAACTTAAATTACTTCTATACCCGTAGATGAGTTAAGTTGTGACTTAACTGGCAAGCATTAAATGTGGTAGTTGGAGAAAATAACATTATAAAGCAAGTGTTTTAGCTCCTTTTTCATTCACCGAGCATTCAAATCTTTAAGAGCATGAAAATTTCTGAGTGAAGACATCCTTAGCGAAAGGTGAAGCAGTTCATCCAAGCACTCATCCTTAAGGAAGATTGAGGTGTTTATAACTATGGCTTCCTCATCCACACCTGAATTTATTGCAAACCCTACTACGATTGAAGTTATCAAGCGCCCTAGACCCATATTCAAATTCATTCCCAAAATAGCAAAGAAGGTGATAGTTCTGATACTTAATATAAGTATAGATCCAATACCCAACAAGATGAGAAGGGGGGGGGGGTGAATCATACAAACTTAATCATCCATAAAAACATCAGATTCAACCTCGGTAACATATATTTCAGTAATATAACCAAAATTATTAAACATGCAAACTCAAAAGCATATGAACATCATAAACCTCATAACACCAGATTTAAGGTGGAAACCCAAATAGGGAAAAACCACTATGGGATTTCGGACCCACTAAGAAATATACTCTTCTAGAGTATGCTCGATTAAAAGCAAATCCCATTAAAGATTACAAACACATTGCTAGATGTGACCCGGTTAAGGGATTTCCCTCAGATCTATTAGGATCTTCACCTTGTTAGAAGTTACCTTGTTAAAGGGTTTCAAACACTCAATCTTAATGTCACCTTGCTAGAGGGTTTTACAAATAAGACTGTTAAGTCCACTCGGTTAAGAGATTTTTTGTCACTTTCACAAAATAACAGTAATAAAATCTATCTACAACTTCACATCTAAAATGCTATAGCAGATTCTTATTTCTTCAATACAATCTAGACATAGAACTAATCTTGGCTATCTGCTACGCTTCTATACTCTATTATTCAAACAGGTCTTCAAGCTTCTGTGCTCGGTAATCACTATGTAGCATCCCTATGCATACACTTGCCTGCATACACTGTTTATCAACAATTTCCTATTTATAAACAATCAGGTAACCGCTTAATCTCCTTGATCACATTTCCCATGATCAATCATAGCAATCAGATCTTCAATCTCATCCAGGTTCAATGTATCCTTCGATCTGAAAATGTTTTACCCCACCTTGGAACTTGCATATTAGTCTTGGAACTTGTGCCAGGGTATTGTGGTTCAATCTGAGCTATAGATCTTCATGCCGACTTTTAATTGCCTTAGATTCGTTAGCAAACTTCATTCTTGGCTCACCAATCATTGATCAGTTCCAACTCATTAGCTTCCTTCATTATAAGAATGCATGTAAACATTTAATGCATTCTGTTATAGCTCAGTTATAACTCAGTAACAACTTGGTGAATACTAAACTTCAATCGGTAGACATTCCACCTTCATTAACCGATAGCGATAACCTTAGGGTTTACCGACTAGGTTCCTTAGGGTTTACCGACTAGGTTCTTTGCTTGATAACATAGTATAGTATTAACCTTTACATTTTACAACATATGTATGATGTTAAAACAATCTAATCATCATGATCTCATCATTGTCTGACTCGGTACTAGTTGCCCTTTGAATACCTTATTCATCCCCTTATTCATCATATTCTTTGCTATGTCTTTTACCGACATCTTTATAATCTTCACATCATACTTCTCAAGATATGGCAACATCGTACTGAATTAGAAAATTAATTTCTTGACATCGATGACAAAATAATAATATCAAGACAGTAAACATATTTAATCAGTTATATCCATAATCATCAACAACCTTCTCAATATCCTTATGAAATGCCAACAACCTTTCATTGTCTATTATAATGCAATATTGCCAATAGAAGGATGATACCATAGGTACATTCTCTAAAATACCTAAGGGAGTAGTCTATGCAGAGGATCCTAGAATATACATATATTATTATATAGAAGAATTAGGTGATGATGAGATTAAGAATGTATGTATAGGACTATGATTTGTGATGTAGATGGTAATGTCAAACCGGAACACAAGGTAATAGAAACCCTATGTTTTGTGGATATTCTTAGCATTCCTGATTTTCCTAAAGCTGTGATAAGAATAGTTCCAAGAAGAGTCCATGGAGAATTATTTTGGTTGGATTCCATCCATAAGATCACCAAGGAAGCAATTAGGGCAGTGATAGGGCTACCTTCCATTGGTAGCAGGCCTGACAAAATAAAAAAGGTGTCAAATGACATGGTGATGAAACTAACTAGTGCAACTTTTGACAAAAGATCTCTAAGGGTAAATGATGTGAAGGACATCAATGTCAGATTTGTCAGTATGATTTTAGGCTATAAGGCTATACATGCAAATAGGTTAAACTCAGTATCTAGCCTATGTATCAAAAGTGCATATGGCATGGTTAATGATAATGCTAGAATAGATATGTGTGAATGGCTCAAAAATGAATTGATAGACAATCTAAAGAAGATCAAAAGGGATAAGAAAGGAACCTATAGATTTGGAAATTTGCTTGTTTACTTGATGTTGTACACTACTAAGCAAGTACCCGGTATTGGTAGGAAAGACTTTGGCTTTGACATACCAGTAGGAAAGCAACTATTTGATTTATTAAACAACATGGGAGAAGATAGAGAGAAAAACATAAATGAACATTTTCAAGCATTGAAGGCTGAAATGAAAACTAGAATAAGGCTGCCACAGGACATTGTAGACAAATATCAAAAGGAAATATGTTTTGTAATCAAGAAAGATGAAATCTCGATGGTTTGCAAACTAGTCTTGTTTTGTATGAATGACCTCTCCTTTTTCATTTAGCTTGTTTCTGAAAATCCACTTTGTACCGATTACATTTTTGTCCTTCGATCTTGGGATTAGTGTCCATGTGCATTCTTCTTGATTTGATCAATCTCTTATGTCATAGCATTTATCCAATCTTCACTGTTAAATGCCGCTTTCATTATTCTCGGTTCAAATTCAGATATCAAACATGTGTTCTATTTTAGTTTGTTCCTTGTCATCACTAGATCATCCTTATCTCCTATAATCTGACTTGGTGCATGATGTCTCCTGACATACTTGGCTAATATAGGCTTGGTAGGCTCTGTATGATCTTCTTCATTACTCGGTAACTGGATATTCTCTTCATTTTCTTCAACAGTCTTCTCGGTAGGACTTCTTTGTTGAACATAGACAAATTCATCATAGTCTTCTAGTTCCATGGAATTTCCTTCATCATTTCTTTCTGCAAATTCATCAATTTTCACATTTGCACTTTCTACCATTTTGTTAGATGATTTGATCAGACATTTAAATGCTTTGCTTCTAGAAGAGTAACCTAGAAACGTTCCTTCTTCACTTTTCTGATCAAATTTGCCATTCTATCATCTTTATGAACATAGCATCTACTTCCAAAGATTTTAAAATAACTTACATTAGGTTTTTTATCATACCAGATTTCAGATGGTGTCTTCAAAGTACCTTTCTTCAATTGTACTCGGTTCAGGGTGTAAACTATTGTTCTTATTGCTTCTCTCCAAAATGTTTCTGGCACCTTCTTTTCAATCATAAGTGTTCTAGCATAATCCACAATAGATCTGTTTCTTCTCTCAGCTATTCCATTTTGCTGTGGGGTCCTCGGTGCAAAGACTTGCCTTTTAATACCATTATCATTGCAAAACAAGTTGAACTCATTAGATGTGAACTCTCCTCCTCTATCTGATCTAAGACATTTCAGTTGTCTTCCTCTTTCATTTTCAACTCTTGCCTTGTACCGTTTAAACATTTGAAAAGCTTCTAATTTTTCTTTTAAAAACATTACTGACATCATCCTTGAATAGTCATCCACAAATAATATGAAATATTTATCACCATAATAACTTTGAACTTTCATAGGACCACAAAGATCAGTGTGCACAAGATCTAAAATTTCCTTAGAAGTGTAAGACTTACTTGTAAAGCTTGATCTTGTCATCTTACCCATCTGGCATCCTCGGCACATAGCATTCTCAGGTTTTTCAAGACTCGGTAGGCCTCTTACTCAGTGCTTCTTGCTTATTTTGATCAGATTATCAAAATTTTACATGACAAAACCTTTTATGCCATAACCAGGTATCATCTATCTTTGCATATAAACACTCATTGTAAGTTGAGTCAAGGTGAAATGTGTTACCTTTTGTTTGTGTCACAGTAGCAGCTAACTCTCCATGTTTGTCATAAACATTGATAGTTCCTTTCTGAAACTCTATTCGGTAACCTGTGTTGTTTAGCTATGCTACACTCAACAAATTGTATTTCAAACCTTTAACCCAATAAACATCATTACATTTTGCATTGTCAAGAAGTGTTATGGATCCTTTACCTCTTACCGGACATGGTGCATCATTACCAAATCTAACCTAGCCTCCATCATAATCTTCTAATATAACAAACTTGTGTTTATCTCCTGTCATATGATGTGAGCATCCACTATCTATAATCCAAGAATCATTTTTACTTATATGAGATAGTAGGGATTTTTCTCTATACCTTTCTTCATCTGATCCATCTTTGATAGCCACATAAACAATTTCCTCTATATCAGTATCATCTGATTTATCATCATTAGATTCCTCATTAGCTATTAAGCATGTCTTTTTATCTCTTCTTCTAAAGTCTCGGTGTCCTCTGTAATGATTATCTTTCTGTCTATCATCTCAATAATCTCTCTTTTCAGTGGAATCTTTGTCAGGACAATTAGAAGCCATATGTCCTATCTTATCACAATTGAAACATTTCAAAGGTAGTTTTCCTTTATACTTACCTTTGCCTCTCGGTAACCTTTTGGCTAATAGTGCTTCAAACTCTTCTTGCTTTCTTATTTTCTCATATAATTTGTGTGCTACATCCATGTTCTTACGAAATCTTTCACTTGCTCCACTGTGATCTCCTTCAGAGTACTTATACTTTCTTTCATTGAAATCACTAGATTCATCAAGATGAAAAGAACTAAATGTAGATTCAACTTTATTTACCAAAGATCCACTATTATCAAAATTACTTAACTCAAATGCATGTAGCTTACCAATAGTAGCATCTAAAGAAACTGGCATATTAGGTATAGACCTCAATTCATTGATTGCTGAGACTCAGATTGCATAAGCTAGTAGAAGGGCTCTTAACAACTTACTTGTTATATCCTTTTCTTCAATAGTTCCACCTGCTCCTTTGATTTGATTGACAGTCTCATTTAGTCTTGTACTATACTGGGTTATGTTCTCACCTTAATTCATCCTCATAGATTCAAGTTGTCCTCTTAGACTATCTAATTTTGCTCTTTGAACATGTTCATCTCCACCATATACTGATATGAGCTTATCCCACATTGCCTTTGCATCATTGCAGCCTTCTAGATCATTAAACTCTGAACCGGTCAGTGCAGATGTTATTTCAATCATTGCTTGAATATGTTCTTTCTTTGCCTTTATCTCTTCCATAGTCAATGGATAGGTGCTTGGGGTGACAAAATCATTCTCCAGATGGTATACTGCATATTCTCCAACTCCTGATAGATGTAGCTTCATCCTTTTCTACCATGTAGAGAAACTTGACTTGTTCAGCTTTGGTGCATCCCTCTTATACATCTTTGGATCTTTAACTCAAGTGCCTTCAATCTTTCCTTCCGAAGTCCAAAGCTCTGATACCAATTGATAGTTTTGATACTTAATATAAGTACAAATCCAATACCCAACAAGATGAGAGGGGGGGGGTGAATCATACAAACTTAATCATCCATAAAAACATCAGATTCAACCTCGGTAACATATATTTCAGTAATATAACCAAGACTGTTAAACATGCAAACTCAAAATCATATGAAGATCATAAACCTCATAACACCAGATTTAACGTGGAAACCCAAATAGGGAAAAACCACTATGGGATTTTGGACCCACTAAGAAATATACTCTTCTAGAGTATGCTCAGTTAAAAGCAAATCTTGTTAAAGATTACAAACACATTGCTAGATGTGACCCGGTTAAGGGATTTCCCTCAAATCTGTTAGGATCTTCACCTTGTTAGAAGTGACCTTGTTAAAGGATTTCAAACACTTAATTTGAATGTCACCTTGCTAGAGGGTTTTACAAATAAGGCTATTAAGTCCACTTGGTTAAGAGATTTTTTGTCACTTCACAAAATAATAGTAATAAAATCTATCTGCAACTTCACATCTAAAATGCTAAAGCATATTCTTATTTGTTCAATACAATCTCGACATAGAATTAATCTTGTCTATCTGTTACACTTCTATACTCTGTTATTCAAACAGGTCTTCAAGCTTCTATGCTCGGTAATCACTATGTAGCATCCCTGTGCATACACTTGCTCGCATACACTATTTATCAACAGTTTCCTATTTATAAACAATCAGGTAACTGCTTAATCTCCTTGATCACATTTCCCATGATCAATCATAGCTATCAGATCTTCAATCTCATCTAGGTTCAATGTATCCTTCAAACTAAAAATGTTTTACCCTGCATTGGAACTTGCATATTAGTCTTGGAACTTGTGCTAGGGTATTGCGGTTCAATCTGAGCTGTTGATCATCATGCCAACTTTTAATTGCCTTAGATTCGTTAAAAAACTTCATTCTCGGCTCACCAATCATTGATCAGTTCCAGTTCATCAACTTCCTTCATTAAATAATGCATGTAAACATTTAATGCATTCTGTTATAGCTCAGTTATAACTCAGTAACAACTTGGTGAATACTAAACTTCACTCGGTAGACATTCTGCCTTCATTAACCGATAGCAATAACCTTAGGGTTTATCGACTAGGTTCCTTAGGGTTTACCAACTAGGTTCTTTGCTTGATAACATAGTATAGTATTAACCTTTACATTTTACAACATATGTATGATGTTAAAACAATCTAAACATCATGATCTCATCATTGTCTGGCTCGGTACTAGTTGCCCATTGAATACCTTATTCATCCCCTTATTCATCATATTCTTTCCTGTGTCTTTTACCGACAACTTTATAATCTTCATATCATACTTCTCAAGATATGGCAACATCATATTGAATTAGAAAATAAATTTCTTGACATCAATGACAAAATAATAATATCAAGATAGTAAACATATTTGATTAGTTATATCCATAATCATCAACAACTTTCTCAATATCCTTATGAAATGCCAACAATCTTTCATTGTCTGTTATAATATAATATTGCCAACAGGAGGATGATACCATAGGTGCATTCTCTAAAATACCAAAGGGAGTAGTCTATGCAGAGGATCCTAGAATATACATACATTATCATATAGAAGAATTAGGGGATGATGAGATCAAGAACATGTATAGGACTATGATTTGTGATGTAGATGGTAATGTCAAACCGGAACACAAGGTAATAGAAACCCTAGGTTTTGTGGATATTCTTAGCATTCCTGATTTTCCTAAAGTTGTGATAAGAATAGTTCTAAGAAGAGTCCATTGAGAATTATTTTGGCTGGATTCCATCCATAAGATCACCAAGGAAGTAGTTAGGGCAGTGACAAGGTTACCTTCCATTGGTAGCAGGCCTGACAGAACAAAAAAGGTCTCAAATGACACAGTGATGAAACTAACTAGTGCAACTTCTGACAAAAGATCTCTAAGGTTAAATGATGTGAAGAATCAATGTCAGATTTGTCAATATGATTTAGGCTATAAGGCTATACATGCAAATATGTAAAACTCAGTATCTAGCCTATTTATCAAAAGTGCATATGGCATGGTTAATGATAATGCTAGAATAGATGTGTGTGAATGGCTCAAAGATGAATTGATAGACAATCTAAAGAAGATCAAAAGGGATAAGAAAGGAACCTTTAGATTTGGAAATTTGTTTGTTTTCTTGATGTTGTACACTACGAAGAAAGAACCCGGTATTGGTAGGAAAGACTTTGGCTTTGACATGCTGGTAGGAAAGCAACTATTGGATTTATTAAACAACATGGGAGAAGATAGAGAGAAAAACATAAATGAACATTTTCAAGCACTAAAGGCTCGAATGAAAACTAGAATAAGGCTACCACAAGCAATTGTAGACAAATATCAAAAGGAAATATATTTTGTAATCAAGAAAGATGAAATCTAGATGGAGGCAGTTATCCCTAGGACTATCTCGGTAACTGAAATGGGATATGAAACAGATGATAACATCATTGAAACATATGCAAAAGCTTTCCTTGAAGCACCCAAGGAACCCTTTCAAGAAATCTTTGGTAATGCAGAAACAATTGAGAGTGGAATTCGGTCAAAGAAAAGACTTAAGAAAGTTGAACAAACAGTCAGAAAAGGCACTAGACAAGCTAAAGCAATTAAGGAAGATGTATTAAAACAAACTGGTATCAAGGAAAGTGAGTTGGAAGAATCTCAATCGGAACCTCATCTTTCACTGATTGGAACTTCTTCTGAAAGTGATATATTGGCAGTATTCAAAAGGGTAGAAAGGAAAAGAAAACCCTCACCGGCACCCTCACCTACACCTAGGAAAACAAGACAAAAGCAACGGGCAATTAGGCCTTATGTTAAGAAGTTGACTCCGAAGAAGAAGAAGATAAAACAAGATATTGCTCCACTAGATAAACTTCTTAGTGAAATAACAGAGGATATAAAGTTGAAAAACATTAGCAAACTGTATAATACACTTTCTCCTGATAAAGCATAGAAAATAGTGTAATTTTAGACTTGGATATATACAAGAAATTTTTGTTGGAAATTGTTGATGAGATACCCAATGATTTGTATAGAAGACTAGAAGCCAGAAGGGTAGCCATTGTTGAGCTAGATAGGAAAATAAAAATTGAAAAATTACTCGCAATGCATCCAGTTAACTCACCTGATGAAATAGACCAATTAATCAGTGAGGCTAACCAGACAATGTTTTCAACCACTCACCGGCATGTACCACTGATGGCAAGCCAAGTGAATGAAGTTTCTAAAGAAACAACAGATGCATGGGACATATTCTTTGTTGAAAAAGAAAAATAGGAAGAACTCAAAAGACCCAAGACCATCAGGGTATACCAAAAGGACAAGGATAAGGGGAAAGGTAAGGTAGGTGGACCTCCAAGCCTTAAAATAACTGATAATGTACCCCCACCTCCTTCTGATACTCCACCAGCACATACTACTGATAGTCAACTGGCCACAGAGAGTATGGAGACTCCTCTAGAGGATACAAATCCTAAGTCATATATTTTGTGATACTGTAAATATAAGCATAGAAAAACCAATAAAGAAATCAGCAGAGGACACCATTGGGAAAGAAGCAATGGTAAATGAAACTAAAAAACAATCAGAGGTAAATACAGAGAAACTAGAAGTGCAGATAGAGACTACATCTGAGAAACCGACAACTAAGAGCTTAGAGAAACCTTCTGAGACACAGATGGAGAAACGAGAACAAAAACAAGTTCAAACATGGGTTCAAACTAAAATAGTGCCACTGGCTAAAGCTGAAAAGCCAAAACCTTTGCTAGCAGAAATGTAAACATAGACTGACCCACTAGAGGTCGAAACAAGCAAGGTTATTACTATAACCGACAATGGGGAAATTGTGAAAGTAGTTGGACAAACATCTAGTACTTCAATAGTAGAATTTTGGCCTACAAATGTGACAGAGGTCTTACTGGACTCCATAAAGAAAGATCACAGAGTCTAATGCACAAGCCTATAAGGCTATTGATGACACAATTCCCATTCTTAGATTGATAGCACCAAAGTGAATTGTGGATAATGAAGATTCTTTAGGTCAACTAGACACATTGCCTAAATTCATCACTGCCAACATTTTGAGAGTTGATCAAATAAATGAGGAGACATTTAAAGAGAGAATGAATAAAGAAATAGAAAAATTCTTTGAGGAAATAGTGAAGGAGAATAAGGAGAAAATGGAAACCTTATTACTGACACTAGGAGAATCAATTTTGAATTTTAAGAAACTATATAGAGATACCTGCGAAACCAATATTTTGATAGAGGACATAGATTTAGAGATCCAAAAAGCTCAAGAAGAAATCAACAATATTGCTAACAATTTAATAGGATCATCAGATTCATTTCTGGAAATTGAAAAGAACATTGCAGATCTTGAGGAGAAAATTGAGAAATTAGAAAAAGAAAAAGAAGAGATAAAGGTTAAGGCAAAGAACTTAAAATGCAAACTAAGTCCTAAACTAGATTACCTCATTTCTTTGAGAAAAGAAATTTCTGAGGCTCTGGTTCCCAGACTCAAGACACTGGAAGAGAAAATGCACACTCACTGGTATAGTTCAGAGAATAGAAGCGGCATTAAAGGATAGCAAAAGGTTCAACGACAATCTAAACTTGGTGTTGGCAGGCCCTTTCAAGATTATAACCCACCAGTTACAAGGATCTAGGCAGGAACCACACAACACTGATAGTGAATGACAACCTTTGTCATTGATGTCAAAGGGGGAGTAGTGGAGATGAGACAAATGACCAGAAGAAAGGACATCATCTGCTCAAAGGGAGCACTCAATTTTGAAACAACATTTTTTGGAAAGACAATTTTGGAAAACCATTTTTGGATTTTTCTCATGAGTGTTGCCATCAATGCCAAAGGGGAAGATTGTTGGCAAATGCACACTCTAATGAGAAATTGTAGGGGATTGAAGGTATTTTCATTGATGGCAACCTTGCAATCATATGATACCGGCAAACAGATATAGGCATTGATAGACAGATATAGGCACCGGCAGACAGATATAGGCACCAGCACCGACAGACTCTACACCAGCATACAGAGCACCGGCATCGAAAAGGAAGACTATCGGCACCCTGGCCGACAAGAATTTTGTGTATTTATATTTTGTAATTAATTGTAAAATCTTTTGTAAGCTGACTTGGTGGATTGTAATATGACTCATAAAAGTATGAGATCATTATAAATCATTTATGATGCGAAGTAGGAAAAGATAATAGAAGACCTAATGTGTGAATTTAATGGGATAAAAGTTTATGTATTTTGTAGAGCTTAAACTAGTACTGAATCTGGCATAGTAGATGCTGATCTGAAGCAGTACAAGATATTGGATTTGTATAATCCAATTTTGTAAATCAGTGTAACTTCTTTTGTAACTGAGCAATGAGCTCTAGGCACTTGGCCTTCCTGCATGTGTAGGCCCCTATTGTAAAAAGTAATATTCCCTTACTGGCCAGTAAGCGAATATTGTGGGTCACAAATCCCATCGAGGTTTTTCCCACACCAGGTTTCCTCGTTAAAAATACTGTGTTATCGTGTGTCTCATATGTTGTGGTTATTGTTCTCATTTAGTGCATTACGTTTGGTTTACTGGTACACAATTTTGATATGCTTTTCATGTTATAATTCAAGTAAATTATTATACTAGTCAGATACTGATTCCCCCCCCCTTCTCAGTATCTTTGGGAATCCTAACAAGATGTAGGATTTTGCAAGTGGATGGAGGAGGATTTTAATTAAAACAAAATTACTTTATTTCAACAAAATAGATGCAACTTGCATAAATATAAGTGGGGGATTTAAATAAATTAATTAAATTTGTTTATTTGCAAGGATCAATTTAATTAAAAAGGGAGAAAGGGGAATTCAAATAGATAAAGTAATTTATTTAATTAAAGGCTAGAAAAGGTTTAGGTGAACTTAATTAAATAAATTGAGTAATTCATTTTATTAAATAGATGAATGTGAAGAAATTAATTAAATACAATTTAATTAAATAGAGGAATGGAGTTAAAATCAAAATAAAGTGGCTAGATTTATACGTCTACACCTAGATTATTATGATGATGGATTACTCTTGATGATTGATATGCAATCCATGTGATATATGTGTGTTTCATGTTTGTTTATATTGATTTGATGACATTATATTATGTACTAACCCTATTGTATGATGAGGATGACTATGATATTGCTTGATGTTTGCGAGTGTCTTCTACTGCATTTGTGATAAGTAACAATGTCATACCACTCATTCATGAGCATGATATGTGTTGCTGATGAAAGGTTTGTAGGTACCAGACATCGACTCCACTTGGATTCACATGTCTGAGCATGTCTTATCCCAACAGTAAGTTGATCCAAGATGATATGAAAACCCACTCTATACTCTAGGTTTAAGTTGATTGCCTTGTTGGTTTAGAGTCTTGGTGCGAGTTGTTGTTTAGCGCCTCTTGATTCCTTGGGTTATTCTTGTGCTGTAGAGTTATGTTTATTGTTTGGATTAATTATTATTAATGAACTGATTAATTGATTTATATATTTTAGTAATATTAAATTAATTAATAAATTATTATAGTTTAAAACACTAAATTAAATAAACAGTTGATATAAATATATAAATATTATTGTATAATTATTATTATTTTATCCTTTGGTATTTAGAGTAATGATTTAATATTATTATACTTTATCAAAGAATAACTAATTAATTATTATTTATATAATTTATTGAGGTTATTTAATTATATTCTTTTGATTCTATAATTTATCATCTTTATTTAATTAATTGTGCCCATGGGCTTTTTTTATATTGGTTAATCATATTATTTTAATTACTATACCTACTCTTGGTTCTTAATTTTATTACTTGTCCTACTTACCCTATTTTACTATTGGTTGGTAGCTTGGTAAGATAGCAAAATATTATTTTATATTATTTATGCAAAATATTGGTTTGGTAGGTCTATTATATGGTTTCTTCAAATTTTCTGATTGGTTTAGAGTTTCCTGTAGTTGAAGTTTAATTTTTATTTATTTCACTTTCTAAGTGTGCTATAAAGTTACCATTTGGTTTGGATCAGATTTCAAATTTTCTTGAAGCTTGGCTTGAAGATTTGATTTCTTGGTTGGTGATTGTTGTGTTCTTCACTGAATTTTCTATTGATTTAAAGTGCAATTTTCATGTTGGGGCTTTTGTTCTCTTCTTTCCGAATTTCATTTTTGAATGCCTATATACTTTGTGCCTAATTAAAAGATTGTTTTGGGATTTAGAATAGTTTTTAGAGATTGAATTTATAATTGGAAAATATTTGGGAAGAAAGTGATTTTGAAACAAAATTTGTAGATCCTTGTTTTCAGCTTGAAATATTGCTTGTCGGGAGTGCATTTTCTAGCTTATTCACTATGAATGCTAATTAATCCTCTTTGTGATTGAGATGTGATGATAAGATTTGAATTTTTTATGATAATTCTTTGTTTGATGTACTATGTGTATCTTGTCTCAATATAGTTTTTTAGGTGATTTTGGGCTTCCTGAAGCTTATCGAAAGACATTTTGGTTCTCAGTGATATACATTTTATGGGGATAGACCTTGAAAAGGATTTGCGATTGTATTGCAACTTAATTTAGCTTGTTTAAGGTCTCCTTGAGGTTTTTGTGTTATTAGTGCTTCTCTCCTTTGATATTTTGTGTTTAAGTGTCATTTTGAGCACTATGGGAGAAGGTTCTTTATGCAGTTTTCTTTTTGTGAGTCTGCAACCTTGTAATTTTGTACTCCCTCTGATTTTTGGAGTTTCCAGACCTACTCGGTTGGTTTTGAGTGCCTTTTTTTACCCCTTAGATTATTTGGGCAAGTAGCTTGGCCTTAGGTTTGCATTTTGCTTGATTTTTGGCTTCTTTACCGAAAGCACTAAAAAAAATAACAAAAATGCCACCATATGGACTAGGAGCACCACTATACGGACCAGGGGCACTACCATATGACCCAGGAATGTGATTATTCATCCCAAGGTTGTTGGGGAATGTGCCAAGAGAGATGAAGTCTTGAAACTGAGAAATTGTTTGGTAAGAAGGCTTTTATTAAAGAATCTAGACCTAAAATTCTCATCCATTACCTATATGTTGAATTATCACAAAGAAAAGAAAATGAAATAAGAAGATGGCTATGGTGAAAGGAAAACCGACATAGCACAAGTTGTTTAATTCCACAAATTGCCCCCCACAGGGTTATGGAGAGAACCTTATGGAAGTATATGTTGATTCCCTCGAGTAGTAGTTTGCCAAGTACTTTGTAGTCCCATGTTGAAATTGATGTTGTAACCCTATCCATGATATAGGCCCTACCTTCTGCTATGTCCTTGCCATCTTCTCTGATCATCTTTGTGAAGCTTGTGCAGGGAATTCTCAAAATAAAATTCCCACCCAGAGCTCCCATTACCCTTCGTTGTTCGAATCCTAGTCATTATTATTAATTAATTGATTAATGGATTTATATAGTTTAATAATGGTAAATTAATTAATGAATTAATATAGTTTAAAATAAAAAATTAAATAAATAGTTGATATAAATATTTAAATATTATTAAATGTAGTTATTATTATTTTATCACTTGGTAATTAGAGTAATGATTTAATTTTATTATTGTTTATGTAGGATTAATTAATTAATTATTATTTATTTAATTTATTGAGGTTATTTAATTATGTTCTTTTGATTATTTAATTTATGGGCTTAATTTAATTAATTGTGCCCATAGGTTTTATTTATATTGGATAATCATACTATTTTAATTCCTATTTGTACTCTTATTTTGCTATTGGTCGGTAACTTGGTAAGTTAGATAAATATTATTTTATATTATTTATGCATAGATTTTTTGGGTTGGTAGGTATATGATATGGTTTCCTTGAATTTTCTGATTGGCTAAGAGTTTCCTATAGTTGAAGTTTAATTTTTATTTATTTGGCTTTTTGAGAGTGTTGGCGGGTTACCATTCTGCATAATTTTGGATTAGGTTTTGAATTTTATTGAAGCTTGGATTGAAGATTTCATTTCTTGGTTGTTGATTATTGCGTTCTTCATCAAACTTTCTTTTGATTTGGAGTGCGATTTTTCAGGTTGCAGCTTTTGTTCTCTTCTTTGCAAATTTCATTTTTGAAAGCCTGTATACTTCGTGCTTGATTAAAAGATTGTTTTGGGTTTTAAAATTGTTTTTAGAGACTATATTTGCAATTGGAAAAGATTTGGGAAGGAAGGGATTTTGAAAGAGAATTTGCAGATCCTTGTTTTTAGCTTGAAATATTGCTTGTTAGGAGTGCACTTTCTATCCTATTCACTATGAATGGTAATTAATCCTTTTGTGATTGATATATGATGATAAAATTTAAATTTGTTATGATATTTCTTTCTATTTCTTTGAGTCGTTCTTGTCTCAATATGGTTTTTAGATGATTTTGGGCTTCCTGAAGGTTGACACGAGTCATTTTGGTTCTCGGTGATTTGCATTTTGTAGGGATAGACCTTGAAAAGGATCTGTGATTGTATTTAAGTTCATGCAACTTATTATAAGTTTTTCTTGAGGTTGTTGTGTTATTAGTGCTTCTCTCCTTCGATGTTTTGTGTCTAAGTGCCATTCTAAGCACTGGTGGAGAAGGTTCTTTATGCAATTTTCTTTCCTCGAGTCTGCAACCTTGTAATTTTGTATTCTCTCTCTGATTTTTGGAGTTTCAAGACCTACTAGGTTGGTTTTGAGTGCCATGTTTGATGAGGCTTAGCTGATCTAGGAAAGTACCTTAGCCTTAGGTCTACATTTTGGTTGATTTTTATCTTCTTTAAAAAAAGTGATAAAAAAACTCCCAAAAATGCCACCATGTGGACCAAGAGAACCACCATATAGACTAGGAACACTACCATATGGCCCCAAAAAGATAATTATGCATCCCAAGGGTACCGAGGAATGTGCCAAGAGAGTTGAATTTCTGAAAATGAGAAATTGGGAAAACACCCAAAACTCTACCAACTATACCCAAAATGATATCAGATGGTCTTAGAATGCTATGTTATGTACCGAAAATTCCATAGTACATACCAAAAACACTACACTACATTTAAGGGGCACTCAGCTGCATTCTGGGAGCTCTAGACTACTCTAGAGGTCCTAAAAGTCAGTTTTGAGCAATGTAAGTGATTGTTTGGGTTCGATGCATTCTCCAAAGACATGGGTGGTTTTTTTTAATATTCTTTGAGTTGTATTTGATGTACTTTTATATTTTATAATGTATTTTGTGCTCCAGTAAGAGGGTGTGTGCCTTACCATTTAGGTGTTTCTTATGCTTTGAGTTGCTCCAAAAAGAGGAATATTTCCTTACTGTTGAGGATTCTTCTTATTACTCCAGTGGGATGTGTTATGATTTGTTGTTGAGGATTTTGACTCATGTTTTGTTATGTTCATCATAGGATATTTGATTGTAATGCATTGGTGAAGGCTATTGTCATTTATGAGGCCTTATGTATCCTATTTTTGTGTAGTATGTTCATTATGATTTTATGAGCACTTTAATATCTCTTGTGAGCCTTGATTATTTGGGTTATGATGTTATCTTGTTGTATGTTCCACCTAATAGTTCTGATACTTAATATAAGTACAAATCCAATAGCCAACAAGATGAGAGGGGGGGGGGTGAATCATACAAACTTAATCATCCATAAAAACATCAAATTCAACCTCGGTAACATATATATCAGTCATATAACCAAAACTATCAAACATGCAAACTTAAAAGTATATGAACAATATAAACCTCATAACACCAAATTTAACGTGGAAAATGAAATAGGGAAAAACCACTATGGGATTTCGGACCCACTAAGAAATATACTCTTCTAGAGTATGCTCGGTTAAAAGCAAATCCTGTTAAAGATTACAAACACATTGCTAGATGTGACCCGGTTAAGGGATTTCCCTCAAATCTATTAGGATCTTCACTTTGTTAGAAGTGACCTTGTCAAATGATTTCAAACACTCAATTAGAATGTCACCTTGCTAAAGGATTTACATATAAGACTATTAAGTCCACTCGATTAAGAGATTTTCTGCTACTTCTCAAAATAACAGTAATAAAAATATGTCTGCAACTTCACATCTAAAATTGCTAAAGCAAATTCCTATTTGTTCAATACAATCTAGACATAGAACTAATCTTGTCTATTTGTTGGGCTTCTATACTCTGTTATTCTAACAGGTCTTCAATCTTTTGTGCTCGGTCATCACTATGTAGCATCCCTGTGCATACACTTGCCCACATACATTATTTATCAATAGTTTCCTATTTATAAACAATCTTCTAACTGCTTAACCTCCTTGATCATATTTCCCATGATCAATTATAGCCATCAAATCTTCAATTTTGTCTAGGTTCAAGGCATCTTTCGACTTGAAAAACATTTTACCCTGCCTTGGAACTTGCATAATAGTCTTGGAACTTGTGCCAAGGTATTGCAGTTCAATCTAAGCTGTAGATCTTCATGCTGACTTTCCATTGCCTTAGATTCGTTAACAAACTTCTTCCATGGCTTACCAATCATTTAATTCACTCCAGCTCATCAGCTTCCTTCATTACATATTGCATGTAAACATTTAATGCATTTTGTTATAGCTCAGTTACAACTCAGTGAATACTAAACTTCACCTGGTAGACATACTACCTTCATTAACCGATAGTGATAACCTTAGGGTTTACCGACTAGGTTCCTTAGGGTTTATCAACTAGGTTCTTTGCTTGATAACATAGTATAGTATTAACCTTTATATTTTACAACATATGTATGATGTTAAAACAATCTAAAACATCATGATCTCATCATTGTCTGACTCAATAGTAGTTGCCCATTGAATACCTTATTCATCCCTTTATTCATCATATTCTTTCTGTGTCTTTTACTGACATTTTTATACTCATCAAATCACACTTCTTAAGATATGGCAACATCATACTGAATTAGAAAATCAATTTCTTGATATCAATGACAAAATAATAATATTAAGACAGTAATCATCCTTAATCAATTATATCCATAGTCATCAACAACCTTCTGAATGTCCTTATTGAAATGCCAACAATCTCTCATTCTAATTGGAATGCCAACCTTCTTGTTGTTTGTTATAATGGCAACAATCTCCCCCTTTGGCATTGATTGCAAAACCAATTGATTTGACCTTAATAGATTTGGATTGCTGTGATTCTGAAATGCTAAAATGCTCTCCCCCATACATTAGACTTCTCTTCTATTTTAAGTCTTTATTTCAATCTATAGTCTTCTCTAAGTCTTCTCCCATATATTAGTCTTCTCTCCCTTTGGTAGGTCTTCTCCCCCTTTGGTAGGTCTTCTCCCCCTTTGATAACAATGCCAAAAAGAAAAGAACTAAAACATAATTTCTTTTTGTAAAAAGTTATTTCCTACTATTGTATATCAACTGAGTCTTGGTCAGAGCATTTGTCTTCAATTCCTATTCCCTATATAATTCTCTGTATTATTTCCAGTATTAATTCCAATGCACTTTTAGAAAACATTCTAAAGTGTATAACTCTAGCATCAACTCCCAAAAGATATTCAAGAGAGTCATGGGATTGATGCTTTCACCGAACTCAGTCAGTGAATGGAAGATAGGGGTAGGACCCCTAACTTACTTGTGAGATATTCAAAAGTGTCCTTTGGTAGTGGCTTGGTGAAGATACCTACTATTTTCTCCTTTGTACTAACATATTCCAACACTACTTTGTTCTCTTGAGCTTCTTCTCTAAGATAATGATATTTGATAGATATGTGATTTGTCATAGAGTGCATAACATGATTCTTTGAAATGTTAATGGCACTAGTATTGTCACGGAATATAGTTATTGGCTCAGTAACCTGCTCATTTATACCTTCCAACAGTTGTTTGATCCATGCTATATTGGTGCAATTTAGTGCTGCAACAACATATTCAGCTTCTGTTGTTGACTGAGAAACACATCCTTGTTTCTTGCTAAGCCAACTCACTAGTCTTTCTCCTAAAAAGAAAGCTCCACCACTTGTGCTTTTCCTATCATCAATGTTGTCTACCCAATCAGCATCAGTATAAACTTTTAAATCAAACTCATTTCCTTTCTGATATACTAAGCCATAATCTTCAATGCCTTTCAAGTATCTAAAAATTCTTTTGATTGTTGTCATGTGTGTTTCCTTAGGATCTGCAGAAAATCTTGCAACAATACCTACTACATGTGTTATATCTGGCCTACTGTGAACAACATATTGCAACTTTCCAATCATAGATTGGTAAAGTGTCTCATCAACAGATGTAGATTCAGCATTCTTTGATAATTTACAGTTGGTAGTCATAGGAGTACTTACTAGTTTTGAATCATCCATTCCAAATTTCTTCAAGATTTCCTTTATGTACTTGGATTGGGTAATGAGAATCTCATTTTTCATTTGTAGTATCTGTAAACCTATAAAATACTTTATCTCACCGATTAATGACATCTCAAATTCTTTGCTCATTTCATTTCCAAAGTTCTTGCATAAAGAGTCATTTCCACAAAATATAATATCATCAACAAATCTGCCTGAGATTAGTATTCCATTTTCATCATTCTTCATGTACATGTTGTTCTCACTTGTCCTTATAAAACCAATCTTAATCAAATAAGAGTGCAATCTTTCATACCATGCTCTTGGTGCTTGTTTCAAACCATATAAAGCTTTGTTCCACTTACATACCTGATCTTTATTATTGTCTTCAACAAATCCTTCAGGTTGTTCAATGAAAGCTTCTTCTTCTAATATACCATTCAGAAATGCAGATTTGACATCCATTTGATATACCTTGAAATTCTTGTAAGCAGCATATGCCAACAATATTCTTACTCCTTCAAGTCTTGCCACAGGTGCAAAAGTCTCACCATAATCAATTCCTTCTTCTTGGGCATAACATTTGCAAACTAATCTTGCTTTGTTCCGAATGACCTCACCTTTTTCATTTAGCTTGTTTCTGAAGATCCACTTTGTACTGATTACATTTTTGTCCTTCGGTCTTGGGACTAGTGTCCATGTGCCATTCTTCTTGATTTGATCAATCTCTTTTGTCATAGCATTTATCCAATGTTCACTGTTAAATGCCTCTTTCACTATTCTCGGTTCAAATTCAGATATCAACATGTGTTTTGTCTCAGTTTGTTCCTTGTCATCATTGGATCATCCTTATCTCCTATAATCTGACTTGGTGCATGATGTCTTCTGACATACTTGGCTAATATAGGCTCAGTAGGCTCTATATGATCTTCTTCATCACTCAGTAACTAGATATTTACTTCAGTTTCTTCAACTATTATCTCGGTAGGACTTCTCGATTGCACATAGACAAATTCATCATAGTCTTCTAGTTCCTTGGAATTTCCTTCATCATTTCTTTCTGCAAATTCATCAATTTTCACATTTGCACTTTCTACTATTTTGTTAGATGATTTGATCAGACATTTAAATGCTTTGCTTCTAGCAGAGTAACCTAGAAATGTTCCTTCCTCACTTTTCTGATCAAAACTTGTCATTTCTATCATCTTTATGAACATAGCATCTACTTCAAAAGATTTTAAAATAACTAACATTAGGTTTCTTATCATACCAGATCTCATAAGTTGTCTTCAAAGTACCTTTCTTCAATTGAACTCAGTTCAAGGTGTAAACAATTGTGCTTATTGCTTCTCTCCAAAATGTTTGTGGCACCATCTTCTCAATCATCAGTGTTCTAACACAATCCACAATAGATCTATTTCTTCTTTCAGCTATCCCATTCTACTATGGAGTTCTTGGTGTAGAGACTTGTCTTTTTATACCATGATCATTGCAAAACAAGTTGAACTCATCAGAAGTAAACTCTCCTCCTCTATCTGATCTGAGACATTTCAGTTGTCTTCCTATTTCATTTTCAACTCTGGCCTTGTACCATTTAAACGTTTGAAAATCTTTTGATTTTTCTTTTAAAAACATTACTGAAATCATCCTTGAGTAATCATCCACTAATAATATGAAATACTTATCACCATAATAACTTTGAGCTTTCATAGGACCACAAAGATCAGTGTGTACTAGATCTAAAATTCCTTTATAAGTGTAAGACTTACTTGTAAATCTTGATCTTGTCATTTTACCCATCTGGCATCCTCGGCACATAGCATTCTCAAGTTTTTCAAGACTCGGTAAACCTCTTACTCTGTGCTTCTTACTTATCTTGATCAGGTTATCAAAATTTACATGACAAAACCTCTTATGCCATAGCCAGGTATCATCGATCTTTGCATGCAAACACTTATTCTGAGTTGAGTCAATGTGAAATGTATTACCTTTTGTTTTTGTCCCAGTAGCAGCTAACTTTCCATTCTTGTCATGAACTTTGACAATTCCTTTCTAAAATTCTATTTGGTAACCTGTGTTATTTAACTGTGCTACACTTTACAAATTGTATTTCAAACCTTCAACCCAATAAACATCATTGCATCTTGCATTATCAAGAAGTTTTATAGATCCTTTACCTCTTACCAGACATGGTGCATCATTACCAAATCTAACATAGCCTCCATCATAATCTTCTAACATAACAAACTTATGTTTATCACCTGTCATATGATGTGAGCATCCACTATCTATAATCAAAGAATCATTACTATTTATGTGAGATATTAGGGCTTTTTCTTCATACCTTTCTTCATCTGATCCATCCTTGATAGCCACATAAACAACTTCCTCTATATTAGTCTCATCTAATTTATCATCCTTAGATTCCTCATCAGCTATTAAGCATGTCTTTCTATCTCTTCTTCTGAACTCTTGGTGTCCTCTATAATGGTTATCTTTCTGTCTGTCATGTCGGTAATCTCTCTTTTCACTAGATTCTTTGTTAGGATAGTTAGAAGCCATATGTCCTATCTTATCACAATTGAAACATTTTAAAGGTAGTTTTCCTTTATACTTACCTTTGCCTCTCGATAACCTTTTGGGAAATAGTGCTTCAAACAGTTTGTGTACTTCTTCCATGTTCTTCTGAAATCTTTCACTTGCTCCACTGTGATCTCCTTTAGAGTACTTATACTTTCTTTCATTGTAATCATTAGATTCATTAAGATGAAAAGAACTAAATGCAGATTCAACTTTATTTACCGATGACCCACTGATATCAAAGTTACTTAGCTCAAATGCATGTAGCTTACCAATAGTAGCATCTAAAGAAACTAGCATATTGGGTAGAGACCTCAATTCATTGATTGCAGAGACTCAAATTGTATAGGCAGGTAGAAGGGTTCTTAAAAACTTACTTGTTACATCCTTTTCTTCAATAGTTCCTCCTGCTCCTTTGATTTGATTTACAATCTCCTTTAGTCTTGTACTGTACTAAGTTATGTTCTCACCTTCATTCATCCTCATAGATTCAAGTTGTCCTCATAGACTATCTACTTTTTCTCTTTGAACATGTTCATCTCCACCATATACTAATATGAGCTTAGTCCACATTGCCTTTGCATCAGTACATCCTTCTAGATTATTAAACTCTAAATCAGGCAATGCAGATGTTATTTCAATCATTGCTTGAATATGTTCTTGCTTTGCCTTTATCTCTTCCATAGTCAATGGATAGGTGCTCGGTGTGACAAAATCATTCTCCAGATAGTATACAACATATTCTCCAGCTCCTAATAGATGTAGCTTCATCCTTTTCTGCCATGTAGAGAAACTTGACTTACTCAGCTTCTGTGCATCCCTCTTATACATCTTTGGATCTTTAACTCAAGTGCCTTTAAACTTTCCTTTTGGAGTCCAAAGCTCTGATACCAATTGATAGTTTTGATACTTAATATAAGTATAGATCCAATAGCCAACAAGATGAGAGGCGGGGGTGAATCATACAAACTTAATCATCCATAAAAACATTAGATTCAACGTCGGTAACATATATCAGTCATATAACCAAAATTTTCAAACATGCAAACTTAAAAGAATATGAACAATATAAACCTCATAACACCATATTTAACGTGGAAACCCAAATAGGAAAAAACAACTTTGGGATTTCAGACCCACTAAGAAATATACTCTTCTAGAGTACGCTCGGTTAAAAGCAAATCCTGTTAAAGAATACAAACACATTGCTAGATGTGACCCAGTTAAGGGATTTCCCTCAAATCTATTAGGATCTTCACTTTGTTAGAAGTGACCTTGTAAGAGGATATCAAACACTCAATCAAAATGTCACCTTGATAGAGGATTTACATATAAGACTGTTAAGTCCACTCGGTTAAGAGATTTTCTGCTACTTCTCAAAATAACAGTAATAAAAATATGTTTGCAACTTCACATCTAAAAATGCTAAAGCAGATTCCTATTTGTTCAATACAATCTAGACATAGAACTAATCTTGTCTATTTGCTGGGCTTCTCTACTCTATTATTCTAATAGGTCTTCAAGATTCTATGCTCGGTAATCACTATGTAGCATCCCTGTGCATACACTTGCTCACATAAATTGTTTATCAATAGTTTCCTATTTATAAACAATCTTCTAACCGCTTAACCTCATTGATCACATTTCCCATGATCAGTCATAGCCATCAGATCTTCAATCTTGTCTAGGTTCAATGCATCTTTCGATCTGAAAACATTTTATCTTGCCTTGGAACTTGCATAATAGTCTTCAAACTTGTGCCAGGGTATTGCGGTTCGATCTGAGCTGTATATCTTCATGCCGACTTTCCATTGCCTTAGATTCATTAAGAAACTTCATTAAATAGCTTACCAATCATTTAATTCACTCCAGCTCATTAGTTTCCTTCATTAAATACCACATATAAACATTTAATGCATTCTGTTATAGGTCAGTTACAACTCGGTGAATACTAAACTTCACTCGGTAGACATACCGCCTTCATTAACCGATAGTGATAACCTTAGAGTTTACCGACTAGGTTCTTTGCCTGATAACATAGTATAGTATTAACCTTTACATTTTACAACATATGTATGATGTTAAAACAATCTAAAACATCATGATCTCATCATTGTCTGACTCAGTAGTAGTTGTCCATTGAATACCTTATTCATCCCTTTATTCATCATATTCTTTCTGTGTCTTTTACTGACATCTTTATACTCATCAAATCATACTTCTTAAGATATGGCAAAATCATACTAAATTAGAAAATCGATTTCTTGACATCAATGACAAAATAATAATATTAAGATAGTAATCATCCTTAATTAGTTATATCCATAGTCATCAACAACCTTCTGAATGTCCTTATTGAAATGCCAACAATCTCTCATTGTAATTGGAATGCCAACCTTCTTCTTGTCTGTTATAATGCCAACACCACCCTATGTTCTATGTGCATGCTAGGGGGACTGGGCTTCCAAGTGAGTGACCAGGATCGCAAGGGTCTAGATAGCTAGGTTACTCGAGCTCTAGATCGTCGGATATCTCATTGGGAGTTTGAATTTATAATATAGTGATAACTTAATATAATAACTCTTGGGTTTAGGTAGAATACTTCATCTTACTAAGATATTAAATGGATTATGACCCCTCTACCTTGCCTAGTGGTAGTGATCTGGGATAGGATTGGGAAGGCCTTGGAAACCTAGGTAAGCTAATCTTCCTTACCCCATTAAGGTTGAGATGCCTCTGCATTTGCATTTAGGATGGTTGGGACACATACCCATGTTCCTATTTGTTGCATGCAATGACACTTTCCCTACATGTATGTCGTAGTGTCTTGAGCATTGTTATTTATGTGTTACCTTTTGAGAGTTTGTGTTGGAGGCTTTGAAGATTGGATTCTACATCTTGCATTATTGCATTTATTGTATTCATCTTTCCTTTGGTTGTTAGGTGTCAGCCAATATCTAGAGTGTCAGTGGGATCTTTTGTCATCTCCTAGAATGGGGGGTGGTTTGATGCCTTCTTCCATTGGGATTCCCTTACGTGGATGTGGATATCTTGTCTTCTCAACTTGGGATGGATTCTTGTACAGAAAGTTATTGTAAATGGTTCTTGTGACATATTTGTATAGATTGATGATGCAAATGTAATGTGATTGAAAGACATCCTCTTCATGGTGTAAGGATATTTTATTCATGTAAATGGTGGATAGCATTGTAGGAGAATAAATGAAGTAACTTGTGATATTGGTTTATTAATGGAAATGGAATTATGAATATACATGTTGTTATATAGTTCATATAACTGGAGGACAATTGAGAGACGAGGGGTGAATTAGTTGTCATTAGATTACCACAACCATAAGAATTCAAAACTTTATTACCAAAACATACAATATCAATACCATAATGCATAAACCAACTAGCAGAATAGCAAATATACCAATTAAATACAAGCAATAATTAGAGAATAGTTACCATCCATTCATGACACATGACACCAAGATTTGTATGTGGAAAACCCGATAAAGGGAAAAACCGTGATGGGAAGCCTACCCATAGTTAGATAATAATTTTGCAATAATTATGTGATTACAAATTGAGGATCCTACACTTGCAGGAAGGCCAATAGCCGAGATAAATCTACTCATCACAAAAGGAGCCTCATTGACTACATAAGAAATCTAGACTACAATCCAGAAGGAAGAATGAACTCCTATAATAGAATCTCCAATGCCTGAGTACAATTTCTATTCATCTCAATACTAGAGGTCTTAAACCTCTTGCATAAATCCAAATCGATCACCTATGATCAACCAAATCCTCTGCATGAATGATTATTACATTATTCGATTGCATACACATTTTATTTGATCTGAAATGAGAACTTCCATATATATATACAAACCCTAGACCTTAAACAATTAGGTCGGCCACTCAAACAATAGACCTATTACATAATTATAAAACATGTCGGCTAGAGAGCAAACAAATATCATCCAACCAATAAATAATCTCAGAAACACATCGAGGAGTTCCAACAACACGTTTCATTAAGTTAGACCATAACCTAGATAGTACCAGACCCAATTGAGGTCCACACATGCTAAAGAAATGATTCCAATCAGTGGAGGAATTAACACAATCATCATTAGCATCCTGAATCCCTTCTAGAAGCTGCACCAACACCACTTATGCATAGTATCAAAATTCTTTAACAAAGCTCTACAGGTGAAACCCTTACCGGATCAAGAAACTAGGATTACTAGAATATGAGATAGAATCTGATCACCAAGTCAATACCAATTGATTGAACATATATTTGAATAGCATGAATACAAGATCTAAGCCAATTCCATAAGCCAAAGCATATCAAAGTGTATCAGATCAATATCAACCAGAAACTAACCATCCTACCGGGACCAACTGTATATCGGTAAATAGTCAAAATAGCTAGTATTGATATCAATGACAAAACATCAGTGAATCACATAATCAATTCCTTCATATTTCTAACAGTCACCCGCTTTGACATTAATGGCAACACTAGATGTGAAAAACATCCAAGTGCCAAAAAATGCCAAACAAATCTCCCATAAAAGAATATAGCACTGACGTTTTGATGCATACTCTCCCTGTAAATGTTATCATAGTTAAGCTCATCAAATTTCTCCCCCTAATGTATATAACTCCTTAATTTTTTCACATGAATATCTCTCCCCCTTTGACATCAATGACAAAGATCTGACATAAATATCAAACTAAAATCATAAACCACTGAATTACAAGACTAACTACTCCCGCTGAGTAGTAGCATCACCACATCAGTACAGAATGAATAATAGCTCTGATAATTCATACCGAACTAATGCCAAATAACATTAATCAGGTTTCTATCAGAGTGGCAGAAACCCCTAATCTATCTTTGTGGTACTTAGATGATTCTTTAGGAAAAGGTTTAGTGAAGATGTCTGCAATTTGCTCTTTAGTGTTCACATAAATGAATCTAACTTCATTTTCTTCCACCTTTTCTTTCAAGAAGTTGTATTTGATAGATATGTTCTTTGTCTTAGAGTGAAATATCGGATCCTTGGATATGTCTATAGCTGCAGAGTTATCACAATGAATAACTACCAGCTCATTACAATTCACTTTTATGTCCTTTAACATTTTCTTCATCCATAGAGCTTGTGTATAGTTAGTAGCAGTAGCAACATACTCAGCTTCAGCAGTAGATAAGGAAGTACATGATTGATTCTTGCTGATCCATGAAATAAGTTTATTTCCAAGAAAAAAAATTCCATCGGAAGTTATCTTTTGGTCATCAACATCTCCTGCCTAATCTGCATCTATGTATGCACATAAAGTAAAGTCATCATCTTTAGGATACCACAAACCATATTCATATGTTCCTTGCAAGTACCTACAAATCCTTTTCACTGCATTTTTATGACTTTCTCTATGATCACTTTGATATCTTGATGCAATGCAAACTGCATTCATTATATCATGTCTAGTCTGAGTTAAATATAGCAAACCTTCAATCATAAACTTATATCTGGTAGGATTTACCGGTGTTGATTTTTCTTTCTTTGTTATTTTATCACTTGTAACCATAGGAGTACTAACCGGTTTAGAATTTTCAAGACCAAATTTCTTCAACAATTCCCTAGCATACTTAGTTTGATTGATGAAAATACCTTTATTAGTCTGAGTAATATGCTAACCTAAGAAGAATCTCATTTTCCCAATCATAGACATCTCAAATCCATTCCTCAAATTGTTAGAAAATTCCATGCACAAGTTATCCTTACCTCCAAAAATGATATCATCAACAAAGAACTCAATAATCAGTATATCATCATTAGTGACTTTATAATATAGATTATTGTCAACATTACTTTTAGTGAAACCAAGCTTTAAAAGATATTTAACCAATCTTACATACCAAGCTTTAAGTGCTTGTTTAATCCATATAAAGCTTTCTTTAACCTACAAACCATGTTTTTATCATCTGAAAGTGAAAATCCATCAGGTTTCTCAATATAAACTTCCTCATCAAGATCCCCATTTAGAAAAGCACACTTAACATCCATATGATAAAACTTGTAATTTTTTATGTGCAGCATAGGCAAGAAATAATCTTTCAGCTTCAATCCTAGCTACAGGTGTAAAGGTTTCATCATAATCAATTCCTTTCTTCTGAGAATATCCTTTACAAACCAATCTAGCTTTATTCCTCACTACTTGTCCAACTTCATTCAATTGATTCCTAAAAACCCATTTAGTTCCAATAACAATCTTATTTTTAGGCCAGGGAACTAAAGTCCATGTGTTATTCTTTTCTATTTGATCTAATTCTTCTTCCATAGATTTCATCCAAAATTCATCTTTACATGATTCAGTTACTGATATCGGTTCTATTTGAGAGATTAAACATACCTCATTAGCAATCAATCTTCTTCTTGTCATCACTCCTTTGTTCTTATCCCCAATGATCTGATCTTCTGAGCGATTCAACCTTACATACCTAGGAGTCTTCTGATTTTATGTTCCTCTTCCTTGATCTTGAGTTATTGTTGAATTTCTTGATACTGCCAGAGTAATTGGTTCAACATTTTGTTTCGATATAGGTGTTACTAGTTCAGTTATGATCATTTCTATTACCAGTTCTTGCTCATAAGTTCTTATTTGACTTCTATTCTGCTCATCAACCTTGACATTTGTGTTCTCCACAATTCTTTGAAATGTTTTGTTATAACATCTATATGCTTTTCTTTCATTTGAATAACCAATAAATATTCCTTCATCACATCTATGATCAAATTTGTCAATGAAATCGTCTCTTTTGATATAATATTTACTACAAATATTTTGAATTACTTAACTGTAGGTGTATTACCAAACCATAACTCATAAGGTGTCTTGCTTACTGCTTCTCTCTAGTAGATATAAGGTAGATTAGCTTCCATCATTATGGTTCTAGCAGAATCCAAGATAGTTATGTTCTTTCTTTCCACAACTCCATTTTGCTGAGGTGTTCGGGGAGCAAAAAATTGTCTCCTCATACCATGCTTCTCACAAAAGTTATTAAACTCACCGGATGTGAATTCTCCACCATGATATGACCTTAAGAACTTAATATTTAATATTGTCTCTATATACACTTAAAAATGGTTTGAAGATAATTAATTGAATAAGCAATTATTTAATTAATCTCCCTCCCCAATTTAATTGAATTCATTAGCAATTTGATTAAATACCCCCTTTCATCTACTTGTTAATAAATCTAAGGATTTATTTAATAGGTTCATTTCAATAGTCCTCTTTGATTAATTAATTCTTCCCCATCAAATTCATTTTTTCTAATCTCCTAATTAATTAAAATAAATCAATTATGAGTTGTTGAAATTAATTAGCCTTTTCCTATTATTTGAATGTTTAAATTCAATTCTCCTAATTTTTAACCACCTAACCTAACCATTTCTAAACCTAACCCATTCCATCTAACCACATGTCCCATGTCCTTGAATACTTTGCCCTCTCATGAGCAAAGCTTTGTGACACTTGTCACTAAGTGTTCCCTTTTCATCCAACCTCTTCTAGAAGCCTCTTGACACTTGTCACAATAGAGATGACAAATGTTCCCTTTAATCCAACCTCTTTGCCAACCTCCTCCAATTTCACCATTGATATCTTCAAATCAATCTTGATCATTGATTCCTTCCACCTCACCCCCTAGCCTTGGAAATCCTATAAATAGACCCCATTTTGGAGCACAAAGGGTCCATCCATCTCATTCGCCCCTGATTGATCCCATCTCATTTGCATCTCATGCATTGTTACTATAGGCATATGAAATCTTAGTATATCATTTGAGCATTGTCATCATAGCTTAATTGTATCATTTTAGCATATTTTCTAGTATAATCATGGAATCATGTAGCTTAATCATTATCATTTCTAGATTAAATGCATCCTTTATCATCTATATCCTCCATCTAGGTGTAGTCAAGTCACTGTAATTTGCCTAACTAGATCTGAGAGAAAATTTCATACTCGCATTTACTAGGAGGCGATAGATCGCTTAGCTATGGTTTTATCTTTCTTTTCTTTAAATTCATTAACCATGCTTGTAATGATCTATTGAGTGTTTTGCGTTGTGGTTGCAGGTATACACTTCACAGGCACAACATTTTGGCGCCCACCGTGGGGCCAAAATTATCATTTTTGGCCCCTCAAGCTTCATCAAATCTTTATCTCTACCAGCTCTGAATCAGAATGTCGTACGAGTCCCTTTCTAGCCTAGTACAACATACATTGTAAGCTGGAATGACAAGAGATCCTAACTCGTATGAGCCTTTGGTAAAATTTTAATGTCGTACTATCCCTCATCCTGATTCATACGATGTCTCATCCTGACTTGTATGGTCTCACAAAGATACTCAAATGAGTTGGTAAATAGTGTCGTACAACACTGTGCTTCTGTGATTTTAAAAATTGACTATATTTTAAGGGTTTCATGCTTTAATTGATTATTACTAATGCTAACCCTGGTCTGCTTGTGAGATTTTTGGCAACCTAACTAGTTTTTGCAGGATGGTTTGTCAAAGATTACGCTTGTCAAAGATTCATAAAAACACATCATGACTACTAATGGATCTATTTTGTAGGTTGCCTAAAAGAATTCAACTAAACTCTATTTCTTCTTTAATCTTTCTAGGTACATATGATTTTGCTAAAGGAATGAACAATCATGTATTTTGTGTTTTGATGATAGGCGAGTATGCTCTCACCTTTCTTAGGTGATCAGAAAGCTAGACTCATCATTTTCTTTCATTAGTGCATATCTTTAGTAGGCCTACCCTCCTGAGGAGTTAATAACTCTTAAAGCCATTACGACCGGTGAAAGGGGAATGACCTAAGTGGGAATGGCTAATGCCAAGTAATCCAACCCACTATAAAATAAATGTGATTTGATGAAAATCAAGTCAATGACAGTTCTCGAGAATAGCTCTCCTCCGTATCTTTGGTTATATCAAACCTTAGTTTTCAAGGCTGGGAGACCTCTTAATTGAGTGTTATACCTCGATGCACCGAACGGATCCCTTACTAGTTCCGGTTAAATTAGAAGCTATCTGATTCACCTCCGAAAGGGTGATAATCTTTGTGCAAGAGAGATAGTAACTCTCCCAAGAAACTTTCGATATCATGCCCCCATTAGCATTTGGAGTTGGATAATATGGTGTTGAGAATCCATTGTGTGAGACTCAGTGATCATATTCTAAGTAGCTATTGGGTGTGTACCTAAGTTTGCAAGCAAAGTTTTTCTCTCCTCAGCCAAATTCCTTAGGGTTTAGCATGCTTGGAGTCACTTATCACATCATGTGTTTGCTGTGTACTCATCCCTAAATTGAAAAAATAAGACATCTAAAACTAGAAAACATAAGCAAAACATCAAAATTTAATAATCCAATTTCGGCAAAACAAACATTTTTTTATCTTTGCTTTGTTCTTTGTCATACGAGTTAGGTTCTCTGTCATACTAGATAATAATTTGTCGTATGAGATTCATCATTTTTCGTATAGCTTGGTATGTTTTTATGTATGAGTCTTTTCTTTTTACATGAAACTTCTTATTTGTCATATGGCCTTATATTTCTTCTCATTCTAAGCCGTATAGTCTATCATACCTTTTTCAGATCTATTATTTTTGCTTGCTCAAATTTGCAGTAAGCAGAAACACATGTTATCTATTAATCTGTGCTTAAATTGTCTTCTTCGTCCACTTGGTCAAGTTATCATTTGTCAAATTAGACTTTAGAAATATACACCTTAGTATTTTCAAGTGCTCACCCTCAACAAGTTCAAGATCTAAACATCTCAAAGTGCATTATCACCCTATTTGATAAACTGATCACTCAAACATGGTTTCTCATTAGGATCTATCATCCTCTATCATGAAACTAAAACATTTGGTCAGGATAATCTTTTCCCACATCATAGGATATATCGTAGGATAATCTTTTCCCACATCATAGGATAATCATCATTGCACTCCAAAACTGAAGATTGAAAAACTTACAAACTTTTAAACACTTGAACCATCTATTTGTGTCATATTGTGCTATCACATTTACCTTGACAGGTGATCACTTATCAAAACAACTTTTAGACAATCGAACCCCTGATATGGAAATAACAACATTTGAAATAGCTGAAAATCATATCAACATGACATACCAAAGCAAAACACAAGAAAAAGACATAACAAGCCAACATATCAGAACAATCAAACAAGTTCAAAATCAAAATCCAACTATGTCAAAACCTCACAAGGATTCAAATACATCTCTAAAGAAAGGTGGCTCTTTTATGCAACTCTTAAAAATGCCCCTAAAGGATTTGGCTAAAGAAGATCAAAATCATGCACCTATGTCTAGAAAAGGTTCATTCCCCTATAAGCATATTGACTCTCCAAAGGCATCTATTCCTACACCTCTTGAAATATTGCAAGAATCTTCCATAGCATCATCATCAAAGAATACATCCAAAGATGAAGCTCCCCAAGGGATATCCATAATTGCCATCAAACCTATTTCAGAGGATCATATTCAAAGCTCATCTCCTTCATATTCATTATTTAATTCCTTACAACATCCCCATAGTGCTCTCTTGCAAATTGAAGTCATCATTCATAGAATCCTTGTGAAACATGTCCTAATAGATGGGGGAGCTAGCTTGAACATTTTCCCTTTGAGTCTTGTTTGTGCTCTAGGTTATTCAAAAGATGCAGTTGATCCCCAAAAAAGGATAAAAATCAAAGCATATGATGAAGAAGAGAATTCCTCTAAAGGAATTGTGGTATTACCCCTCAGAGTGGGACCTTTGCAGAATGACACAACATGCCAAGTTCTATACTTGGACCTACCATACAATATACTCCTGGGAAGACCATGGATACAAGACATACAAGCTATTGCATCAACATGTCATCAGTGTTTGAAATTTCCCTAAAATGGGCAAGAATTCACAATATCAGCAGACTCAAATCCATTGCAATGTGGTAGTAATCTGAAATCAGCTCAAGAGGTCATTGTTCCACATAAGAGAGAGGTAGCATAATCAAGCACACAATCTAAGGAACAATCATTTGCATCAATTCTATCAAACATGGAAAAAAAAATGTAGCTAAGAGACCGAGGGACCATCATGGAAAAACAAACAAGAGCAACTTGAAAGTGAAAGGGAAGAAGAAGATGTAGAAGTCGATGTAGTTCACACGTATGTAGGACAAATGTTAGGAACTAGCTTACTTGAATCAAAATCACATTCGGCTGGCATGGACTTAATCGAGGACAATTAGGAGCTACTTGTGCAAGCTCATTTTGATGAGAGTATCGTTCTAGACATGGAAATACACATTGAAAGATTTGACATCTCTATCATGACCCCTAATATCTTTGACATAATTCAACATGAGGATCCTTTACTTTTAATCCACCCTGAACCTATGGACTAGGAAAATGAAAGACATACTGCCATTGATACCTTACCGAATGACCTGGCCATATCCTTATATCTTAATGAAATCAAAGCCACAAAAAATTTCACCAGGGATTCTGCTAAAGTATCTTCCAATCAAGTGGGTGCCAAATCTCCTAGTCGCAAAAATGAACATAAAGAAAACAATATCAAGTCTAATGCTGAAAACCATTTCTTGGCAACATTAGATCTAGAAAAAGTAAAAATAAAGGATGTATCTAATGGTGAAAACCTCTTCAAGGCACCAGAAGATGGGAGATTTGACACCTTACCTGAATTGTATCAAGAGAAGTTATCTATCCTAATAGAACCAACAGAGGTAGTTATCATTGGCACAACTGATCTACATCAAGCAATTCCTCTATCAGAACTAGAAAGGCAAAAATATTTTGAACCCTTCAAAAGATGGCAAATCAATTTTACCTAGTCATATACAGACATTCCAGGGTTTTATCCATATCTTACAATACATCATCTGAATATCAGTCTAGGAACATGTATCATTAATGGAACACAACATGAATCAGGTGTAGATATTCTATTCATTACACCACAAGGTCATACAATCCCAAAAGAATACAAATTAAGTTTTCCATGCACCAACAATACAACAAAATATGAATCTTTGGTTATAGGTATCAAAATGGCTATAGAATGGAACATTACACAACTACAAGTCTTTGGAGACTCTCAGCTCATCATCAATCAAATTAATGATGATTATCAAACAAAGGACGAAAAATTGATGCCTTATAAAAAGATGGTTGATGATATCAAGAAATACATTGTAGAAATAACTTTTCAACAGATGTCATGGCTACACTTGCTTCTCTCCTTCAAACACAAGAAAATCAATAGCGTTATGAATTCATGGTGGAAGAGTTGTTTTACCCTACTCATAATTGTCCGGATTCCCAAACTATTTGTCACCTTGTTGGACATATTCCTCCCGCTATGGCCAGGCTTACACATACCTGAAAGATAACACTTTATCTCTCGATTTATTAAAGAACCAAAAGAGAAACTTTATTTGCTAATCCTCCCATATTACTCTTGTCATGGATACCCTATTTAAACGAGGTCTAGACGATACTCTCTTAAGATGTCTCAAATAAGAAGAATCTGAGAAGGCCTTACATGAAGTCCATAACGACATTTGTGGCACTCATTCAAGTGGTCTTACCCTTTGAAAAACTCATACGCTTAGGCTATTATTGGTCGACTATGGAACAAGATTATTTTCAAATAGCTAGAGCATGAAAACTGTTGAAATGTGGCGACTGATCAACAAAGTACTATACACTCAGCACGTATCCTCACTGAGGTCCGGGGCCGGGCCGGGCCCCGGGCAGGGGTTCAGGGGCGGCAACCCCCGAGAAATTTTTTTTTGCCATTTTTGTTGATGAAAACCGACATTGTAATAAAACCCTAAAAAAGGCCGACTTTGTTTGTTGCCCTAAAAAACGCATGTTATAAGCGGCTGGGATGCTTAAGGCATTGAAAGGTTGATGTACTGTTTTGCTGGATAATAAGAAAGATTGGGACGGCTGTGTATGGTGGACGTAACCCATTCTGGGTGAACCACGTTAAATCTTTGTGTTATCTATGTCCTGTTTTATTTCTTTATCTTTTGTATTTAAATCTGCATATAATTGTTAGTTCATATTTGCTTCAGATCTGCTTGAAACCCTAACAATTGGTATCAGAGCGAGGTTTTCTATAAATTGGTAGGACTTTCAGATTTGAGTGGGAGCAATATTCCAAATTCAAGGTCGAAAAGTTTAACAGCCAGAATTATCAATTATGGAAAATGCAGATGGAGGATTACCTGTATCAAAAGGATTTGTGGCGGCCATTGGAAGGAAAGGCAAAGAAACCGACCACAATATCAGATGAAGAGTGGGACATTTTAGATAGAAAGGCACTGGGATCCATTCGATTGTGCCTTGCATCGTCTGTAGTATTCAATATAACAGAAGCAAAAATGACTGTAGATTTGATGGCAACATTGGCTAAGTTGTATGAGAAACCCTCGACTTCGAATAAGGTATTTCTTATGAAGCGTTTGTTTAATTTGAAAATGAGTGAGGGAGGATCTGTAGCGGAGCACTTAAATGAATTTAATACAATTACCAGTCAATTGTCTTCGGTAAAAATTACCTTTGCAGAAGAGGTTAGGGCTCTCTTGATTTTATGTTCTTTGCCAGAAAGCTGGAATAGCTTGGTTATGGCTGTAAGTAACTCTGTCTCTGGTAAAAATACTTTGGTATTTGATGATATTGTTGGTGTTATCCTAAGCGAGGAAATGCAAAGGAAAAGCACAGGTGAGACTCCAACATCATCGGGTAGTGTTTTGAATGTGGAGAACAGAGGAAGATCAAAGGAAAGAGGAAAAGGCCCTGGGAATGAGAAGTGATGAGGGAAGTCAAAGAAAGGACGCTCTCAATCTAGAGGAAAGAAAGATTGCTGGTACTGCGGAAAGCCTGGTCATCTAAAGAAAGACTGTTGGTCTCGGAAAAACAAAGAAGGAGACAAAAATGAAAATGACAGTAAGGAAGCTAATATTGCAAGTAATACTTTACAAGATGCTTTAATCTTATGTTTGGATAATGTTAATGATTCCTGGGTAATAGATTCTGGGGCTTCATTTCATGCTACACCCCATAGAAAATATTTTCTAGATTATGTTCAAGGTGATTTTGGACAGGTATATTTGGGTGATGATGAGCCCTGTCAAATTATTGGAAAAGGAAAGATAAAGATCAAGTTGCAGAATGGTAATGACTAGTTTCTGCAGGAGGTAAGACATGTTCCTAATTTAAGAAGAAATTTAATTTCTGCAGGGCAACTAGGTAGTGAAGGTTGCATAGTTACCTTCTCAGACAATATGTGGAAGGTCACTAAAGGATCATTAGTAGTAGCTAAAGGTGTGAAGGTAGGCACATTATATCTGTGTACAGGTAACACTTTACTCTACCTTAGCTGCTACAGATAAAGTTACTGCAGGGACAACAACAACAAATGTTGCAAGAACAGATTCGATAATGTGGCACCATAGGCTTGGGCACATGAGTGAGAAAGGGATGAAAATCCTTCACTCCAAAAATCTATTGCCAGGACTAAAGAAGATTGATTTAGAGTTATGTGAAAACTGTGTTTATGGTAAACATAAAAGAGTTAGATTTCTCAAGGTTGGGAAAGAGAAGAAGAGTGAGAAGTTAGAGCTTGTACATTCAGATGTATGGGGACCGGCTCAGGTATCATCTCTTGGTGGCTCTTGTTATTATGTTATTTTTATTGATGACTCAACCAGAAAAACATGGGTATATTTCCTAAAACAAAAATCAGATATTTTTGAAACTTTTAAGAAATGGAAAGCTTTGGTTGAGAATGAGATAGGAAAAAAGTTGAAGTGTCTCAGATCAGATAATGGAGGTGAGTATTGCAGCAAAGCATTTAAAGATTACTATTCCTTAAATGGGATTCAAAAGTAGAAGACAGTTCCAGGAACTCCACAGGAAAATGGTGTGTCAGAGAGAATGAATAGGACTATCATGGAACGTGCGAGGAGCATGAGATTGCATGCTGGATTGCCCTTACATTTTTGGGCAGATGCTGTACATACTACTGTCTATTTGATAAATAGAGGACCTTCAACCCCTTTGGATGGTGGTATTACAGAGGAGGCATGGACTGGTAAAAAGGTAAATTATTCTTTTCTAAAAACTTTTGGTTGCGAAGCTTTTGTCCATGTTGATAAAGAAAACAGAACCAAGCTTGATGCTAAATCTCTGAAATGTACCTTCAATGGATATGGGATAGATGAATATGGCTATCGGTTATGGGATTTTGAAAATAAAAAAATAATTAGAAGTAGAGATGTTATATTCAATGAGAAGGTTATGTATAAAGAACAGATGCAGGAAAAGAAGCATGAACAGGACAAACAAGAATATGTGGTGTTGGATGAGATTCCTAAAAATGAAATGCCACAGGTACCTGTTTCTCAGCAACAACAGATTGTCCCACAAACTCCTGCAAGTGTTAGACATTCTACGAGGACAAGTAGACCCCCTGAAAGATTTTCTCCTTCTTTGTATTCTATTTTATTAATGGATTCTGGTGAACTAGAAGAATATGAAGAAGCAATGCAGGTGGATGCCAAACAATAGTGGCAACTAGGCATGAAAGAGGAGATGGACTCCTTGATGAAAAATAAGACTTGGGACTTAGTCCCTTTACCTGTAGAAAAAAGAGCCTTGCCTAACAAATGGGTTTATCGGCTGAAGGAGGAGGAAGGAGGTCAGAAAAGATATAAGGCCAGACTTGTGGTAAAAGGTTTTGCACAGAAAAAGGGTATAGATTATGATGAAATATTTTCTCCAGTTGTAAAAATGACTTCAATTAGAACTGTACTTAGTCTTGTGGCTGTAGATGATTTACATATTGAACAATTAGATGTCAAAATAGTTTTTCTCCATGGAGATTTGGAGGAGGAAATTTACATGTTGCAACCACAGGGATATGAGATCAAAGGTAAGGAGAACTTGGTGTGCAGGTTGAAGAAAAGTCTGTATGGCCTAAAGCAAGCACCCCGACAATGGTATTTAAAATTTGATAGTTTCATGGCTGAACACAGTTATCATAGATGTCATTCTGATCATTGTGTATATTTTAAGAGATTTGATAATGGCAATTGATGCTCTGCAAAAAGGATTAGAAAATCTGTTTGATGGCAACACACACAAGAGCACAAGAAACAAACGTTAGTGTTAGCAACAAAAGATTATCCTAAACAGGCATATCAAGAGAGATATTAAGCATGAAATAGAAAGCATATAAACATAGAATGAAATAGCTAATCAAGATGCTCATAGTTGCTCCTCCCTTGTTCCTCTCCTCTCCAAGTCCCAAATGAGTGTAGCTCTCAGCTTTTAGCACTAGCCATGGATGCCATATGGAGATTCAAGATGGTTGAATATGATAAGCAAATACTATGCAAGAGTAGATAGTGATGCTATTAAAAAGCTCTATGCTAATGTCAGTATAACAACAATACTCTAAATGCTTCTCCTTTTGCTTGAGGAGAAGGGTTCTATTTATAGAAGAAATAGGGAAATGAAGGGTTAAGATTGAGCAATCTTAACAAGGGTTAGGATTGAAAGTTGGGGATCCATGTGCACAATTGGCACCAATAAAATGGTGACAAGTTTCAACATAGGATTGGGTTGAGAGAAGAGGTTGGAGGCATTAAAGGCCTGAGAAGACCTCATGGTTATCTAGAAGGTAAGGGTCAAGTCTAAATTAAGATTACCCATTGGATTAAGAGTTAATCCAAGGATAAACCTTTGTGCAAATGTTTAAGAGATAATCATGGTCAAAGCATTAATGGCTTGATGAGACCCTTGGGTTGGGTAGAGGTTGAGTCAAAACAAATGTTTTAACCATGTGGGAGGGTTGAATTAACCATTAATGGTTATTGGAGACTTTGGGGATTAAGTGGTTGAAGGTTGAAAGCTTTCAAAGGTTATCCAAGACTTTGAGGGTTAATTTGTTGAACACACAAAGCATTAATTGCTTTTCAAAGACTTTGGAGTCTTTGAGAAGTGACTCCAATTTGCTTAGGAATGTGACAATATTTAGGGGATGGATTAGGTTAATTAGGAAGGGTTTAGAAGAATCTAGAAGGGGTTTAGGCATACAAGTGGATTTTGTAGGAAAATGCAAGTGGGAGAAATTTTGGTATTTTCAATTAAAATAAAATCATTTATTTCAATTAAATGGTGTAAGTTGAATTTGGATAAATATTTAAATAAATATTAATTTATTTAAATGAGAAAAAGAAGATAAAGCATTTAAAATGCTTGAAGACTTTGAGGGAAACCATTAAAGGCTTGAAGACTTTAAGGAAAACCATTAAAGTCTTTAAGAAGACTATAGAAGGAAGCCATCAAGTTTGAAGACTTTAAAGCCATCAAGTTTGAATACTTTAAGGGAAACCATTAAAGGTTTCAAGTGGGTGAGGATAAATAGGATTTTAAATAAATAATTTATTTAAAATAGTTGTGCAACTTGCTTTTGTAGGAAAATACAAGTGGGTGGAGGATAAAGGTGATTTAAATAAATTATTTATTTAAAATAATTGTGCAACTTGCTTTTGTAGGAAAATACAAGTGGGTAGAGGATAAAGGTGATTTAAATAAATGTTAATTTATTTAAATGTGAGAGGTGGGATTTTGGGGGATTTAAATAAATATTAATTTATTTAAATGTGAGAGAATATTTAATTAAACAAATATGATTTATTTATTTAATTAATGGTCTGAATTTGGTTAAGTGAATTAAATCAAATAAATTGAATAATTTATTTAATTAATAGGAGAAAAGGGTTAAGATGAATTAATTAAATATTAATTTAATTAATTATTAATTGATGGTTAAATAATCAAATAAATACTAAGTATTCATTTAATTAAGTGGACAGATTTATGTGACTACATTTGCCCCTCTTTGAGACGGTGCAGTTTATCGCGTCGTTTCAAAGAAAGAAAAATAGGTGTGAAGAAATGCCCCATAAAATGTAAATTTAATGGGTGGTATGCCCCCTCGAGAGATGGGCCGAATGTTTTTTTTTTTTTTTTTTAAAATCGGGCGATCTCTCGAAAAAGAATGAAAAGTGGAGGGGAGGTAGAATAGAAGAAATTAGAACTAATGATGAAAGAATGGAAGAAAATGGAGTGAATATGAAGAAACAACAAGCCAGCGAGTACCCTGAGGTCATGCAAGGGATACATAGCAGATGTAGTGTGGGGTTTGGATTGATGCTATACAATTGATCAAAATTGGTTGGACAATCTGGTGCAATCGGTTGAATTGCCCCGGTCAAGTCAAAGCGTGACAGTTGATGTCAGTTGGTCGCTTGGACATGATAAAGTCTAAGTAAGTGAATCAAAGTGACCTGATGGTGACTTAGACAATTGATGTAATTGCCCGATGTAGTCAAGGTATATGAAGCAAAATACTCGTTGAGACGTAGACAATTGATGTAATTGTCCGTTGGATTGTGTTTGATTGGTTGATCAATTGATAGTATGTGCGTGTGATGGATGGTTGTGGGGAATCATGGCAGCCCCGTTGAGACTAGGTCATTGTGATAAATGCCTGATGTAGTCTAGGATTACCATAATCGATTACCTGTTGAGACCCGAAGATACTTGATCAGAGTATCTGTTGATAGTCTAGGTGTGTGGGAGTCGATGTACCTATGCAGATAGAGTAACTTTCTTGACTTATTGGATGACTTAGGATAGGAAACACAATCCCTCCTATTTAGAGATGGATGGTGATGAACGTGGCTTGATTAGGTTGATTGGGACATGATGTAGGGTATGTGATGGTGATTATCGAGATGGGGAGGGTGAGGGGGGATTCGATGTTAGATAGAAGATATGGAGGACTAGGACCGAGTCCTATGGAAGAAGATGAGTAAAATAGAGTATGCATTATTATGACTATGTATGCATGATATGCAGCTATTATGAATGTATGGATGGGTGGAATGCAACGAAATGCAATATATACAGATGAGATGAAATGACGATCCATGGTGCTTTATTTTTCATCATTGAGCTTTAAAATGTTGTAAGAAAATGCAAGCAACTTGACATAAAGATTCAAGATGACCAGAGTATTTCTTACATGGATTTTTATATAGCAAGTTAATACAAGCAACTTGATATAATGGATCAAGTTGACCTGAGTATTGCTTGCGGAACAGACAAGGATTATCACCGTTCATGCATGACTTGGATCGTCCTCCTTGATCTTAGGCTGATCATATCCTGAGACAAGTGCATACCGTAATAAGAGATAAAACCTTTATCCAGTTTGGATGAGGTAGGAGGAACCAAAGAAAGAGAATTGTACCTGCAAACAAACAATATATACATAAAGAATAAAGAATATGGATCCTTGGTAATGGTTCATGCTCATATGGTCGAGGTATACGCTGTAGTCAGCAAGCCGTAGTGATCTATGACTGCATTTTGCATAAGATCACGTAGCTTGGTGAACTTCCCACGTAGACACCATTAGTACATGTCCCAGAACTTCATCGGAAATAATGCGCAAATGATACAAAACAATGCTGAAAGATCCCGATACCGATAAACGAACGATTGTACTCACAAATCAAACAAGTATTTGATAGCTTAACATAATTTTCTTGTCAAAGAAAATGTCATCTTGTCTTTGTTTTGGTAAGGAAGGATGCATCCTTGTTTAAAGACAGGTTTGGATTTGTTAATGTCGATTGTGTGGTTTGATTGGTAAATGGTCATTGTGTGAGTATTTTGTCAATGTTTGTTTTGTATCTGATCGGATGAATATGTACAAGGTGTTGTCATGTTTTTGGGTGATTTTCGATGGTTTTTGATGTTTTTGGATTTTTGTGAGACATTTTTGAATGTTTGTGGTATTTTGATGATTGCTTGAATGAAGAGCGTAATGACACATAAGACAATGTAGAATCCACTTCCATCACTAGGGTTAAGGGTATTGCCCCCAGTTTGTAGACCTGACTATGAAAAGGTGGGATGCTAGACGCATGGAGTACTTTCTTAATTGCAGATCAAATAACAAGACGTGGTTGGGATGGATGGATGTGTGTATGTATGAATGTGATCGCAACGAGCCTGAAAGATACTGGAGCCATTGCCTTTACGAGTGGCGCCTGTTTGCCAGGTTTTCACCATCGTACTTACCCAAGGTGCCACCGGAGTGTTTGTTCACCGTTTGGATGCATGATTTTTCTTGACTTTTTTGAATGTTTTTGTATTTTCTTCAGGACATTTTCTGAATGTTTTTGATATTTTCTTGATATGTAGGGGAGCCTGATGCTCTGTACAGCTTATGTGTAAAACCGTTTGAGGTGCATGCTATTGATTGGATCTGCGAGCGGTTCTCCGTCTGATGTAGCCAACTGATATGCCCCGGACCCAAATACAGCAGTGACAACATATGGGCCTAGCCAATTTGATTCAAACTTGCCTTGATGTTCTCTGTTTGGTTGGTTGCGAGGATTTTCTCGAAGAACAAGATCACCTACCTCAAATGTACGAGATCTAACTCGGTGATTGTAGCTTCTACTCATGCGCTGCTGATAGGCTTTGAGGTGATTGTATGCAGCTTGTCGCTTCTCATCAAGTAACTCTAAGTCCTGAAGACGGGATATTCTGTATGCTTCATCATCGATGAGATTGTGCAAGGAAACCCGTAATGATGGTATCTCGACCTCAATAGGCAAGATAGCTTCAGCACCATAGACCAATGAATAAGGAGTTGCACCTGTAGGGGTCCGAATGCTAGTTCGATATGCCCATAGCGCTGGATTCAATTGAACATGCCAATCACGACCGACATCATTGACTGTCTTCTTTAGGATCCTCAATATGTTTTTATTGGATGCTTCGGCCTGACCATTGCCTTGTGGGTAATAGGGAGTGGAAAAGCGGTGTTGGATATGAAATTTCTCACAAAGCTCACGAACATCCTGATTTTTGAAAGGAAGACCGTTATCTGTGACAATGGACATGGGCACACCATACCGGCAGATGATGTAATTGAGGATGAATGAGGCGATCTGCTTGCCGGTGACTTGGGTAAGTGGAACAGCTTCGATCCACTTGGTGAAATATTCGGTGGCAGTAATAATGAATTTATGGCCATTGGATGAAGATGGATGGATTTTACCCACAAGATCAAGACCCCATTGACAAAAAGGCCATGGTGTTGTGATTGGTTGTAGTTCCTGTGCTGGTGCATGTATCAGGTCGCCATGAACTTGACATTTCTTGCATTTCCTGACAAAGTAGTAGGAATCCTTTTCCATAGATGGCCAATAATATCCAGCTCGCAAGAGTTTCTTGGCGAGTGACGGACCACTTGAATGAGTCCCGCAAATTCCTTCATGTACCTCTTCCAAAACCTTTGTTATCTCATCTTGTTCCAGACATCGAAGGAGAGTACCATCAAGACTACGTCGGTATAAGATTTCGGCAATAATGGTATATCGAGCAGTTTGGCGAATGAAGGTTTTTCGTTGGTTATTCGATTGGTTGGGAGGAAGGGTATGATCGCGAAGATAGGTGTAGAACTCACCGTACCATGGGGATTCAGAACCAACAAGGCGACATATCATTTCAGATTCAGGGATATCATAAGCGGGGATCCAAAGCTGTTCTACCAAGAACTCGTAGCGTGTTGAATTTTGTGGAAGATCTAGGAGAGATGCGATGGTAGCCATGGCATCAGCAGCTCGATTCTGATCTCTTGGTATCTGCTCAAAAGTGATAGTAGTAAATGATGCCTTTAGATTGTCCACCATTTGCTTATATGGCATGAGTTTAGCATCTTTGGTCTGATATTCATCTGTTGCTTGTCGAATGACTAGTTGGGAATCGCCATATACTTGTAGTTCTTGTAATTTCCATTGTACGGCTAACCTGAGTCCCGTGATCAAGGCCTCATACTCTGCTATGTTGTTTGTGCATGGAAATGTGAGCCTGTAAGACTTCGGGATGCTATCACCTTGAGGTGTGATAAACAGAATGCCTGCCCCCGAGCCGTGCCTAGTGTATGAACCATCAAAATATAGTTTCCATGGTTGTACTTCTGTGATCATGAATATCTCTTCATCTGGAAAATTGGAAATGAGAGGATGATCGCCTATGAGAGGTGCATCAGCCAACTGATCTGCAATAACTTGACCTTTGATAGCTTTACGGTCCACATACTCAATGTCAAATTCACTTAGAATCATTACCCATTTGGCCAAGCGACCTGTCAATGCTGCTTTGCTGAGTAAGTACTTGAGTGGATCAATCTTTGCAATGAGTTGCACCTTGTGTGTCAACAGATAGTGCCTCAGTTTAGTGGCTGCTAAGATTACTGCTAGGCAAGCTCGCTCAATAGGCGTGTAATTGAGTTCATAGCCCACCAGTGTGCGAGAGATATAGTAAACAGCACACTCTTTGCCTTTTGCATTATGTTGTGCCAGTAGTACACCCAATGCTGTACTTGTTGCTGAGATATAAAGTAACAACGGTCTACTTGAATCTGGTGGCATCAGCAATGGTGGATTCATGAGATAGTCTTTAAGCATCTGAAATGCTTGCTGGCATCTGGCATCCCACTGAAAGCGGATGTTCTTGTGTAGCAGGTGTGTGAAGGGGTGACACTTATCAGCCAATTGTGCAATGAATCTACGGATGGATTGAAGCCGTCCTTGTAGTGTCCTTAGCTGACTGATATTCCTTGGAGGTGGCATGTCCATTATTGCCTTAACCTTTGCTGGATCGACCTCAATACCTTTGCTTGAGACAATGTATCCTAGAAGCTTCCCGGAGGTCACTCCGAAGACACATTTCTTTGGGTTGAGTCGAACATGGTACTGTTCCAGTCTATCAAAGATTTTATCTAAGATGTGAAGATGTCCTTCTCTAGTAAGTGATTTTGCTAGTAAATCATCCACATAATCTTCCATTATAGTATGCATCATGTCATGGAAGATGGTGGTCATTGCTCTTTGATAGGTTGCTCCTGCATTCTTTAGACCAAAAGGCATTACATTCCAGCAGTATGTGCCCCATGGACATGTGAAGGCTGTCTTATGTTGGTCCTCTGGTGCGATCTTTATTTGATTGTATCCCGAAAAGCCATCCATGAGTGAAAGCATGGCATGTCCTGCTGTCAAATCTACTATGATGTCAATATTTGGTAGAGGGAAATCATCCTTAGGACATGCCTTATTTAGATCTCTGAAGTCTGTACAAATGCGGATGCCCCCTTTTGGTTTGCCAACTGGCACAATATTGGAGATCCATTCTGCATAATCAATTGGTCTAATGAAACCAACATCCAGGAGTTTCTTGAGTTCTGTTTTGACTAGCACGGCAATCTGAGGATGCATCTTACGAAGCTTCTGCTTGACAGGTTTGGCTCCTTTTGCTACTGTGAGATGATGCATGACTAAATCAGGATCAAGCCCAGGCATGTCTGCATATGACCATGCAAAGTTGATCTGGCGTTGCTGGAAGAACTCGATAAATTGAGGCTGTTCCTCTGGAGTGAGAAGAGATGCCAGATGTATGATATGAGGGTTTTCAGGAGTCCCCACATTGTATTCTTTGGTCTCCTCAATGAGGATCGTTGATCGTTCCTGTTGTGTATTAGCAGGGAGAATGTCAAACCCTTCATCCTCAGGCGCCTCAGAGAGGTTTTCACCATTGGATACGCTCTTTCTTTTTACTTTTGTTGGATCAAACAGTGCCACAGTGTGGTTTTCACTAGAAGATCCATGTTTTAATGTTATATTTTTGCAGCTGAAGGGTTTGGCATCCGCCCCGAAGTATGCTGCGCTATTAAGTTCAATGGCGAATCCAGCTTTGTGATCCCCGCTTGGTAGATTATCCCTTAATTCCAAAAAGTCAATGATAGCCTCATCGTTTTGGAAGAGGTCAAGACATGGGGGATTTGGTTGGTTCCATTCGATGAGTTTAGGGTGGATAATGGGCATTACTTCATCGATTAAGTTAAGTGCAGGAGATGTATCAGTGAGGGTTAAGACAGTGTGGTGAAGGTCGTTGATGGTACTCTCCCTGTCAGAATCAGGCGTAGGATGGGACGTAGGGTCTGTGGAAGATGTTTCCAGCTCAGGAACCCAAGTGGTCTTTATCTGTGCTCCTCCGTAAACAGGGATGTCTTTGCGGGGTGGAGGTGGTGATGTGTCTTCCTCATCTGAAGTGTTAAGTTGCATTGAATCGAATTCCCACTCATGTGAGTCGGTCTCTAAATCACTCTCCAGCATCCGATTGCTATACCATACTGGGATGTCGCTGGAGTTGAATACTGCAGGTGTGATTGGTTTATGTACCTTTGTGGTGATCGGTGCTGCAGGAACCATGATGGGGTTTAAAGGATTTGTTACTGGAAGTATTGGTAATGGTGACTCAGTGGCTTCTGCTGGAATTACTGGCGCCATATATGTTGCAGCGGGTTCTGATACAGTTGCTGCTGCTATTGGTGTTATTGATGGGATTACTGGTTCGTTTGGTGGGATGATTGGCATTGTAGATGGTTGTGGTGGGTTTGTGAGCCTCGATGGGGTAGTGGGGATAGTGTTTGATGGTGCTTTGATTATGAAAGGTGTCCTCTTTGTAGTAGGTGGGCAAAATGGTTTGCTAGGTTTTCCTTTGAATCTGAGTTTAGGAAGGATCTCTTTTTCAAAACCTAGGCCTGTATTACCTTTGGGCTTGAATTCTGGTAGCAGCGGTTCGTGTCGTCCTTGTTTGCAGTATCCCAAAGCACTCTGACCATCATATCCCATTCTTTGCATAATGAGGAGGCCTTTGCCATATTGTTCCGTAGGAAGTGTAACTTGTAGTTTGTCAGTGGTGATGGGATCTTTATAGATCCAGTCCGCTAGGTCCTCATCTTGTGTCTCTTCCTCTTGACTCTTTCCAAGAATGAAAGGCGTTAAGGCACACGCAGGCGTGATTAGTGGTTGCTGGAGCAACTGCTGTGGTTTACCATGTGTTCTAGGAGAAGTGGGCATTTGTCCCACACAAAAGAGCTGACTCAAGTTATATTCTCCAGGACCTTCCTCTGCTACTTTCATCTTTAGCTTTTCTTGCTTGGGCATAGGGGTGTTTGAACTGGCAAGAGAGGCGGGATTTATATATGATGTGGAGGAAATGGCTTCTCTATTATTAGGAACGGTAATCTCTGGTTGATGGCTGATATTATGGCAAAATGCAAAGGGATTTGCATCGCCCAGGATTGTGATCTCGACCCCGTTATGTGGGAACTTGATACATTGATGGTAGGTAGATGGAACGGCTTGCATGGCATGTATCCAAGGTCTCCCTAATAATAGATTATATGGCAGAGGAAGGTCCAGAACCTGACAGATGATGTGCTTTACCACAGGGCCTACTCGGATTGGTAGTACCACAGCTCCTTTGGATGAACGCTCTGCATCATCATAGGCCTTGATGGTGATCTTTTTGCGAGGATCCACTGATTCTAGTGCATATCCCAATGCTGTGACCAACTGTAGTGTACAAATGTTTAGGCCTGCTCCATTATCTATCAAGACTCGCTTGATCCTGTGTTGGTTGACAAATCCTTCAATGTGTAGCGAAGCGTTATGAGGTTGTTGGAAGGAAGAGTTGTCACTTTCGGAAAAAGTGAGACAAGGTGATGACTTTAGAGTTCCAACCATGGCTTGAAATTGGTCCGTATTTAGGTTTGCAGGGACTGACGCCTCTTGGAGTGCTTGATCCAAGATTGTTTTATGAGAGGGTGACAGACGCAAAAGCTCCAAGATGGATATAAGCGCAGGGGTTTTGTCTAATTGTTCCACAAGATTGTACTGCTTTGGGATGGAGGTGGTGCCTTGTGGAGCTGCCTTTATGGTGACCTTGCCACGACGTGTAACAACATTGCAATTTGAGGTGGGATTTTTGAAGGTGATAGTTGCAATTTGTTCACTAGCATCATACAGGTGATTGACAGTGTAATTATACGCAGCTTGCGTATAATCAGTGGTATCAGGACCTCGTCTGGACATGGAAGGACCCCTTTGATCTTGCGATGGAAGTGGATTTTTGAACATCTGATGATCATTATTGGTTGTTTTTGGATCATGTCCTTCAATCTCAATTTCTCCTCGATCAATAAGATCTTGAATGAGATCTTTCAATCGGTGACAATTACTTGTCTTGTGTCCTCTTCCTTGATGGAACTCACAGTGTTCAGTATCTCTCCACCATGCAGGTTTGACCTGAGGCTCATAATTTGATAACTTAGGTAGAGTGATCAAATTCTGAGAAATGAGTTGTCGCATCACCGTTTCAATGGGTTCCCCTAAGGGAGTGTAAGTGCGTTTTTGTTTTTGTGGACGAGGTCTTGGTTCATCTTGAGATGTGATGCGACCTTGATTAGGAGGACCATGTGTATTATTTTGAGGTGGAGGATTTTGTCCTGCAAACCTAACCATAGGTTGTGCATTTTGGACAGTCCTGGCATCCACAACTCCATCATTGACGATATTCTTATTCTTGTTCCAGAAGTTCGGTTTATCGCTATTGAAGCGCGGGCGAGGAGCATCTTTTGGTTCATTAAAGATTTTGATGAGTCCTTTTTTGATGAGTGCCCTTTCACATTTTATACCCTTGGTGATCATATCGTTAAAAGAGTCTGTGTCTTTGACATCCAGGTGAAATTCCATTTCTTCATTTAAGTTGGAAATGAAAATTTCCACTAGTTCTTGTTCAGGTAACTGAAGAGAACGTCTGCTAGACATTTGGCGCCATCGTTGCAGGAATACTGAGAATAATTCACCTGGTTTTTGTTTGGTGTTGCATAGCTCAGCCATGGTGATGTCGCGTTCAATATTATAAGAGTAATGAGATAGGAACTTCTGGATGAGTTCCTCAAATGTTCTAATGCCACCTGGAAGTCGGGAAAACCATGATGTGGTTGTTCCTCCCAAGCTTTGGGGAAAAAGGCGCATTAGGTATGTGTCCTCATAAGCTACTTCAAGACAAGCAGAATGAAATTCTCGGACATGATCACGGGGATCCCCCTTTCCTCTATATTTTTCAAATTTGGGTGTTTCAAACCCGCGTGGAAAGGGTGGCATATAAAGATTCCTATCAAACGGATAGGGACAGATGTCGTTAAGTGAAAATTGATTGGTCTTAACACCACTATGAAGTTGTTGGGCGAGATTCGCGACTTGTTGCCGCAACATCTCCATTTCATTTGGAGGAGGAGGTGGTGGGTTACCTCGAGGGATGTTATATCTGATGGGATCTCTACGCCTTTCCTCCTCATGGTGACTTTGTCTTTCTGATGCTTGTCTTAATTGGGCAAGATCAAAGTCTGAGGGGAGTTTGGCTCCTTCTTGAGCAAGTCTTAAGAAGTGAGCATCCGCATTGCTCCTGAGAATTTCATCAAATAATCTATTAAAGTGAGGGTTATGCTGAACCCTTTCGATTGTTGAAGGAGTGGGACTACTTGGGTTTTCATCATTTACATTTCCTCCAAGTGCTTCTTGAAATTCATTGAGGTTGTCCTCTTCTTCCTCAATTTCTATTTCTCGTTGCCTTGATCGCGATCGGGTTTGATCCATTTTGTTTGCAAGTTTGTGTTGAAGTTGATTGAAGATGATGATGAGTTGGTGATGAAATGAAAGATTGATGGTTGGTGATTTGTGTTGTATGGGGATCTCTAGCACTTTAAGGTAGATGTAACCGAAATTCCTTCTTTGAATTGCTTGTTTGTTTGATAAGTTTGGATGTGATAAGGTGTAGAGAAATCTGAGATGTGTTATAGATTTTGACTACCTAGCAATGAGAAGATTCACTCATGAACTAGTTTTAACCTGCGTAGATGTGTCTCTTAGGATGAGCTTATCCTAGATGTAGAAACAATCTAAAAAGTGATGTGATGTGTTTGATTTCAAGCAATATCCAAAAAGGAATCTTGGGACAAGAACCTCTTAATGTTTTGAGAGTTTTGGGATGGATTGATGATGAAGTGATGATGTATGAGTGAGATGATGGATGTTTTTGTTTTCAACTTCAATAAAAACTCTGTGTCACAGATGGGACAAACTCTACCTCTTCCCTTTCAGGCGTTGGTGGCACTTCTCGAGCTGTGTTGTAGGTGATACAAACGTTTTGGGAAGAAGTTGGGATTAATCTTTCCTCCTTGATTTTTGTGATAACTCAGAGCTCTATATTGCATAAAAGCTCTGCGGTTCAGTGATTCTGAATCAAACTCGTTTGTTTTACCTTGAAGATAGAGACGCATGCGATGTAGAAAGACTCTATGTGAGACAAAAATTTGTCTATTGAGATAGAAGAATTTCCTCCTTTTGATCAAAGCCTTTGAGCTTAGTGGTCTCCTTTTCAAGGTGATATTCTGATGACACTTCTTCTTTCGCAAGATGTGAAGAATGGTCATAAATTTTTGATTCTTTGTTTGTTTGTACCTTGTTTTTGATGTTTTTGGTTGTGTTGACAGATGTTGGATGAATACTTTGTTTTTGGGATTGATTTTCTGATTTTTCTTTGACAAGAAAACAAAGCAAGCACACAAACACAAAATTGTAGCCTCAAAGGCACAAATGAGTATGGGTCTAGATCAACCCAATCCTTGGACTTGTTTTTGACCCTTCCTTTAGATTTATTTTAAGGTGTATTTCCAAAGCCTGAAGTCGGCTCAATTCGCACTAGGTCTGTAAAACGAACACACTTCAAACACTTTTTATCCCTAAGGTCAAATGGCCAGTTGTGATAAATTTAGCCCACATCTTGATATTTCTTCGACTTTGGTACTACATACCTTATGAATCCCGCCATGGCAGGTAAGGATGTGATATACTAAGTCTTGCACGAGCATAACAAATAGATGATCCCTATGATGGGGGAGTCACCACTTTTATCAAGCCACAAGTGACTTTTCAAAAAGCTATGTTTCTACTCAAGGAAATATGTATGGTGAGTATCTTGGGAGCAAAACCATCTATGCTCTTGCACTAAATTATACCTCAAATATCCTCAATCAATAGAACGGGTGGGCTACTACTTAAAGGTGTTTAGTTATGTTCGATGTTTTTGGACATAAGTTCATTCTGCAGTGACTCACTTAAGAGCCTTGTAACTGGTGGTGGGGCCCATTTGTCCTTTCGGCCAGTTACACTGTAGGAACAGCTATACCCAAGGCTACAGCTTTCGCTCTCACCTGATTTCTATAGCGGCTCGAAGGATTTACCGCTCGAGGTCGTTCCCAAGAGTATCGATCCCTTGGCAGGCCTCTCTTAAAAAGATAAAATGTGAGTGTTACTAACACTTTTCTCTTGCACCTAGGACCACGAAAGCCAAGGGAGAGGATAGTGTGTGTTAGAAGTAGGACCACTCGACCAACTCTTTGCACAAGTGTGCCAAGCACGAAAAACACTTGTTCTTTTTAATCTATCATTGCAATGTGATCTAACTATTTGGAGATGTTGCTCCAACAATCATGGTGTTCTTTTTAATTTTCAAAGGCAATTGTTTGAGTAAACTAGAATTTGAAAATCCTGGTCAACTTAATGAAAAACATGTTTGCATGAAGTAAAATTGCTTTAAAAATGAGACAAGTTGATTGTGAATTTTATTTGCACCAAAAATGGAAGTGTGGATTGTGAGTTTTATCTTGATGCAAGAAATAAAATTTGCCTTGTTTATTTTAAGCACCAAAACGAAGTTTGTTTCCTAACTTGCAAAAAAATAAAGTTGTTTTTGTATAAGTTTGTGGTTCTTTTTACCTTGGAACAATGAAATTCTTTTTAAGAGCCCCAAACAAATGTGTGATTCTTTTTTTTTAAAAGCCCAAAGTTGAAATGTGAAGTTAATTTTAAACCAAAATAAAAAGTGAATTCATTTTTAAAACCAACTTCAAAAAACAAGTTAGTAAAAAAATATAAATATACTTTTTAATCTAATTTAAATCTGCACAAAAGAGAAAAATAGTTAGTAAAATCGGCCTATTTGGTGGGCTTCTACAAGCCTTTTTTTTTTTTTTTTTTTGGTTTTTTTTTTTTGGTTACAAGGTGATTTGTACAACGTTTTGTTACAATAGCGCTAGTCTACATTTGAACAGAGGCACTATTTAACACAAACGCACTAAAAGAAAGGGAAAGACAGAGAAGGAAAAAGCACTGAAACAGGGTGAATAGCGCCAAAATAATGTCAAACGCACCAAAACAGTGTCAAAAGCGCAACCTGTGTGACATTTTCAACATTCAAACATGTTATTGGTTAAAAACAAGTTGATCTTTTTGGTGTTTGGATTCACGTCGGGTTCACCAAATGATGTCATGGAAATGGGGACAAGGCAACAACAAAGTTCAATGTTAATAAGTTAGTTTCAACCATAAAAACAAAACAAAGAACTAAAAACCATTCCAAACATATCAAGAGAGATTTCAAAAAGCATGAAAGAAGTTTAACAAAATAAAAGAAAGGAGAAGAGCCTCCCTAAGATGCTTCCATGATGCCTTTTGATGCTTCTCCCTTGTTTCTCTCCTCTCCAAGTCCCAAATGAGTGTAGCTCTCAGCTTTTAGCACTAGCCATGGATGCCATATGGAGATTCAAGATGGTTGAATATGATAAGCAAATACTATGCAAGAGTAGATAGTGATGCTATTAAAAAGCTCTATGCTAATGTCAGTATAACAACAATACTCTAAATGCTTCTCCTTTTTCTTGAGGAGAAGGGTTCTATTTATAGAAGAAATAGGGAAATGAAGGGTTAAGATTGAGCAATCTTAACAAGGGTTAGGATTGAAAGTTGGGGATCCATGTGCACAATTGGCACCAATAAAATGGTGACAAGTTTCAACATAGGATTGGGTTGAGAGAAGAGGTTGGAGGCATTAAAGGCCTGAGAAGACCTCATGGTTATCTAGAAGGTAAGGGTCAAGTCTAAATTAAGATTACCCATTGGATTAAGAGTTAATCCAAGGATAAACCTTTGTGCAAATGTTTAAGAGATAATCATGGTCAAAGCATTAATGGCTTGATGAGACCCTTGGGTTGGGTAGAGGTTGAGTCAAAACAAATGTTTTAACCATGTGGGAGGGTTGAATTAACCATTAATGGTTATTGGAGACTTTGGGGATTAAGTGGTTGAAGGTTGAAAGCTTTCAAAGGTTATCCAAGACTTTGAGGGTTAATTTGTTGAACACACAAAGCATTAATTGCTTTTCAAAGACTTTGGAGTCTTTGAGAAGTGACTCCAATTTGCTTAGGAATGTGACAATATTTAGGGGATGGATTAGGTTAATTAGGAAGGGTTTAGAAGAATCTAGAAGGGGTTTAGGCATACAAGTGGATTTTGTAGGAAAATGCAAGTGGGAGAAATTTTGGTATTTTCAATTAAAATAAAATCATTTATTTCAATTAAATGGTGTAAGTTGAATTTGGATAAATATTTAAATAAATATTAATTTATTTAAATGAGAAAAAGAAGATAAAGCATTTAAAATGCTTGAAGACTTTGAGGGAAACCATTAAAGGCTTGAAGACTTTAAGGAAAACCATTAAAGTCTTTAAGAAGACTATAGAAGGAAGCCATCAAGTTTGAAGACTTTAAAGCCATCAAGTTTGAATACTTTAAGGGAAACCATTAAAGGTTTCAAGTGGGTGAGGATAAATAGGATTTTAAATAAATAATTTATTTAAAATAGTTGTGCAACTTGCTTTTGTAGGAAAATACAAGTGGGTGGAGGATAAAGGTGATTTAAATAAATTATTTATTTAAAATAATTGTGCAACTTGCTTTTGTAGGAAAATACAAGTGGGTAGAGGATAAAGGTGATTTAAATAAATGTTAATTTATTTAAATGTGAGAGGTGGGATTTTGGGGGATTTAAATAAATATTAATTTATTTAAATGTGAGAGAATATTTAATTAAACAAATATGATTTATTTATTTAATTAATGGTCTGAATTTGGTTAAGTGAATTAAATCAAATAAATTGAATAATTTATTTAATTAATAGGAGAAAAGGGTTAAGATGAATTAATTAAATATTAATTTAATTAATTATTAATTGATGGTTAAATAATCAAATAAATACTAAGTATTCATTTAATTAAGTGGACAGATTTATGTGACTACAGCAATTATATTATCTTGTTGCTTTATGTTGATGACATGCTTGTTGTTGGGTCTAACATGCAACATATAAATGATCTTAAACAAAAATTGGCCAGGTCATTTGCTATGAAGGATTTGGGTGCAGCTAAGCAAATTCTCGGTATGAGGATTACACGGGACAGGAAAAATAGAACCTTGAATTTGTCCCAAAGTGGGTATATAAAGAAGGTGTTGAAAAGATTTAACATGCAGGATGCAAAAGTAGTTAGTACACCTTTGGCTAGTCATTTCAAATTGACTAAGGAGATGTGCCCAAAGGCACAGGAAGAGGTTAATAAAATGTCTAACATCCCGTATTCATCAGCTGTTGGCAGTCTGATGTATGCAATGGTATGCACAAGGCCAGATATTGCACATGCAGTGGGAGTTGTGAGCAGGTTTATGAGTAATCCGGGTATGGAACATTGGAATGCTGTGAAATAGATTCTTCGGTATTTGAAAGGAACTACTATGAAGGCATTATGTTTCAAAGGATCTAATGCTACTCTAAGTGGATTTGTTGACTCTGATCTGGTGGGTGATATTGATTCACGGAGGAGTAATACAGGGTATGTTTTTACTATAGGGGGAACTGCAGTCAGTTGGATTTCTAGGCTGCAAAAGGTTGTTGTACTTTCAACCACTGAAGCTGAGTAAGTTGCTGCTACAGAAGCCAGCAAAGAGATGATTTGGTTGTAATGTTTTCTGAAGGAATTGGGTCAGACACAAGAGGATAACCCATTGTATACTGATAGCCAGAGTACCATTCATCTTGCAAAGAACTCTTCTTTTCATTCAAGGACAAAGCACATTCAGCTCAGGTACCACTTCATTCGGACTATTTTGGAGGAGGGTCAGTTACGGCTTGAGAAGATTCACACAAGTGAGAATCCTGCTGATATGTTCACAAAGGCAGTTCCATAGGAGAAGCTGATTTCTTCATCAATTTCTGTTGGTCTTCTTGATTGATAATTGTGGAATTTATACCAGTCAAGTCCTAGTGTTTTATCCAGCGGATGTTACATGTACAGTGGTGTCGTGTAGTATCAGTCTCCAAGTGGGAGATTGTTCGGTGTGGAGACTGATCCGTCTCCAAGTGGGAGATTGTTGAAATGTGGCGACTGATCAGCAAAGTACTATACACTCAGCACGTATCCTCGCTGAGGTTCGGGGCTAGGCCGGGCCCCGGGCAGGGGTTTGGGGGCGGCAGCCCCCAAGAAATTTTTTTTTGCTATTTTTGTTGATGAAAACCGACATTGTAATAAAACCCTAAAAAAGGCCGACTTTGTTTGTTGCCCTAAAAAACACATGTTATAAGCGGCTGGGATGCTTAAGGCATTGAAAGGTTGATGTACTATTTTGCTAGATAATAAGAAAGATTGGGACGGCTGTGTATGGTGGACGTAACCCATTCTGGGTGAACCATGTTAAATCTTTGTGTTATCTGTGTCCTGTTTTATTTCTTTATCTTTTGTATTTAAATCTGCATATAATTGTTAGTTCATATTTGCTTCGGATCTGCTTGAAACCCTAACAAAAACAATATCAGATCCATGGGAATTTGATTCATGCACCAACACAAGAACTTCATGCTTTAGCAACATCTTGGCCTTTTTATCAATGGGGTCTTGATCTAGTAGGAAAGATAAATCCTTCTCTATCTAATGGTCACAAATTCATCCTTGTAGCTACATAATATTTTACAAAATGGATTGAGGTCATACCTCTCACAAATATCACAGGAAAACAACATGCTACATTTATCTTGAATTATATCATCTGTCACTATGGAATACCAATGACCATTATCACTGATAATGGGCAACCATTCAAGAATCGGGATGTACAAGAGCTATGTGAGAATTTCAAGATCCAACAAAGGTTCTCCACACCTTATTATCCATAGGGAAATGGGCAAGCAGAAGCATCTAAGAAGACTATCCTAAAAATCCTTAAAAAGATAATCAACAATGCTGGAAAAGATTGGCATATTGTTATCTTGTCATTCATCCCTCATAGCAAGAGCAAGTCACCACTAAAAATTTTATTTGAGTCTTTGTCTTGTTGAAAATTCCTTGGTTCAATCCTTAATCTGCTTGTAAGTCATCTCTTAATCTGTAGCACCAAGTTTCAATGGTCTGTTTGAACCTCATGAACCCCTTGTACCATTCTGAAAGGATTTCATAATGTTCATTTAGGTACCATAGGTTCTAAGTTGTGTCTAAAATGTTTTCAAGCTAATGTTCACTCAAGTGTTTTGCAGCAATTCTATTTCACGATCACAAATGATGTTTCATATCCTCTTTCTCCAGACCGTGAACTATTTGAACCTAGTTCAAACAGTTCAATGATGTTCAACATGTTCGATAAAGTTAAAAAGGCTAGTGACAGTTAACAAAAGTTAATCTTTTCAAAGTAAACTTTCCTTGGCACAGTGTACGCTTTGAACTACCTGAACCCTCATGAAGTCAGTTCAAATTGTTCATGCATGTTCAAATCAGGTGGGTCCCATAGAATAAAGGACATGATCGTGCATTTATTGCTAAGTATGATGAAGATTTAACCATATCTTGGGTGACGTCAACTGGCCGTTTTTTGAAGGGAAGTGATCATTTTTGGGAATTGGTAGTTACCCTGATGGGATGGGGTATGGGATAGACTAGCCTAGTCTATGCTCTTGGATCCTTTCCTTGGATAACCAAGTGTTGTAACTACACCCTAGGGTCTCTAGGACTTCCTCTGCTTGTGGAATCCCCTGACCTTGCCCAATCCACCCACCAACAATTTGAATTTTCACTCCTAAGGTCTCACCTACTCATGAGACTCAAAGAACCCTTACTTAGGCTAATAAGGGTTTAGTTTGTTCCACACCTTCTTAGTGATAGTTTTGATACTTAATATAAGTACAGATCCAATAGCAAAAAAGATGAGAGGGGGGGAGGGTGAATCATAGAAAATTAATCATTTATAAAAACATCAGATTCAACTTCGGTAACATATATATTGGTCATATAACCAAACACTATCAAACATGCAAACTCAAAAGCATATGAACAATATAAACCTCATAACACTAGATTTAACATGGAAACCCAAATAGGGAAAAACCATTGTGGGATTTCGGACCCACCAAGAAATATACTCTTCTAGAGTATGCTCGGTTAAAAGCAAATCCTATTAAAGATTACAAACACATTGCTAGATGTGACCCGGTTAAGGGATTTCCCTCAGATCTATTAGGATCTTCACTTTGTTAGAAGTGACCTTGTCAAAGGATTTCAAACACTCAATCAGAATGTTACCTTGCTAGAGGATTTACATATAAGACTGTTAAGTCCACTCAGTTAAGAGATTTTTTGTCACTTTCACAAAATAAGAGTAATAAAAATCTATCTGCAACTTCACATCTAAAATGCTAAAGAAGCTTCCTATTTGTTCAATATAATCTAGACATAGAACTAATCTTTTCTATCTGCTAGGCATCTATACTCTGTTATTCTAACAGGTATTCAAGCTTCTGTGCTTAGTGATCACTATGTAGCATCCCTATGCATACACTTGCATGCATACATTGTTTATCAACAGTTTCCTATTTATAAACAATCTTCTAACCACTTAATCTCATTGATCACATTTCCCATGATCAATCATAGCCATTAGATCTTCAATCTTGTCTAGGTTCAATGTATCTTTCAATCTAAAAATGTTTTACCCCACCTTGGAACTTGCATTGTCACCTTGAAACTTGCGTTAGGGTATTGCAGTTCAATCTGAGTTGTAGATCTTTATGCCGACTTTCAATTGCCTTAGATTCATTAGAAAACTTCATCCACAACTTACCAATCATTGATCTGCTCCAGCTCATCAACTTCTTTCATTAAATATCACATGTAAACATTTAATGCATTATGTTATAGCTCGGTTGTAACTTGGTAAATACTAAACTTCACTTGGTAGACATTATGCCTTCATTAACTGATAGCAATAACCTTAGGGTTTACTGACTAGGTTCCTTAGGGTTTACCAACTAGGTTCTTTGCTCGATAATATAGTATAGTATTAACCTTTACATTTTACAACATATGTATGATGTTAAAACAATCTAAAACATCATGATCTCATCATTGTCTGACTCGGTAGTAGTTTCCCATTGAATACCTTATTCATCCCTTTATTCATCATATTCTTTCCTGTGCCTTTTACCAACTTCTTTATAATCTTCATATCATGCTTCTCAAGATATGGCAACATCATACTGAATTAGAAAATCAATTTCTTGACATCAATGACAAAATAATAATATCAAGATAGTAAAACATCTTTAATTAGTTATGTCCATAATCATCAACAACCTTCTCAATATCCTTATTGAAATGTCAACAATCTTTTATTGTCTGTTATACTGTAATATTGTCAACAATCTCCCCCTTTGGCATTGATGGCAAAACCAATTGATTTGACCTTTAAAAGATTCGGATTGCTGTGATTCTAAAATGATGAAATGCTCTCCCCATACATTAGACTTCTCTTCTGTTTTCAGCTTTATTTCAATCGGTAGTCTTCTCTCAGTTTTCTCCCATAAATTTGTCTTCTCCCCCTTGGTAGGTCTTCTCCCCCTTGATAGGTCTTCTCCCCCTTTGACAACAATGCCAAAAAGAAAAGAACTAAAACATAATTTATTTCTGTAAGAAGTTATTTCCCGCTGTTGTGTATCAACTGAGTCTCGGTCAAAGCATTTGTCTTCAATTCCTATTCCTTGTAATATTCTCTGTATTATTCCAGTATTAATTCCAGTACACTTTTAGAAAACATTCTAAAGTGTATAACTCCAGCATCAACTCCCAAAAGATATTCAATAGAGTCATCGAATTGATGCTTTCACCAAACTTGGTCAGTGAATAGAAGATAGGGGTAGGACCCCTAACTTACTTCTAAGATATTCAAAAGTGTCCTTTGGAAGTGGCTTGGTGAAGATATCTGCTATTTGCTCCTTTGTGCTAACATATTCCAACACCACTTTCTTCTCTTGAGCTTCTTCTCTAAGATAATGATATTTGATAGATATTTGCTTTGTCTTAGAGTGCATAATAGGATTCTTTGAAATATTAATGGCACTAGTTTTATCATAGAATATAGTTATAGGCTCGGTAACTTTCTCATTTATACCTTCCAATAGTTGTTTGATCCATGCTATATTGGTGCAATTCAGTGCTGCAGCAACATATTCAGCTTCTGTTGTTGACTAAGAAACACATCCTTGTTTCTTGCTAAGCCAACTCACTAGTCTTTCTCCTAAAAAGAAATCTCCTCCACTTGTGCTTTTCCTGTCATCAATATTGCCTACCCAATCAGCATCAGTATAAACTTTTAAATCAAAATCATTTCCTTTCTGATATACTAAGCCATAATCTTTAGTGCCTTTTAAGTATCTGAAAATTCTTTTGATTGTCGTCTGTTGGAATAATGATATATTTGTCATTAGTGAATACACTTAGTGAAAACACTTATTCGATTTTGAATGGTTACCGAGCTCATCACTCAGTCTACAGCCTATACCGAGCATTCAGTAAAGCTCACCGATTAAACAGTTCAAACCAAGCATATGAGACAAACAACAGTTACCGAGAAGTCAGTTCTCACCGAGTCACCAGTGGTTACCGAGTGACACTATATCTACCGAGTCACCACAGCTACCGAGTTCCAAGCTACACTTCGGGACTAGTATGGACCGAGCTTCTACTCTTACCGAGAGCATGATGATGCCAAGTACTGTAGTGGACACCGTGTATCAGAAGATCACCGAGCCAGCTTGAGGAACCGAGTATCTACCAACTCAGTAATATTTTGTTCACCTATGTAAGGCCGACTTAAGAATGATTTTATGTTATTAATTTGTATGAGGCTGACTTTATGAAATGTAAATGTAATTATGGACGGTATATATATGTGATGTATTATACCATCTGTAAGAAGTATGAAAAATGTAAGATGTATAGATATGCGAAATTAGAAAGAGCAGAGCAGAAACTGCATTAAGGCAGCAGACCAGAACATTTTCGCAGAGTCAGAAAAGGAGCAGAATCAACATATCTATCTTAGAAGGAGATCAATACTCAAAGGATCTTATCAGCAATAAAGTTGTAAGTCAAGATCTACTGTTTCATCCTAACAGTTGAATCAGTTTGTAAATCCTTTTACCGGGTAGACTTAACAGTCTTTTGTAAATCTCTTAACCGAGTGCATACTTCATTGTATGTTTGTAAATCCTCTAACAAGGTGGACCTAGCAGTCCAAATTTGCTTCTAACAGGGTAGATCATCAGAAGTGATCATTGTAAGCCTTAACCGGCCAACTTTTACTGCAGTACCAAAGTTTTGTGGGTACCATCCCCACCCCAGTTTTACTTTCTATTTGGAAGGTTTCTGGGTCACCAAATCATTGTGTTATGTGTTGTGAATGATTATATTTTCATTCATGCAGTAGATTAAATGAATGAATGGTTTAATATATGCAAGTGCAGAAATGAATTAAAAGTTTTAAGAGTTACTGATTCACCCCTCCCCTCTCAGTAACTTGGTTAGTCCTGAATATTTTCAACAATTGGTATCAGAGCATTGTGGTTCTCAGAGTAAAAGTTTGACAGCTTGAGAAAAGATCAAGACAATGGAGATATTCAGACTTGACAAAGCTATTGAGAATGAAAAGCTAGATCTGGAAATGGCCATAGCACAACTCAAAGAAGCAAGAGAACATCTTTCCCAATCCCTAAAAAGAAGAAAGGAACTAGCAAAAGAAATAAATGATCATGAGTATGTTGAAACAAAAATTGAAGATCTCTTTCCTACAAGTAGTTCAAATGAAGTAGATGAAGCAAACAATGCAATCAAAGAACTCCGAGAAAAAAATGGATTACTGCAAAAAGAAGTAAGGATGCTAAGAAGAGAACAGGAAATTTAGTCTGCAAGATTTTGTGAAATCTTGGAACAAAGGAATAAAATGCAAAATGAAATAGAAAGGAAGAAACAATGAAATTGTACAGCATGAAGATCTCACCGAGCAACTCTCCAATGCAAATGAAGAGATCAGAATTCTCAAAGAACAGAATGAAAGTTTGAAAAATGAGCTAGATATTCAAAAGCAAGCAAATGAAAGGATGATGAAATCTCAAACAGACTTGGATCAATTAAATGAGCAAAATCTTCACAAACAAAAAGGTAAAGCTGGTCTTGGTCACAATGAAGAAGGTGAATCTTCCGAGAAAGGTAGCCAAAGAAATCAAAGACCTACATGCAATTACTGTGGTAAGACAAGTCACACATCAAACAAATGTTGGAGCAATGGAAAGACAAGATTCAAAGGCAAATGCTACAGCTGTAATCAGCATGGTCACAAGGCTAGTGAATGCAAGGAGAAACCAAAATTTGAAGGCAAATTTCACAAATGCAAGAAACAAGGTCACAAGGCATCAGAATGTAGAACAAAGACATTCACTCCAGCAGAACAAATTGTCAAAGAAATATTTGGTTGGGATTACAATACCTGGTGCAGATGTCATTATTGTGGAGAATATGGACACATTGGGATGAATTGTACAAGGCATCATCTAAGGAAGAAAGATACAACCGTAAGATGTTATACATGCATTGAACTCGGACATATAGCCAAGAACTACATGAACACAAAGAAGGTTGAAGATGAAAAGAAAGCTAAAGCTGACAACATTCGGAAACAGATGAGACAGCAGTGGGTTCCTAAATCTACCGAGCAGGATAATTCAAGCAATGGTCCTGTCACTCAAGAATTGGGTGACCCCACCATTACAAATTAGATCCATTAAAGAAGATAAGGAACTGCATCTTCAAAGCCTTACCATAAGCAGTTCCAAAATACAAAAGCATAATCGATGAAATCAGTATTTCCGATACATACAGAAAAGTCACTTACCGAGTTGAATGTTATCGAGCATGGTAAAACTGCAGACCTTACCGAGTTAGGTCAGACATAAGAACACCGAGTTAGGTCAGTCTTATCGAGCAATCGCTAAAGTCATTAAGTCATCTCACCTACCCACTTATCAAGCATTAATGACAGAATTTTAATAAAAAGGGCAAAATCGACTTCATTCTTCACCACGTTATTCAGCATTCGAAGAGCTTAGGTTTTCAAAGTGCTTAAGGAGATTTAAGACGAATTTGCAGCGAAGGATCTAAAAAGAACTCATTCCATTCAGCAATGACTTCCACTAGCACCACCAGCAGGAGCAAGGCGAAGAAGACTTCCAATATGTTAGTGAAAGGAGTTGAATGGACAACGCCGAACTTCAAACTCGTTCCAGCGATCGCAGAATCACTCGACCCAAGTGGAGCACAATCCAGAATTCCTTCCAAGGTACTTCTTATCAATGACATTCGTACTCATTTCAAATGCACTATTCAGGAGTTAGGGACTTTAGAAATGGACAATGCCCTAAGTCAGCTATGTGTTGACAAAACCCTAAAACCCGAGCATAGACATTTGGAAATCAAAGGTTTGACCCATATCCCACACCTACCAAGAAACTTTCAAGTAAAATGGATTAGGTATGTATTGAGCCATGTACATGATGGACAACTATGGTTAGATCAACCTATCTTAATAACAAAGAAGATGATTCATAGAATCACAGGTTTACCGATGTCAGACAAAGCAAAATCCACCAAAACCCTAGGTCGGGACGAACTGCAGGAGTTAACTCTTGCCGAGTGGGATGGCAGAGGATTGAAAATTAACAATGTATCTGATGTTGAACTTAAATTTGGTATTATTATCATTGCATATAATCTGTATAGTTCCAGTAGGCTAAATAGTGTGGCATGTGAGGCAGTAGACCTTGCCTACAAGGTAGTAAAGAAGAACATGGATTTTGACCTAGCAGAGGTTTTACTAACACAATTCAACAAGAACATGGACAGTATAAGGACATCAAAGAATAATCCATGCAAATTTGGTTCTTTGTTGATTTGCATATTTTTCTATGTACAAAACTTTTTCCCTTCTAAAGGCACAGTAGTATGGAGGAAGGATACTCCAATTTTGTATCAGATAAATGAGTTTATAGCAGAAATAGGTCAGAATTTTGAGACAGTAATGGATAATTATTTTGAAGAATTCAAGGACAAAATGAACAATAGGTTCAGGATTCCTCCTAAGTTGGTAAAAGATTACAAGGATGATATATGCTTCATGGTAGACTGTGATAAAGTTTACATCCAGGTAGCCATACCCCGAGTGGCATGGGTAAAACCATTGCCCTATGAAATTAACATAGATGAAGCAAGGGATATAATAGAAGCCCTGATAAATGAACCAGCCATTCCCAACACCCCTGCATTTGGCACTTATGATGAGGCCAAAGCCAGAATTGAGCTTGAAATCAAGCTTCCAAAGGCCATCACCAGTACCAAGAGAAAGGCAGCTAAAGAAACAAAAGAAACAGAAGAGGAATCAGAAGAGGAAGCAGAAACACCAAAGAAGAAAGGCAAAGTAGTAATCACCAAGCCCAAACCTAAAACTGCAGTGTTCACAAGGAGAACCAGGAAAGGGCAGAAAGAAAGTATAGTTGTATTCAGGAAACCCCCTCCTACCTTCAAAGAAAAACTAAAACAGTTGGAACAAGGATCTGGCATGTCTAACTTCAAGGCACTGAAGTATGAAAGCAGATCAGATGCAGAAAAGATGCAGATCGAGGAGCTTTTACTGAACAAAATGGGTAAATGGAAATATACCCCAGATGATATCAGTTCTCAAATTCCAAATGAGCTTCTAGTCAAGATTAGACCAAGATGGACTTCAGCAGTGCAAACTGTCAAAGACATTTATGCACAATCCTTAAAATAGTTGTTACCGAACCTGACATATAAAGAAGTAAAAGAGGCATTAAAGAAGAATGAACACCAAATGACACTTAGGTTTCATACCTTCTTAGTTCTCTCCAAGCAGATAGAAGCAATAGTAAATAATGCCACAATTGTGTGGAAAAGGATATATAATCTGCCAATGCCATCTGACCCCACGGTAACAATTGAGGGTGATAAAGATGATGAAGAGGATGAAGAGAAGAAGGAAGAAGAAGAAGCAGCTGAGGAAGAAGGTGACACGGTAATAATAGATGATGAAGAAGGTGACATGGTAATAATAGGTGATGAAGAAGATGATCCTGAATAGGTAGCAGCAGAAGTCATTGCATCTCTTCCTCACTCACCTCAGAAAGGCGTTGCATCATCAGCTTCAGCCAGCAGGATTGTGAGCACAGTAGCTACATCTATTGCTCAATCCTTGCCAATCACCTCTCAGCTCCAGACCCCAACAGTTACCTCATCCACCGAGCTGCAGAGCATGTCATTATCTACCGGGATGCAGAGTGTTGCCTCTACCGAACAACAAGTGACTTCTTCATTCACCGAGATCACAACTTCTCCTGCAGCATGTATAGTAAGTTTTGCAACCTCTCCAGTTTTGACACATTCTTTAGTACAAATGATCACACCAATCAACACTCCTGTATGTACATCAATTTTGGGAATAGTCGGTACATCCATGAGTCTTCCTCTAGTAAATCCCATTCCAGTTATAACAGCTACTCCAACCTTATCAACCATTGTAACTATATCAAAAGATAAGGAAGTAAGCACAGAAGTAATACAAAAGACACCTTTAAAACTTCTACTTACCGGCAAGGCTATAGAGGATGATATAGATCTGGATAAAGAGATTGTCATTCCACAAATAGACCTCAATACTACATCAATTGATGAAATGAGATTGATCAGCCAGTTGTTAGAATAGAAAGCAAAACAAAAACAACTAAGAAGTGAGAGAGACAGGGAATTCAACATCATAAACGGTGCAAAGACCATTCTCACAGATGCCTTAGGTATAAAAGTTGATCCCTCTCAACACATTTTGCTACAACTCGAAGAGGCTGTGAATAGATTCAATGAGGACTCATCAGGAGAAGAGAAACTGATAGAAAGAACTGAGAAGAAATTTGATAACAAGGTGCTTGAGCACATTGCTCAGCAGATAGCAATAAAACAAGTTGAATTTACCACTATTTTGGCCAAGTTAGAAAATTCTTTTAATAATGTAACTTCATTTTTTGCAAAGTTATGTGATGTTACCGAGTTCACAAAAGGAATCAGAGATCAACTGAAGAAAATTGATGATGATCTGAAAGCAAGTGCACAACAGTTGCAGCTTGACCCCAGCTCAAGCTCAACTCACCATTCAAACATCAGATTCCTATTAGATAAGCAATCAGAATTGCTCAGGGAAGATGCAAGGATCCGGTCTACATTGTTAGATATTCAGAATATGATCCTCCCTAACATGGATACAATGCAGAAACACATTACACATTCCAAAACATTGATCCATGATAACATTTTTTCAGTTGCAGAGCATGTAATTGAACTTTCAGCCAAAGTTCAAGTTGCATTGTCTATTTGCACAATTTTGCAAGAAAATTGGGATAAGACCTTGGCTCATATCAAACAAGTACACTCAGAGTTTATCTCACACTTTAATATTTCTATTTGAGTTATCTATTCTTTGGCATTATTGTCAAAAAGGGGGAGAATATGGAACATATTATTAGAGACAAAGGGAGAATGATTAAGGGAGAATGTAAATAACAATTGGTATAGAGATAAGTGTATAGAATCATATGTATATTCTATGGGGGAGTTATGTACAGTGAGATATACAGGTATATACAGCAATCTACAATTGGTATCAATTTTGAAGAATCAAGTCAGCATGACAGATTCATTTTTGTCTCATAAGTGTTTTTGTCACTAATGCCAAAGGGGGAGATTGTTGGAATAATGATATATTTGTCATTAGTGAATACACTTAGTGAAAACACTTATTCGATTTTGAATGGTTACTGAGCTCATCACTCAGTCTACAGCCTATACCGAGCATTCAGTAAAGCTCACCGATTAAACAGTTCAAACCGAGCATATGAGACAAACAGCAGTTACCGAGAAGTCAGTTCTCACCGAGTCACCAGTGGTTACCGAGTGACACTATATCTACCAAGTCACCACAGCTACCGAGTTCCAAGCTACACTTCGGGACTAGTATGGACCGAGCTTCTACTCTTACCGAGAGCATGACGATGCCGAGTACTGTAGTGGACGCCGTGTATCAGAAGATCACCGAGCCAGCTTGAGAAACCGAGTATCTACCGACTCAGTAATATTTTGTTCACCTATGTAAGGCCGACTTAAGAATGAGTTTATGTTATTAATTTGTATGAGGCCGACTTTATGAAATGTAAATGTAATTATGGACGGTATATATATGTGATGTATTATACCATCTGTAAGAAGTATGAAAAATGTAAGAAGTATAAAAAATGTAAGATGTATGGATATGCGAAATTAGAAAGAGCAGAGCAGAAACTACATTAAGGCAGCAGACCAGAACATTTTCGCAGAGTCAGAAAAGGAGCAGAATCGACATATCTATCTCAGAAGGAGATCAATACTCAAAGGATCTTATCAGCAATAAAGTTGTAAGTCAAGATCTACTATTTCATCCTAACAGTTGAATCAGTTTGTAAATCCTTTTACCGGGTAGACTTAACAGTCTTTTGTAAATCTCTTAACCGAGTGCATACTTCATTGTATGTTTGTAAATCCTCTAACAAGGTGGACCTAGCAGTCCAAATTTGCTTCTAACAGGGCAGATCATCAGAAGTGATCATTGTAAGCCTTAACCGGCCAACTTTTACTGCAGTATCAAAGTTTTGTGGGTACCATCCCCACCCCAGTTTTACTTTCTATTTGGAAGGTTTCTGGGTCACCAAATCGTTGTGTTATGTGTTGTGAATGATTATATTTTCATGCATGCAGTAGATTAAATGAATGAATGGTTTAATATATGCAATTGCAGAAATGAATTAAAATTTTTAAGAGTTACTGATTCACCCCTCCCCTCTCAGTAACTTGGTTAGTCCTGAATATTTTCAACAGTCGTCATGTGTGTTTTCTTAGGATCTACAGAGAATCTTGCAACTATACCTACTGCATGTGCTATGTTTGGTCTGCTGTGAACAACGTATTGTAGTTTTCCAATCATGGATTGGTAGTTTGTCTCATCAATAGATGCAGATTCATCATTCTTTCATAATTTACAGTTGGTAGTCATAGGAGTCCTTACTAGTTTTGAATCCTTCATTCCAAATTTCTTCAAGATTTCCTTTATGTACTTGGATTGAGTAATGAAAATCTCATTTTTCATTTGCAGTATCTGTAAACCTATAAAATACTTTATCTCACCAATTAATGACATCTCAAATTCTTTTTTCATTTCATTTCCAAAGTTCTTGCATAAAGAGTCATTTCCACAAAATATAATATCATCAACAAATATGGCTGAGATTAGTATTCCATTTTCATCATTCTTTATGTACATGTTGCTATTCTCACTTGTCCCTATAAAACCAATCTTAATTAAATAAGAGTGCAATATTTCATACCATGCTCTTGGTGCTTGCTTCAAACCATATAAAGCTTTGTTCAACTTACATACCTAATCTTTGTTATTGTCTTCAACAAATCCTTCAGGTTATTCAATGAAAACTTCTTCTTCTAATATTCCATTTAGAAATGCAGATTTGACATCCATTTGATATACCTTGAAATTCTTGTAAGTAGCATATGCCAACAATGTTCTTACTCCTTCAAGTCTAGCAACAGGTGCAAAAGTTTGACCATAATCAATTCCTTGAAATTTGATATACCTTGAAATTCTTGTAAGTAGCATATGCCAACAATGTTCTTACTCCTTCAAGTCTAGCAACAGGTGCAAAAGTTTGACCATAATCAATTCCTTCTTCTTGTGGATAACCTTTGCAAACTAGTCTTGCGTAGTTTCAAATGACATTCCCTTTTTCATTTAGCTTGTTTCTGAAGATCCACTTTGTACCGATTACATTTTTGTCCTTCAGTCTTGGGACCAATGTCCTTGTGTCATTCTTCTTGATTTGATCAATCTCTTATATCATAGCATTTATCCAATCTTCACTGTTAAATGCCTCTTTCACTATTCTCGGTTTAAATTCAAATATCAAACATGTGTTCTATCTTAGTTTGTTCCTTGTCATCATTGGATCATCCTTATCTCCTATAATCTGACTTGGTGCATGATTTCTTCTGACATACTTGGCTAATACAGGCTTGGTAGGCTCTGTATGATCTTCTTCATCACTCGATAACTGGATATTTCATTCATTTTCTTCAACAGTTATCTCAGTAGGACTTCTCTGTTGCACATAGACAAATTCATCATAGTCTTCTGGTTCTTTGGAATTACCTTCATCATTTCTTTCTACAAATTCATCAATTTTCACATTTGCACTTTCTACTATTTTTTTAGATGATTTGATCAGAGATTTAAGTGCTTTGCTTCTAGAAGAATAACCTAGAAACATTCCTTCTTCACTTTTCTGATCAAACTTACCATTTCTATCATTTGTATGAACATAGCATTTACTTCCAAAGATTTTAAAATAACTAACATTAGGTTTCTTGTCATACTAGATTTCATAAGGTGTCTTCAAAGTACCTTTCTTTAATTGAACTAGGTTCAAGGTGTAAATAGTTGTGCTTATTGCTTCTCTCCAAAATGTTTGTGGAACCTTCTTCTCAATCATTAGTGTTCTAGCACAATCCACAATAGATCTATTCCGTCTGTCAGCTATCTCAGTCGGCTGTGGAGTTCTCGGTACAAAGACTTGTCTTTTTATACCATGATCATTGCAAAATAGATTGAACTCATCAAATGTAAACTCTCCTCCTCTATTTGATCTAAGACATTTCAGATGTCTTCCTGTTTCATTTTCAACTCTTGCCTTGTACCATTTAAACATTTGAAAAGCTTCTGATTTTTCTTTTTAAAACATTATTGACATCATCCTTGAGTAATCATCCACAAATAATACAAAATATTTATCAGCATAATAACTCTGAACTTTCATAGGACCACAAAGATCAGTCTGGACAAGATCTCAAATTCCCTTAGAAGTGTAGGAATTACTTGTAAAGCTTGATCTTGTCATCTTACCCATCTAGCATCCTCAGCACATAGCATTCTCAGGTTTTTCAAGACTCCATACACCTCTTACTCGGTGCTTCTTACTTATTTTGATCAGATTATCAAAATTAACATGACAAAACCTTGTATGCCATAACCAAGTATCATCTATCCTTGCATGCAAACACTTATTCCATGTTGATTCAAGGTGAAATGTGTTACCTTTTGTTTATGTCTCGATAGCAGCTAACTTTCCATTCTTGTCATGAACTTTGACAATTCCTTTCTGAAATTCTATTCGGTAACCTGTGTTGTTTAGCTATGCTACACTCAACAAATTGTATTTCAAACCTTCAACCCAATAAACATCATTACATTTAGCATTATCAAGAAGTTTTATGGATCCTTTACGTCTTACCGGACATGGTGCATCATTAACAAATCTAACATAGCCTCCATCATAATCTTCTAACATAACAAACTTGTGTTTATCTCCTGTCATATGATGTGAGCATCCACTATCTATAATCCAAGAATCATTAGTGTTTGTGTGAGATATTAGGGCTTTTTCTTCATACCTTTCTTCATCTGATCCATCCTTGATAGCCAGATAAACAACTTCCTCTATATCAATCTCATTTGATTTATCATCGTTAGATTCCTCATCAGCTATTAAGCATGTCTTACTATCTCTTCTTCTGAAGTCCCGGTGTCCTCTATAATGGTTATCTTTCTGTCTGTCATCTCGGTAATCTCTCTTTTCAGTAAAATCTCTGTCAGGACAGTTAGAAGCCATATGTCCAATCTTATCACAATTGAAACATTTCAAAGGTAGTTTTCCTTTATACTTACCTTTGCCTCTTGGTAACCTTTTGGCTAATAGTGCTTCTAACTCTTCTTGTTTTTTGATTTCTTCATACAGTTTGTGTACTTCTTCCATGTTCTTCCAAAATCTTTCACTTGCTCCGCTGTGATCTCCTTTAGAGTACTTATACTTTCTTTCATTGTAATCATTAGATTCATTAAGATGAAAAGAGCTAAATGCAGATTCAACTTTATTTACCGAAGATCCACTATTATCAAAATTACTAAACTTAAATGCATGTAGCTTACCAATAGTAGCATCTAAAGAAACTGGCATATTGGGTATAGACCTGAATTCATTGATTGCAGAGACTTGGATTGCATACGCAGGTAGAAGGGTTCTTAACAACTTACTTGTTACATACTTGTCTTCAATAGTTCCTCCTGCTCCTTTGATTTGATTTACAATCTCCTTTAGTCTTGTATTGTACTGAGTTATGTTCTCACCTTCGATCATCTTCATAGATTCAAGTTGTCCTCTTAGACTATCCACATTTTCTCTTTGAACATGTTCATCTCCTCCATATACTGATATGAGTTTAGTCCACATTGCCTTTGCATAAATACATCCTTCTAGATCATTAAACTCTGAATCGGTCAATGCAGATGCTATTTCAATCATTGCTTGAATGTGTTCTTGCTTCACCTTTATCTCTTCAATTGTCAATGGATAGGTGCTTGGTGTGATGAAATCATTCTCCAGATAATAGATAGAATATTCTCCAACTCTAGATAGATGCAACTTCATCCTTTTCTACCATGTAGAGAAACTTGACTTGTTCAGCTTCGGTGCATCCCTCTTATACATCTTTGGATCTTTAACTCAAGTGCCTTTAAACTTTCCTTTTGGAGTCCAAATCTCTAATACCAATTGATAGTTATGATACTTAGTATAAGTACAGATCCAATAGCCAACAAGATGAGAGGGGGGGGTGAATCATACAAACTTAATCATCCATAAAAACATCAGATTCAACCTCCGTAACATATATATCAGTCATATAACCAAAAATTGTCAAACATGCAAACTCAAAAGCATATGAACAATATAAACCTCATAACACCATATTTAACGTGGAAACCCAAATAGGGAAAAACCACTGTGGGATTCGGGACCCACTAAGAAATATACTCTTCTAGAGTATGCTCGATTAAAAGCAAATCCTGTTAAAGATTACAAACACATTGCTAGATGTGACCCAGTTGAGGGATTTCCCTTAGATCTGTCAGGATCTTCACTTTGTTAGAAGTGACCTTGTCAAAGGATTTCAAACACTGAATTAGAATGTTACCTTGCTAGAGGATTTACATATAAGACTGTTAAGCCCACTCAGTTAAGAGATTTTCTGTCACTCTCACAAAATAACAGTAATAAAAATCTATCTGCAACTTCACATCTAAAATGCTAAAGCAGATTCCTATTTGTTCAATATAATCTAGACATAGAACTAATCTTGTCTATCTACTAGGCATCTATACTCTATTATTCTAATAGGTCTTCAAGCTTCTATGCTCAGTGATCACTATGTAGCATCCTTGTGCATACACTTGCCCGCATACATTGTTTATCAATAGTTTCCTATTTATAAACAATCTTCTAACCGCTTAATCTCGTTGATCACATTTCCCATGAACAATCATAGCCATCAGATCTTCAATCTTGTCCAAGTTCAATGTGTCTTTTGATCTAAAAATGTTTTACCCTACCTTGGAACTTGCATTGTCACCTTGGAACTTGTGTTAGGGTATTGCGGTTCAATCTGAGTTGTAGACCTTTACGCCAAATTTCCATTGCCTTAGATTCATTAACAAACTTCTTCCACGGATTCCCAATCATTGATCCACTCCAGCTCATTAACTTCTTTCATTAAATATCACATGTAAACATTTAATGCATTCTGTTATAGCTCATTTGTAACTCGATAAATACTAAACTTCACTCAGTAGATATTTTGCCTTCGTTAACCAATAGCGATAACCTTAGGGTTTACCGACTAGGTTCCTTAGGGTTTACCGACTAGGTTCTTTACTTGGTAACATAGTATAGTATTAACCTTTACATTTTACAACATATGTATGATGTTAAAACAATCTAAAACATCATGATCTTATCATTGTCTGACTCGGTAGTAGTTGCCCATTGAATACCTTATTCATCCCTTTATTCATCATATTCTTTCCTATGTCTTTTACAGACTTCTTTATAATCTTCATATCGTACTTCTGAAGATATGGCATCATCATAGTGAATTAGAAAATCAATTTCTTGACATCAATGACAAAATAATAATATCAAGATAGTAAAACATCTTTAATTAGTTATGTCCATAATCATCAACAACCTTCTCAATATCCATATTGAAATGTCAACAATCTTTCATTGTCTGTTATAGTATAATATTGCCAACACTTAGATCCTAGCAAGGATAGGATAATATTGCCAACACTTAGATCCTAGCAAGGATAGTATAATATTGCCAACACTTCCAACCCCTTACCGATTTCACTATTTTGTCTTTTTCCTACAAAATGGAATGTGCCCCAATTAGGCGTCCTACCCGGATTTTTAGGGATCCCTCTTGCAAATGATGCACATGCTTGTGAAACTTTCCAAAAGACCTACTATTCATTTGGCAAGGGCTCAAGGATTTTTTTGGTTTTGGGCCTCCAAGTGTCTGTACACTACCCTAGGTGGATTTTAAGGTTCTTAAGGGTTTTAAAGTGGGTTGTTAGACCTGCCAGGGTCACAGTGTTGGTTTATTGGTTTTTCCACCTTGTATGGATTAGTGTATGTTCCTCCTCTTCACCAATGGTGCTCCACTCACCCCTCTTCAACTCCTCCAAAGGGTGTCTCCTCCTCTGTCCTTCCTTGCTCTCCAAGACCTCTGCAACTTAACCCTTCCTAGCCGGGCACTGTCTAGTCTCGCCTAGGAGTGGGTCTTTAGATTGCCTCCCTGCATCTTCAAGGGCCCTGCTTGTTTTGAATTATTGTACAGGGTCTGCACTCTCATTCCCCATGGTTTCATGGTGATTCCACAATGGGGAATGGAGTTATGAACCCATTGACACAAACCAGTCCAAAACTTAATAGTGAGAAGGCAATTTACAAAATATTTACATACACACCTCACTTACAAATAAAAACCTAACATAAATGCTCAAAAAGGAATTAATTACACCATACAAGACACACAACATAGTTTTTCTTGAAAATCAATCCATTAACAATCTTCTTTTACTCCATTTGTGCCGACTGGCAACAAAATTGCAGTCATAGTCAAGTCACTTTGCTTGGGCCGTACAACATATGTCATTCAACCCCCTCTCTTAGGGTTTTCAACTACTTATACTACTCTTTCCTTGTTCTATGTTCCCGTATTAGGGTTTTCCATGCTATATTCAAGATTTGGACCACTAGGTGGAAAAGTTGCTTGACAACTTTGAAAAGTTGTCATGCAACTTTTGCAACTTTTGAGCAACTTTCTCAATGTTGCGTTTCTTGACTCCTAGGCCCACATTGGGCTCTCCTAAGGACACTTCCATGCTAAGAAGGACCCTAAACACCACAAAGACATGCATACCCTCTATTTTCAAGAAAAACTCAACTTTGACTTAAGACTCTAGGACCTCAACTAGGACCCTAACTAGGACCAATGGGCACATGGCCCTTATTTTATATACAATGGCTTCATTAAGAAGGAAGAACACAATCAAAAGAAAATGGTGGGAACCCTTTGAAGGGTGCTCCTACACCATACTCCCCCTCTACAACAAACTAAGGAACTAGGGGAGTGAGAAGAGTCAGATCAATGCCTAGCTTCTTGAACTTGCTTTCTTCAACCCAAGTAGCTTCAGACACAAGTTGATCTGTCCACTTTACCAAGTGCTCCATGTAGGCCTGGTGTCTAGTGGACTTCTTGACCCTTAACTTCAAGTTCTCCTCTACTCTAGGCTACTTCACTTGAGGTAAGGCATTCATATCCAAGTCTTGTAATACCTTGGATTGGTTCCCAGTCTGCCCTTCTCTCACCCTTGTACATGATCAAATCAGCAACATTGAAGACTGGTGAAATGGCTAAGTCTGAAGGTAGATCAACCTTGTAGGTATTTTCACCATACTTTGACAAAATTTTATAAGGTCCTACCATCTTCATTTGCAGTTTAGTAGGCTTACCACTTTGCATTCTAGCCTTGCTCAGATGGACCATCACATAGTCACCCACCTTGAACTGAACCTCTCTCCTTTTCTCATCCATTTTGGCCTTTAGTTTTTGACTGGATTCAAGGATGACCTTCTTAACCTTCTCTTGGACTTCCTTGATGGTTTGAGTGAAGTCCTCAGCTTTCCCACTCTTCATCTCCATGGAACCAAGTTCCCTGAGTTCACACACTCCCCTTGGATGTCTACCATAGACAACCTCAAAAGGACTTCTTCCAGTGGTCCTATTTACACTGTCATTATATGCATACTCTACTTGAGGAATGATTAGATCCCATTTCTGCCCATACTCCTTAGTCAAACACCTCAACAAGTTGCCTAACACCCTATTAATGACTTCAATTTGACCATCAGTTTGTGGATGGTAAGCTGAGCTAAATGAGAGATTAGTTCCAAGTCTCCTCCATAATGTTTGCCAAAAATGGCCCATGAACTTGTTGTCTCTGTCTGAAACAATACTTAATGGGAGTCCATGAATCCTCACAATCTCCTTAAAGAAAAGATGTGCAATATAGCTAGCATCATGCATAGTCCTACATGGAATGAAATGGCTCATTTTGGAAAATATATCTGTATATGGTGAAAATGGATAGCAATAAACAACAATATTGAAAGACTAAAATGGATTCAACCACCAAACCCTAGCCTAACAATGAACAAAGATCCACCATAACATATGAAGATAACCTAAGACAATGCAAAATAACTCAAAAATCACAAAGATTATACCATCACATGTCCACTAGGGTTTTAATCTCCATTCTTCCTATCTCCATTGATCTTGTTTGATATGCTTGCTCTCAGATTTTTGTATGCACAAGAGCTCAACAAAGAACGGAATGTGGTTGCAAGTAGAATTGTAGTGTAGTCAATTGATCCAGTAGTTAGCTCATTAGGGTTTGATAATGAAGGAAGCATCTCCTTAAATAGAAGACACAATAGAAAATGGAGGGTTAAGATTGAGAGGTGTAAAAAGGAGGTCGGCTAGGATTAGAGGGTAGGTATAAGAAATACCAAAATAATGAAAGGGGTAGGTAGTGTAGGAAATAAGAGATGAATGACATGTGTCATGTGTAGAAAAAGATAATGAATTAATTAAATAAATAAAGATTTATTTAATTAATAGAAAAAGTAGGGCAATTAAATAAATAAAATATTTATTTAATATAGGAAAGGGATAATTTAAATAAATAAATGTATTTATTTAAATGAGAAATAAGGCTAGAAGAGGATAAATGAATTAATTAAATAAATAAAGATTTATTTAATTAATAGAAGAATTAGGCTTAGATAATTAAATAAATAAAATATTTATTTAATTAGACATGACAATTTTGGGTGTCTACATTTTGCCCCTCTTTGAGACAATGCGGCTTGTCGCGTTGTTTCAAAGAAGATAAGATGAACTGATACAGAGTTGCCCCAGGATGGGAATGATATGCCCCCTCGAGAGATTGGATGAAAAAGTCTGGAAAGATTGCAGACAATCTCTCGATAAGAAAGATAGGATAGAATGGACTGATTGGATAAAGTGACAAAGTCACGGGATGAGGAAGACTGACTCGGGAAATGAGGGCGAGGGCTAGGGTAGGCTATAAGATAGACCACGGGCAAAAGACATCCTCATTGTCATCCACACCCATAGAAGATCACAGTGCAGAGCGAGAAAAGAGCAGCAGCAGTCAGCAGCGATGGCATTCGTTCATAGATTCGACCGTATCCGCCGATTCCAGCGACCAGTCGATGCAGGAGAGCCGGTAAGTACCCGAAAACCTCCTCGTACTTTCACGCATTTCGAGTTTTGTCATAAATGCATGTTTAGGAGCAATAAATGCGCTAGGAATAGGATAGTGTAGAAGTGCAAAAACGCGCAACCGCGTCTGTGTCAGCGCCAGGCGCGTTTGTGTCCAACAGGCGCGTCTGTGTCGGGTCCAGGCGCGTCTGTGCCTGGAACCGCGTTTGTGTTGATTGCGGACGCGTTTGTGAAATTCAGCAGCGTCTGTGATTTTTAGTAGCGTTTATGTCATGCAGGGACGTCTGTGTTCCCTGGTTGCGTTTGTGTCTGGCATAGGCACGTTTGTGTTTAGAAAGCGCGTCTGTGTTGCAGAGGCGCGTTTATGCAGTCTATAAGCGCGTTTATGAGTTAAAAGCGCGTGTGTGTTGAAACAGTGCGTTTGTGTGTTTAAATGCATGGTTTTAGTCCTTTAGGTCAAATCGGCAGTTCTGTGATGAACATACGCTGTCGATTGGATAAGCTGCTGAGAGGATACACTCAAGCAGGTCCTCTGGGAAGATTAGGATAGATCAAGGCACTTTGTGATGAACAGGGAGCACCAGGATATGCAGCACTTTGTGATGAACAGGGAGTGCGAATGTGAGTGACACTTTGTGATGAACAGGGAATGTCACACACGTAGTACTTTGTGATGAACAGGGAGCACTACTAGGATAAATAGAAACACTTTGTGATGAACAGTGAGTGTCACTAGGGTAGATAGCCATATGCATTTAGGTAGCAAGTAGCATTTTGTGATAAACAGTGAATGCCACGATAACTAACAAGATTGATTTGCTTGACTGCAGGAGTATTTGCCGATGTTGGAGTCATGGGAGAGATTCCCGTCGACACAGAGACTGCGACCAGAGTTGTCTATCCAGGACATGATTTCCGTTGAGGAGATGGGTCTCACACATATGCTCTATGTGCCTGAGTTTCGGGCAAACATGGGGTTGCTGACTGCGTTGGCCGAGAGATGGCACTCAGAGACATGCACGTTTCACCTGCCGATGGGTGAGATGACAGTGACCTTAGAGGATGTATACAGGATAGTACATGTTCCCATTGATGGAGAGTTGATCCCTTACGACCGTGATGGTGACAGGGAGGCCTTGAGACGGGTCTTTCAGGATCCTGAGTTGGAGATGCGAGCAAGCCATGTAGCTTGGGACACCATGACTGCCACAGGATTAGCATTGCCGGCAGTTGTTGGGGGAGTTATCAGTGGATACTTGTGTCCAGACAGGGCCACACGAGGATTGGCAGTGGGCTGGGGAGGGGCCTTGGAGACGCTGATGGCAGAGCACACTAGGTATGCATGGGGGCCATGTGTCCTAGCACATTTGTATTATGAGCTGCATCAGTTTGTATACCATGGATCAGTGGGGTTGGGCTGCGGTGTGACTCTCTTGCAGGTGTGGGCCTATGAGCACCTTCCCATCATATGGCCTATTCATTTCAGAGGCAGAGGACAGGGACAGAGTTTTGTGCACCTATATGCGATGATTACATCCCAGCCTCGGATTGGGAGATTGGAGCACTGGAGGAGAGTCATTGATGACATGGACATGGTGATCTGGAGGCCGTACCTGGGGTGCGAGGAGTGGGAGGACGATGCACTAGAGCTGCCCTACACCTTCCGGAGCAGGTACCTGATTGGGCGGACGCCCTATATATTAGAGAGACAGCTGGTGGACAGGGTATGCAGGCAGTATGGCAGGATTCAGAGGATGCCCCGAGGCTCGGGCATGTATGCCCGTACGGTCAGAGATCAGGTGCAGTTTGGCCCACTGCTATCATATGATCAGGCAGTTATGCAGCTAGCGGAGATGATGCCGATGCCATGGGACATGTGGCCAGAGGTAGATGATGCAGGGATGGACGCAGAGTACTCTGCGTACTGGGCAGAGCATCCATTTCCTAGGTTGACAGATCCAGCAGAGCCAGTGGATGGAGAGGGTGGAGGAGAGGATGATGAGGGAGGAGGGGATGGAGGTAGGGGCAGGCGGAGGCGGAGGGGAGTGGTGGGAGATAGACGGGTAGCACCTCGGAGGGAGGGAGGTCAGGAGAGAGCAGCTCTAGTGGTGAGAGGACGGGGTGGACTGCCCCTACAGGTGCCAGCAGCACAGGGTCCCAGAGAGGGACAGAGACAGGTGCAGCCAGAGGGACAGAGACAGGTACAGCCACAGGTACCTATACAGGCACAGGGACAGGTGCAGGCAGAGGCACAGGGACAGGTGCAGGCAGAGGCACAGGGACAGGCACCTGTAGAGGAGGAGCCACAGGCAGGGACGGAGAGCGGAGACTCCGAGGAGGATGAGGTGCTTAGGCTACGGGAGATCTGCCAGGGCCAGGCAGATGAGATTGAGGATTTGGTTCGAGAGAGGAACCACCTCAGGATCAGGGTCCGAGACACAGAGCGGGAGAGGGATCAGGCCATCCAGAGATACACCGAGGCCGAGACAGCTCTGAGGCCAGGGAGGCGGGCAGCAGAGGATGCAGGGGCAGGCTACGCATATGTTTTGCGAGCCGGAGAGGAGATCGCCTACTGGAGGGATCTATATTATGCAGCCGTGCCAGCAGATCAGCGGGCTAGGAGCTTCCATAGATCGTCGCGCACAGCGACGGCTACGGGAGGGAGCCGCAGGAGACAGGCATCCAGCGGTGGGGTTATGGGGCCTCCACCACCACCAGAGAGACAGGGGGATCCAGGGGTGGGTCCATCTATAGCTCAGACTCCGTCGAGGCGAGGCGGCTCCGAGGGAGGGAGTTCCTCATAGCTATAGTGGGCTCCCATTGTATCAGTATATGTACCATTATTGTATTGTAGACACCTGCGGGTGATTCTTTTGTAGCCATATGATTCTTTTGACATCATTGTATTATGACACATTTGATTATATATGAGATGATTCATTTTTTGCGGCAGCTATATGCATGTGTACCTTATGTGATGAAATGTTCTTATGTGATGTTTATGATATGGATGCAAATATGTATATGATGCAATGCAATATATTTTTTTTTTTTGTTCTTTTATGTTGTATATGTGATGCAAATGAATATGATAATGCAAATGATTATTTACTTAATGAGAATGTGAGATGTGCTAACATGTGTATGCAGGATGTGATGCAATTGTGATATCTATATGTATGTATGAAATGCTTATATGTGGTGATGTAGGTGCAACTATATGAAATGCAAATGTTTTTTGGTGTGTCATTATACTCAGTCATGTGATAGCGGGCTACACGGACTCGAGAAGGATGATGGAAGTCAATTAAGAAAGGGGGATGAAAGATAGAAGATATGAACGTGAAAGAGCTTCTTGTGCATTATCATCATTGAGCTTTATTATGGCAGAATAGGTTATGACAATCGAGGCATTTGTTCGGCCCAGAAAGTCATTGTACCTGTTTGCAGGGAGATAAGACAGTCACAAACAAGGAATGCCCCAGTTCATACTAGACTCACAGTGTCCTCATATCCTTGGACAAGTCATAGCATTACTAAAAGACAATCCACAGACAGCAAATGCAAATAAGTGACGATACCCCATCCTCGCCTTTCTAGTCAAAGACATCTTGGAAAAGCTAAAAGACATGTCACCAAAAAGATAAAACCAAAAGAAAACCAAGACTCGACACCAACATCCACTGTAGTCCTCAAGTTTAGTGTCTCTTGTCACTTGTATAAGTCAAATTTTGATTGTGGTCACAATGTTCACTTTCACAAAAAGGATAGATAGCACTGAACTATATGTTGTCTGAGTCTGTTGAAAGATTTGATTTTGTTGAAGCTCATTGTTGCTACTGTGTCTCATCTGAAACTGACTGATTCCATGAAACTGATACTTTATTGTGGAGAAGACGAAACCTTATTGCGGATTTGCGATGCAAATGTTTCTCTATTGCGGATTGCGCGCGGATAGACCTGAAGGAAACTAGAAGAAACTGTACTCCTCGAAACATGTGATGTTCTCAGTTCCACACCCATTACTAGACGTAGGAATTGGCCGTAGTCACAGATAGGATCTGATTTATTATGGATGGAAAGGGAGTGAAAAGGGAGGGTTTATTATGAATGGCTAACCAATCTTGGGTAGATCAATAACAAGCCATGATGGGAATGGGTAAGTTTATTGTGAGTGAATTGGTCGTGAGTGTGTGCGAAGTGAAAAGATGAAAGAGAATCCTGAAAGAGGGAGGAGCAAAGTCTTTACGCATGGTGCTGGTGACTCAGTTTTCACCATGGTACTTGCCCAGGGCGCCACCGAAGTGGTTTTCACCGTTGGACGAAATTATTTTTCTTTACTTTTCTCGATTCTTCAATTTTTTTGTTGTCACAAGGCGCCTGTTTGCCAGGTTTTCACCAAGTAACGATTTTTTTTTTTTTTTTTTTTTTTTTTTTTTTTTGTATTTTTTTTTTTTTTTTTGCATTAGGATACTCAAAAAGAGCTATGTGTGGAACCGGCGAAGGTGCATGCTGTTGATAGGATCCTCCAAAGATTCCCCTTCTGTAGTTGAGAGCTGATATGCCCCAGATCCATATACTGCTGTGATGATGTAAGGACCAAGCCAGTTGGGTTCAAATTTGCCCTTCTTTTCTCTATCTTGCTGATTCTTGGGGTTCTCTCTGAGGACTAAGTCACCTACCTCAAATGTGCGAGGCTTGACCTTGTGATTGTAACTGCGACTCATTCGTTGTTGGTAAGCCTTGAGATGATTAAAAGCAGTGTGTCGTCGTTCCTCCAGCAGTTCTAGTTCTTGTAAGCGAGAGACCCTGTAGTCTTCATCGTTGATTATGTTTCTCAAGGAGACCCGTAAAGAAGGTAACTCGACCTCAATAGGCAAGATGGCTTCAGCACCGTAGACAAGTGAGTAAGGTGTAGCCCCTGTAGGTGTGCGGATACTGGTACGATAGGCCCAAAGTGCGGGATTGAGTTGGACATGCCAGTTACGGCCAGCGTCGTCGACTGTCTTTTTAAGTATTTTGAGAATTGTTTTGTTAGACACCTCAGCTTGGCCATTACCTTGGGGGTAATATGGTGTGGAGAAACGATGAGAGATATGGAAGCGCTCACAGAGTTCATGAACATCCTGATTCTTGAAAGGACGCCCGTTATCGGTGATAATGGAAGTAGGAATCCCGTATCGGCAAATGATGTAGTTCAGGATGAAAGTAGCGATTTGTTTCCCAGTAACTTGTGTGAGAGGCACGGCTTCAATCCACTTTGTGAAATACTCTGTGGCTGTGATAATGAATTTATGTCCATTGGAAGAGGGAGGGTGAATCTTGCCTATGAGATCGAGTCCCCACTGACAAAAGGGCCAAGGAGATGCAAGTGGCTGTAGTTCCTGTGCTGATGCATGTATGAGGTCTCCATGAATTTGACACTGCTTACACCTCTTGACAAACTGATATGCATCTTTTTCCATAGTAGGCCAGTAGTATCCAGTCCTGATGAGTTTCTTGGCCAAGGTAGGACCACTAGTATGCGGACCACATATCCCTTCGTGCACTTCTCGTAACGCAATCTGAGCTTCATCACTCTCTAAACATCTAAGGAGGGTTCCATCTAGACCTCGTCGGTATAGGATATCAGCTAGGATAACGTATCGGGAGGATTGGCGGATGAAAGTGCGGCGTTGGTTGTTCGATAAATCGGGAGGTAAGATGTTGTCGCGAAGGTATGTGAATATGGAACCATATAACTGGGATTCAGGACCAACAACACATATCATTTCCGTAGGAGTGATCTCATATGACGGAATCAGCAGGTTGTCAACCAGGAACTCATAACAGGTCTCATTTTGCGGTAGGTCAATGAGTGAAGCAATTGTAGCCATGGCATCAGCAGCGCGATTCTGTTCTCTTGGTATCTGCTCAAACTCTATCTTTGCAAAGTGTTGTTTCAGATCATCTACCAGTTGTTTGTAAGGCATTAGCTTTTCATCTTTTGTTTGATAATCATCAGTTGCTTGACGGATGACAAGTTGAGAATCGCCAAAAACACGAAGTTCCTGGATCTTCCACTAAACTGCAATTCTTAACCTAGTTGTTAATGCCTCGTATTCCGCTATATTGTTGGTGCAAGGAAATGATAAGCGGTATGACTTTGGTATAGAATCACCTTGGGGAGTTATAAAGAGTATACCCGCTCCTGCCCCATGCTGTGTGTATGAGCCATCAAAGTATAATTGCCATGGCTTTGCAGGTGATATTGTTAGAATGGACTCATCTGGAAATTCTGACTGTAGAGGAACATCATCTATCATGGGAGCATCTGCCAGTTGATCTGCGATGGCTTGTCCTTTGATTGCTTTTCTGTCCACGTATTCAATGTCGAATTCACTCAAAATCATTACCCACTTGGCCAGTCGCCCAGTAAGTGTAGCTTTGTTGAGCAGATATTTTAGTGGATCAATTCTGGCAATCAACTTGGTCTTGTGAGTGAGCATATAATGTCGTAATTTTTGTGAAGCGAAGACCACAGCGAGACATGCACGCTCAATTGGTGTGTAGTTTAGCTCATATCCCACCAATGTGCGACTGATATAGTAGACTGCTTTTTCCTTGCCGTCAGATATTTGCTGTGCTAGTAGTGCCCCCAGTGCTGTTGGAGTAGCTGATATGTAAAGTAGCAATGGTTGATCCGGAATTGGTGGCATCAAAACTGGCGGGTTCAAAAGATAGTCTTTAAGTGCCTGAAAAGCCTGTTGACAGTTCTCATCCCATTTGAACTTAACGTTTTTGTGTAGCAGGTGCTGGAAAGGATTACACTTATCTACAAGTTGTGCTATGAATCTTCGTATGGACTGGAGTCTCCCTTGTAAAGACCGAAGTTGACTGATATTCTTGGGTGGCGGCATGTCCAAGATAGCCTTGACTTTTGCTGGATCCGCTTCTATTCCTCTTTTAGACACAATGAATCCTAGGAGCTTCCCGGAGGTTACTTGAAAGACACATTTCTTTGGATTTAATCTTACCTTGTATTTTTCTAGCCTATCAAAAGCAACTGAAAGTATGTCCAAGTGTGTATTTCTATCTATTGATTTAACCAAAAGGTCATCAACATAATCTTCCACCTTTACATGCATGAGATCATGGAAGATAGTAGTCATGGCTCGTTGATACGTGGCACCTGCATTTTTCAGCCCAAAGGGCATGACATTCCAGCAGAAGGTTCCCCATGGACAAGTGAATGATGTTTTATGTTGATCTTCAGGTGCAATCCTGATCTGATTATATCCAGAGAATCCGTCCATTAAAGATAACATCTCATGGCCTGCTGTGAGATCAACAATTAAATCAATGTTTGGTAATGGGAAATCGTCCTTCGGACAAGCCTTGTCGATATCCCTGAAGTCTGTACATATTCGGATGCTGCGATCTGGTTTGCTAACAGGTACTAAGTTGGAAATCCATTCGGGATAATCAATTGGGCGTATGAATCCGACATCTAGTAATTTCTCCAGCTCTGCCTTAACTAGCAATGCCACCTGTGGATGCATTTTCCTCAATTTCTGTTTTACTAGTTTTGCCCCCGGTTTGACTGTTAAATGATGCATTACTAAGTCGGGGTCTAGTCCAGGCATATCAGCATAAGACCATGCGAAGTTGACTTGTCGTTCCTTAAAGAAGCTTATGAACCTTGCTTTCTCAGCCTCTGTCAATGATTGAGCCAAAAATATGTTGTGTGGAACCTCTGCTGTACCAATGTTTGTCTTTATAGTCTCCTCTACCAACATGGATGATTTTTCCTCGTATGATGCTGGGAGAATGTCAAGCCTTCCATCTTCAGGCGCCTCAGAGAGGTTTTCACCCTCAGATACGTCCTTTCTTTTTACTTTTTTAGAGTCAGAGAGCGCCACAGTGTGGTTTTCGCCATAAGACCCTTGTTTTGTCTTTATTTTCACATTTTTGCGACTAGAAGGCCCGACACCCTCACCAAAGTATGCCTTGTTATTTAGCTCTATGGCGTATCCTGCTTTATGGTCTCCAAGAGGAAAATCATCGCGAATGCCAAGATAATCAACAATAGCTTCGTCATTTTGAAATGTATCAAACTGTGGTGGTCCATCCTGATCCCAGTCAATGAGTTGGGGGTGAACGAGGGGAAGGTCTTTAGTGTTTTTAGAGTCCGCAAGGCTAATAGTGAAGATGTGGTTATATTCAGGTATGTCAAGGTAGTCATCGAGGTCGTCAATGGCACTCTCCTCATCAGTGTCGATCGTGAGTGAGTCCAAATTATCATCACTAGTAGCACCCTCAGGGACAGGTGTCCTCATCCTATGTGATCCTGACCTAGGGCCCTGAAACGAAGCTTGTGCGGGATCCTTATGGGTCGGTTCTTGACCAACTCTGAATTTCTTGTAAAACTCCTCCTCCTCTGTAGGTTCATCTGGCTCTCTAAATGTCTCATTAAGTTCATAGTCGCTGGAGGATTTGTCTGAACCCCATTCCCACTCATTGGAGTCTGTGGAATAATTATCCTCTTGTTGAACTTCAGCCACTTTGACTCACCATATCTGTTTTGTTCTCTTGTTTTGAATCTTGGGATTTAGAAAACCAAGCCCCTTAGAGCGTTCCCTTCTTGTAGTTAGCTCAGGTTGTAGAGGCTCCATGACACCTTCTTTGCGTAGTCCGAGAGGACTTTTTCCATCATACCCAAATCTCTGCAGAATTTTGAAACCTTTACCATAGTTTTCACAGGGTATTATAATTTGATCATGTGTATCATCTTCAGCGTCCTTATATAGCATTTTATATAAACTTTCTTCCTCTAGTTCGCCCCATTTTTGAAAGACGGTAGGATCCCATTTGAGGAGCATGATGGAGATTTGCTTATTAGGATGTGGTCTCCCATATTCCTTGGGGGAGTTCATGACTTGTCGTAAGAACATTGTTTGATTCAGAGTGTATTCTCCCATGCCTTTGTCTTGAAACTTGGCTCTAAGTTCACCTTGTTTGGATGTCGAGGGCTTTAATGACTCAGGATCAATATATGCTGAAGAAGGAGTAGCCTCACGATTGCTGGGAATGATAATCTCAGTATGTGATCTCAAGTTATTGCAATATATGAATGGATTTGGATCACCATTGACCATTACCTCGACTCCATTATGAGGAAATTTTATGCACTGATGGTACGTTGATGGGACTGCTCTCATTTCATGAATCCACGGACGTCCTAGCAATATGTTATATGTGAGGTCTAGATCCAGGACTTGACAAATCACGTCCTTTGTGACTGGCCCTATTCTTAGTGGTAAGATGACTGTGCCCTTGGACGAACGCTCTTCATCATCATAAGCCTTAATAGTGATTTGGTTTGTAGCATTCACAGCTTTGTCAGAATATCCCAATTGTCTGATGGTGCTCAATGTACAAATATTAAGACCTGCTCCTCCATCTATCAGGACTCGTTTTATTCGGTGTTTATGTATGAAGGCTTCAATATGTAGAGGTGCATTATGAGGCTGACTTATGGAGGCGTCATCGGCTTCTGTGAATGTGAGGGAGTGTGGAATGGATAGGTATCCCACCATGGCTTGAAACTGATCCACGTTCAGATCAATAGGGACAGCAGTATCTCTCAAGGTTTTGTCAAGGACAGCTTTATGTGCAGGAGATATACGTAAGAGCTCAAGAATAGAGATGAGTGCGGGTGTTTTCCCTAATTGCTCTACAAGATCGTACTCAGGCTTAGTTGACGAAAGATTGGTATTCTTAGTAGAGGTACCTGGCAATGTGATCTTACCTCGACGGGTTGTAACATGACATTCAGAGGTAGATGCGGACGAAGATCCCACACCTTTTAGGACAATTTTAGGTCGCTGAGGAGGATTCTCAGGATTTTTATTTTTGATAGTAATGGTAGAAATATGATTGTCCATTGAGATGTGATTAATAGTGGAATCATAATTGTAAGATGTTCTGGTGTAATTGGCTTGATCATCTGTGACTTTGCCTTTTCCCTTGTCATGTTTCGGGAATGGTTCCTTAAACACCTCATGCTCTTGGTTAGATGAATGTCCCTCAATCTCAATATCTCCTCTGTCAATGAGATCTTGTACAATGTTTTTCAATCGATGGCAATTACTTGTCTTGTGACCCTTGCTCTTATGAAATTCACAATATTCATCATCATTCCACCAATTCGGTTTTACCTTTGGTTCATATGGAGGAAAATCTGGGACCATGATTACTTTGTTTGCTACAAGCTTTTTGAATACTGATTCAAGTGGTTCTCCCAATGGAGTGTACTTCCTTCGTGGTTTAGCAGCCGTTTGATTGTTCACTTGATTGTTGGTAGAATTTGATCCAGAAAAGATGAACTTTGGTCTCACTGTGTTGGCATCAACAACACCATCATTAACTGTGTTCTTGTTCTTGTTCCAAAACTTTGGTTTGTCCTTTCCCTTAAAGTCCTCTTTGTTTTCTTTGAATAGTTTGATAACTCCTTGTTCAATCAAGACCTTTTCTGTTGCTAGGCCCTTTTCAATGACATCCTTAAATGTAGACAAACAAGCTTTTCTGAGATCATAACCAATAGCCTTGTTAACATTTTGTGTGAACATTTCCACCATTTGTTTTTGCAGGATTTCACAAGAGCATCTGCTAGCTAAGTTTCTCCATCTTTGTAAAAATGACGCAAAAGATTCTCCTTCTTTTTGTTTCGTATTGCACAAGGTAGTAACTGAGACATCTGTTTCAATGTTGTAAGAGAAATGTTGAATGAATGCCTCTGCCAAGTCGCCCCATGACTTAATACCAGGAGGTAATTGAGAAAACCATTCCATCGCTTGATCTCCTAAGCTCTGTGGGAACAACCTCATTAAGTATGTTTCTTCTGCCGCTACCTCAATGCAAGCTATGAAGAATTGTCTTATGTGTGCCTTGGGATCTCCTCTCCCTCTATATTTGTCGAATTTCGGCGTTGCAAAGTGCGGAGGAAACGGAGGCATTGGAATGCTCTTATCAAAGGGATAAGGGCATATATCTCTCATAGTATATGTGGGTTTTGATGTGCCCATGTCTTCCACTTTCTTTTGTAGATCTCTAATTTGTTGCTCCAAATTATTTTTGGGAGGAGATGGATTTCTTGTAGCATATCCCATGTTTGAAACACCCATTTGAGGAGGAGCTTGCTGCATATATGGATGATACTGATCGTAGACATGTCCATATGGAGGTCTATATTGTTGTGACATGTATGGAGCACTTGGCATAATTTCTTGTTGAGGGACCCCATATCTGTTTTGTGTATATAAACCATATTCAATGGGCCTTTCATTTTCCATTATGTTGCCCCCAATTTTGGCATGAGGTCTTCTTGTGTCAAAATTTTGAGGAAGTCCTTGAGTATCCATTTGTCTTGGTTGACCCATATCTTGAGCATGTGTTTGAACATAAGGCCTCCATGATGGTCTTTGAGTGTAAGTATCATGCATTTGAGCTTGTGTATGTGGGATTGCTGGTTTCTGAAGCAAAACTGATGGTGACTCCGGCATCATATTATTGGGTCCTCCACTATTTGGTTGAGTTTGTTGTGAAGGTCTATTTTCCATAAGTTGAGATAAGTCAAAATCATGTGGTATTTTAGCTCCACTTTGTGCCATCATGTTTAGAAAGTATTGACGATCTCTCCTCATTATCTCTTCAACCAATCTATTGAATTGAGGATCCATTATAGATTCTTGTATGTCTGCTGATAGTATTGAAGAATTGTCAACATTGTCATTGTGTGTAGCATTGTGTATAGCATTTGCGCTTTCCATATTTGGATTGTGTCTATAAACATTCATGTCTGGTAATGTAGTGTGCTCAGGATTGTAGAAGACATCATTGTCATACTCATAAGAACTCATGTTTACGGACCCTTGAGCTTCTTTAGCTTTTCTCCTAGATTTTTGAAGACGGGTTTCAACCATGAACTAGGTGTTTAGCAATATGTGGGAGACTAGACGAAAATGACAAGAGTATGGAAGACCGAGAGTTGTATGGAGTGTAAATGAATCTGAAGTTTACTTGCAATGTCCAAAGTGTAAGACCAAGTATGTACGTAGTAGAGTAGGTGTGACTTCCAAAGATAGGATAGTTTCTCTTGATGAGGTAAGCTGACCTTGACTCTAAGTAAGACCAAATGAGACCCAAAGGTAAGAAACCTTGATGAGGGACCACTTAGCAAAGTGTTGTTGTATGTAGTGTGTTGACAAAGTATAGTGAGGACAAGCAAGTGACCTTTTGACTCAAGTTTAGACAAGTATGAATGTAAAATGAGGTATGAAGCAATGATGGACTGTGTAAGACCTTAGAACAGGCTGAATGCTAGATGAAATCTGAAGAGACAACCTAGGAAGCTCAAGTATGCCGAAACTGATTTCTTTGTTTGCTTGACTGTTAAACTTTTTTTTTTCAAATCCTGACACAGACGCCTCTATATACTTCACAGACGCGGTTTTAAGACACAGACGCTATTCTGTTTGACACAAACGTGATTCTGAGATTTCCTGTTGATGTTTGCTGGGACTGTAACAGTTTTTTGCAATTTTGGACACAGACGCTGCTGTATACTTCACAGACGCGGTTTCCAGACACAAACGTGTCTCTGTTCGACACAGACGCTGATAAAAACACAGACGCTATTCTGTACTTCACAGACGCGTTTATCAGACACAGACACGGTTTTAACAGACATAGACGCGTTTCTGTAACCTTAGTGCAATCTTTCCTATTCATGAATTTGTTTTGCTGTGACCAAATCTGATTTTTTGACTGTTTTTCGTGACAAGAGGACACAGTGTTGATGACCCAATGTTTGCAGACTGTTTAGACTCCAAAAAGTGTGTTGTTTGATGTAAAAAGTTTTTGCATACACTTGAAGACACAAAAGACACAATGTTTTGTTGTTTTGTCTTGATTGTTTGAATGTTTATCATAAGTCAAGCACAATTCTTATGGCTGGCCAGGACAATAATTGTTGATCCCACATGGGGTTTTACCCCCGAGGCTACGCTATTCAGAGCGGATACTTAGATGCTTGACCTCACTGGCTCCACCCTCGGCACTCACTTCTCGGGTCAGCCAAGCATCAGTCCCCATGAAAACTCCCCATGGCGAACTTTGTATCTCTACTAAGAACCGTATGTGTGTGGGCCGCTACCAGAGGTCCGACCTCCTGCCTCAACAACTAGAAGGATTTGGGCATCTAAAACAATGAGGTGCTAGTAAGGGCATCCGCTCGTGTGGCCATACATGCGGCACTTTCAGCTCTGTAAATACAGAAGGCTCCCAGCCGGTAGGGGTTACACCCTACAAATGATCAAATAAATTTGATCAAACGGGTTTATGGGGAGACATAGTGTCGGTATGAACTAATCAGCACACGTTATTCATAGTTTTCACCATGAATACATTTGATTATAGTGGCTTGGAAGAAGATGGCTTTTCTTTTGCTACCACTTGGGTCGTTCTCTTCTCACTAGTAGTCCTAATGACCACACGGGAAGACAGGCCCTCTAAAGAATAAACAAAAAGAGCCTATTGCTCAAGACACAAAAGACAATGGTTCAATTTTAGTGCACCAATTGAAGTGTTTGCTAAGCTATGAAGACAAGGCACACAAATAAAATCACAAAACCCTAGCTAAGGCCCTGCAACAAAATTGTTAGTAGTTTGGGTTGTTTCAAGTGATAACCCCTTCCTGCAAGCACACAAGTTAGGTAAATTTTAAGAAAACCCAAAAAGACTTTGTGAAAAGGGGCCTTCAACAAAAACGTATTTGCCTCCAAAGCAAGCTGCACAAACCAGGTTAGCTAGATCTGCAAAGGTTAGCCAAAAATAAACCAGATCTGAAACCCTAAGTACAAAATCCGAAAACCCGAATCGAAAAACTTAAAAAAATTTGCAAAATAGAATGCACAGACGCTGTTATACCAGACACAGACGCGTCTGTCCGACACAGACGCGGTTCTGTTATTCGCAGACATGATTTCAGAACACAAACGCCTCTTTATTCTGCAGACGCGATCAGATGGTTCACAGACGCGATTAGGGATCACAGACGCGATTCGGGATCACAGACGCGACTTTCGGAAACCTGCAAAAATAGAAAAATGACAGAAACACAGACGCGATAAAAGATATCACAGACGCCTCTGAAATACAAAAACGCGATCCGAACACTCGCAGACGCGGAAAAAACCTAAAATGTCGTCGAAATCATCCGATCTGCAACTTCAAAAATGCAAAATCTGCAACAAAAATGTTAAATGCAAAGGGACAAGAGTCCCACCGGGCGTGCCAAAATGTATATGGTGAAAATGGATAGCAATAAACAACAATATTGAAAGACTAAAATGGATTCAACCACCAAACCCTAGCCTAACAATGAACAAAGATCCACCATAACATATGAAGATAACCTAAGACAATGCAAAATAACTCAAAAATCACAAAGATTATACCATCACATGTCCACTAGGGTTTTAATCTCCATTCTTCCTATCTCCATTGATCTTGTTTGATATGCTTGCTCTCAGATTTTTGCATGCACAAGAGCTCAACAAAGAACGGAATGTGGTTGCAAGTAGAATTGTAGTGTAGTCAATTGATCCAGTAGTTAGCTCATTAGGGTTTGATAATGAAGGAAGCATCTCCTTAAATAGAAGACACAATAGAAAATGGAGGGTTAAGATTGAGAGGTGTAAAAAGGAGGTCGGCTAGGATTAGAGGGTAGGTATAAGAAATACCAAAATAATGAAAGGGGTAGGTAGTGTAGGAAATAAGAGATGAATGACATGTGTCATGTGTAGAAAAAGATAATGAATTAATTAAATAAATAAAGATTTATTTAATTAATAGAAGAAGTAGGGCAATTAAATAAATAAAATATTTATTTAATATAGGAAAGGGATAATTTAAATAAATAAATGTATTTATTTAAATGAGAAATAAGGCTAGAAGAGGATAAATGAATTAATTAAATAAATAAAGATTTATTTAATTAATAGAAGAATTAGGCTTAGATAATTAAATAAATAAAATATTTATTTAATTAGACATGACAATTTTGGGTGTCTACAATATCTACTATCACATAGATGCTATCCACACCTGTCTTTGTCTTGGGGAGTCCTACTACAAAGTCCATGCTTATACATTCCCAAGGCCTATTAGGGACTGGTAATGGTTGATAGAGACCTACATTACTTGATCCTCCTTTTGCTCTTTGACATACACCACATTGCTCCACATACCTTTTCACATCTCTTGGAAACTTGGGCCAATGGTAGTACCTCTGTACTAGATCCAAGGTTTTGTTGACCCCAAAGTGTCCACTTAAACTGCCATTGTGTTTTTCTTGGATGAGGTTTTCTCTCATGGATCCCCTGGGCACACACAACTGATTACCTTTGAACAAGAGACCATTTTGGAGAGTGTAATCTGCATACTCACCATGGAAATGGTTCTCAAATTCCTTACAAACCTTGTAAGCTGATGAGAAGTCTTCATCTCCTTCATAGAGGTCCTTGAAACCTTCTCTTCCTATGCTCTGCAACTGTAACTCTTGAACTATCAACAACTTCCTGCTTAAAGCATCTGCCACCTTGTTGAGTTGCCCCTTTTTATGCTTGATGGTGAAGATGAAGGATTGGAGGTATTCCATCCATTTCAAATGTCTATTGCTTAGCTTCTCTTGAGTGTTAATGTAGCTCAATGCCTAGTTATCTGCAAACACCACAAATTCCTTTGGGAGTAGGTAATGCCTCCATTTCTTTAGGGACTAAACTAATGCATACAACTCTAAGTCATAGGCTAAGTACTTCTTCTTTGCTTCATTGAGCTTCTCACTAAAAAAGGCCATAGGTATTCCTTCTTGACTCAATACACCCCCTACTGCAGTTCCACTTGCATCACACTCCAATGTGAATAGCTTGTCAAAAGTAGGTAGGAGTAGGATAGGTTTTGTGGCTACTTCTTGCTTCAATAATTGGAATGCTTTGTCAGCCTGCTCAGTCCATTTAAACTTGGTTTTAAGGCCTCCTTTTATGGTGTCAAGGACTGGTGCACATATGCCACTAAAGTTCCTCACAAACTTCCTATAGAATTGGGCTAAACCATGGAAACTCCTAACTTCAATCCCTTTTCTAGGTGCAAGCCAATTCAAGATTGCCTCCACTTTGCTTGGATCCATCTTTAAGGTTCCCTTAGACACCACAAATCCCAAGTAGACCAGCTCTTGCTTCAAGAAGTCACACTTCTCTAGGTTGATTAATAACTTCTCCTCATGCAACCTCTCTAAGACTAACCTCAAATGCTCAAGGTGTACCTCTTTGGTTCTGTTATAGATGAGAATGTCATCTAGGTACACCACCACAAACCTACCGGTGAAGTCTTTCAACACCTCATTCATAAACCTCATGAAGGTGCTTGGGGTATTGGTGAGTCCAAATGGCATCACAAGCCATTCATACAACCCTTTTGTGGTCTTGAAAGTAGTCTTCCACTCATCTCCCTCCTTGATTCTAATCTGGTGATAACCACTTTTAAGCTCCAACTTGGTAAAATACATAGCACCTCCTAAATAGTCCATCAAATCCTCTATTCTAGGAATAGGAAACCTATACCTTATGGGGATCCTATTGATTGCCCTTGAATTAATGCAAAGTCTCCACTTTCCTCCATTCTTTGATGCTAGCACTACCGGGACTACACATGGGTTGATACTCTTCTTGATCAGTACTTGTTTCAACAACTCCTGCACTTGCTTTGCCACCTCCTTATTTTGGTCAGGTGTGAGCTTATATGCAGCTTTATTAGGTAGGGATGCATCAGGAACAAAGTCTATTTGATGGCTTATAGACCTTCTTGGTGGGAGTGTTGCAGGTGCTCCATCACTCACTATGTCCTTATACTCTTGCAACATTTGCTTCACCTCCTTGGGTATCTCTGCCTGCAACTTGTCTTCCTCCTCCTTTGGCTTCACAAAGATAGCACACCTTACTGTCTCCTTCTCATGTAGCAAGTTTAAGAACTCTTTACCTGTAGCCAATAAGACACTATGTGTTTTTGAGGTTCCCTCTTCATTCTCTATCAAAGACTAAATCTTAAAGGTTTTGTTGTCCTTCTTGAAGGAAATGGAGTTCTCCTCTACATCATAGATCACCTTCCTATCAAATTTCTAGGGTCTACCTAGTAATAGGTGATAAGAATCCATGGGTAACACATCACAAAGGATCTTATCCTTATATCCTCCAATAGAAAACTCTACCCAAGTCTGTTCATTGACTAGCACACTCTACTCCTGATTTAACCATGTTACCTTGTAAGGTTTAGTGTGGGGTATCCTTGTGAGTTTCAACTTCTTGGTTTCCTCCTCTGATATTATGTTATCAGTTGACCCTGAATCAACTATCACCTTGCAAACTTTACCAAGGATCTTGCATCTCACCCTAAACAATGCTCTCCTATGCTTAGGTTCATTCTTAATTGGCTATCTTATCAAGACCCTATTGAACATCAGGTTTTCTCCAATCTCTGATTCAATATGGTCCACCTTAGGTGTCTTGCTGCTTGATGAGTCTTCATGTGCATAAGCAACCCTCTTTCCACTATTTGATGAGGTAGGCTTGCTAAGGCATCTATAGGCCGGGTGTCCCAATTGACCACAATTGTAACATTTCATGGTTGCAAAGTAGGAGTTACCCCTGCCAGTACCTCTACCCGTACTTGGACCACCTTGTGCACCTCTTCCTCTAGAATGGCCCCCTCTGAGATTAGCTTCATTGCTATGCGTAGTCAACTTGGCTTCTCCTTGGTTCCTTTGCCCATTTGCCTTGCTTTGGTAACCACCTCGGTGATTCATTTGATCTCTACCTCTGCCTCTACCACTATTATTAGAGTCCCCTTTCCTTTTGTTCCTCTCTTCCACCTTGGCAGAAATTTGATGACATTTTTGGATAGAGGTAGGAGTCCATAGGCTTATCTCCTCTTGAATGTTCCACTTTAGGCCACTTAGATACCTAGCCACCTTGATAGATTCATCTTCTTGGACTTTGGATCTAAGAAAAAGATTTTGAAATTCTTCAGTGTAGGAGGTCACATCAAGGTCTTTTTGCTTCAATCTCTATCTCTTCTTATGAAGTTGGACTTCATAATCCTTTGGTAAGTAGTTCTCCTTGATCTTACTCACCATGGCCTTCCAATTTGCATTAGGTAGCTTCCCCGTGCTAACTTTCTCTTCTTGAAGATACTTCCACCATGTCAAAGTTGCTCCCCTTAATCTTGATTTGGCAACCTTAACCATTTGAGCTTCTGTCACTCCCTCACACTCAAAGTGGTTCTCCATACCCTTAATCCATTCCATGACAGTGTCAATTTCCATCCTTCCACTGAAATGTGGCAATCCTTCAAAAGATTTAGTGTTCAAGGCCTTAATAGCTTTTACAAATGGTTCTTCATTGATCAAGGGATCTGGTTGAGATATAATGTCATCTAAGTCTATATTTTTCTTTCCTTTATCCTTGGTGTCTTCATCCCAAGATCCTAGTGTCCTCTGATCCACCACTTCTTGTAGTTTGTCCCTTATCTCACTCATAGCTTCTTCAAGTAGTCTATTCTTCTCCTTATGCTCTTCTACCTCCCTAGATAGCTCTACATTAGTGACCATTCTTCTCTCGCCTAATGATTCACCAGTATATAGAGACATGCACGGTCCACCAAATCTTTAACTCGCTCTGATACCAATCTGATGGGATGGGGTATGGGATAGACTAGCCTAGTCTATGCTCTTGGATCCTTTCCTTGGATCACCAGGTGTTCTAACCACACCCTAGGGTCTCTAGGACTTCCTCTGATTGTGGAATCCCTTGACCTTTCCCAATCCACCCACCAAAATTTGAATTTTCACTCCTAAGGTCTCATCTACTCATGAGACTCAAAGAACCCTTACTTAGGCTAATAAGGGTTTGGTTTATTCCACACCTTCTTAGGTCCTAGCAAGGATAGGATGGGTCTAGGATATGATTATCCATGCATTCACATGCCCCCAAGAGGTTTTCAACTTCCAACCCCTTACTGATTTCATTATTTAGTCTTTTTCCTACAAAATAGGGCTACAAGGAATGTGCCCCAATTAGGCCTCCTACCCAGATTTTTAGGGCTCCCTCTTGCAAATGATGCACATGCTTGTGAAACTTCCCAAAAGACCTGCTATTCATTTGGCAAGGGCTCTAGGATTTTTCTAGTTTGGGGCCTCCAAGTGTCCGTACACTGCCCTAGGTGGATTTTAAGGTTTTTAAGGGTTTTAAAGAGGGTTTTTAGGCCTGCCAGGGTCACAGTGTTGGTTTATTGGTTTTTCCACCCTATCTAGATTGGTGGATGCTTCTCCTCTTCACAAATGGTGCTCCTCTCACCCCTCTTCAACTCCTCCAAAGGGTGTATCCTCCTCTGTCCTTCCTTGCTCTCCAAGACCTTTGCAACTTAACCCTTCCTAGTCGCGCACTATCTAGTCTCACCTAGGAGTGGGTCTTTAGATGGTCTCCCTGCATCTTCAAGGGCCCTACTTGCTTTGAATTATTGTACAGGGTCTTCACTCTCATTCCATATGGTTTCATGGTGATTCCACAATGGGGAATGGAGTTATGAACCCATTGACACAAACCAGTCCAAAACTGGACAATGAGAAGGCAATTTACAAAATATTTACAAGCACACCTCACTTACAAATCAAAACCTAACCTAAATGCTCAAAAATGAATTAATTACACCATACAAGACACATAACATAGTTTTTCTCAAAAATCAATCCATTAACAATCTTCTTTTACTCCATTTGTGCCGATTGGTAACAAAATTGCAGTCACAGTCAAGTCACTTTGCTTGGGCCATACAACATATGACATACAACCCCCTCTCTTTAGGTTTGCAACTACTTATACTACCCTTTCCTTGGTCTGTGTGCCCATATTTTGGTTATCCATGCTATATTCAAGATTTGGACCACTAGGTGGAAAAGTTGCTTGACAACTTTGAAAAGTTGTCATGCAACTTTTGCAACTTTTGAGCAACTTTCTCAATGTTGCGTTTCTTGACTCCTAGGCCCACATTGGGCTCTCCTAAGGACACCTCCATGCTAAGAAGGACCCTAAACACCACAAAGGCACACATATCCTCTATTTTCAAGAAAAATTCAACTTTGACTTAAGACTCTAGGACCTCAACTAGGACCCTAACTAGGACCAATGGGCACATGGCCCTTATTTTATATACAATGGCTTCATTAAGAAGCAAGAACATAATCAAAAGAAAATGGTGGGAGCCCTTTGAAGGGTGCTCCTACACCATACCCCAAAAATGTCGCCATGCATTCAATACACATGCATCATGTCAAATCCCAATGCTTGGCACATTTGAGTTGACGGCCGAAACTAATGCATTAAATGATCTTTTATCACTTCATTTGCTATAAGGTATGAAGTGATTAATTTTTTAAACTTGTTCTTCATTGATACAGAGTCTTTGATAGATGGTTTTTCTGTTGGTTTTCGTTCGATTGGTTTCAACTGTGAAGGTGAGTTTTGATTCATATCTTCTCCAATGATTTTTAGCTATTTTTCTCTCTTGTAATAAAATTTGCTAGGAGAAATAAGGGTTGTTATTTATGAATTATGAAGTCCACTCTGCACCTTTTCGGAAATATTTTTAGTCTTGCTTCCACAAAACCCATTGTTAGTGATACAAACCTAAAAGGAGAGAATTTAGAGGCCTTGAAGGAATTGACGGTTCTTTTGGTTTAGAAATTCTAAGTAGTGGCCTCGTAGAGGCGGCAACCTTTTCTCCTGCTATCCTTGCCCAAAATTATTTAGGGAGTGCATCACGAGGTATGATCCTATTTTTGAAACTATCAAGAGAGATAATGGTGAAACCATCCTCATGATTAACAAGGAAGTCATTTCTTCTATTTTCAAATTGTCTGATTATAAGTTCTCAAATTTTTCTCCCACCCAATCAATCACTGAGTTCAACACAGATAAAACTGGACACTGAAATAATATAGCGAAGCATTGGTTGAAATTTCCTTAGAGGGGTGGCTCTAGGTTACCTAAGTATCCTAACAAAAATCACATGCTTCCCCACATCCATGATGTTATGTTATTGTTACACCGAGTTAGAGGTTCAGTTGAGGGCTACAACTTTGATGACTAGATTTATTGTTATGTGCAACTGGTGTTGGAAGGAAAGTAGTACCTTGACTAGGCAAAGTTTAATGCTGACTCCATGAGGGAACAACTGAGCATGGCGAAGAAGTTCAAGAAAAATTTATTTATGTCCTCATATTTGATATATTTCTTGGCATGTGTCAAAGAAATAATGAGAATTCCTGGGCAACTTGTTGAAGGAGATGTTTCTGTATATGACTTTTATCCCATGCTGTAAAAATATAATGCATTGCAAGGTTTTAGGAGAGTACATAATGCTTTCCTGAGAGACTTGTGTTATGAATTAAAGAACATGAAATCTAAAAGGATGTCTGAAGATGCCCAGGCATTAGTGAAAAGATATGGTAGTTTCTTTGTTCAGTTTCCTCATTTCTGTTATATAAGGGTAGGTGGTTTTGAAGAAGATCCTTTCAAACTTCCTCATTTTTGTTCAAATTGTTTTGTCCTTGCTAAGATCTATAGGCAGTTGTCTACCATAATTAAAAAATCTCAACCTAGAGATAAATGGGAGGATCATTTTCTTGTTCAATTGGGCATTTTATCTTGTAGTTCAATGTTAGATGCATTGAGCATAGGAGCTGACTTGAAATCCTATGCTGACTTGAACAATTTCAATTTTTCACTATATCATGAAAGGAAGGGCTTTGATAATAAAGGTTTCTCATGGAGTCATGGTTTGATGCCACACCTTCCAATCCCACACTTGGAGGACTTTTGGGAAGATTGTGGTGATGAACTTGAAGTGTTCAAAAGAGCAAATATGAGAATGGTTCTAGAACAGGTAGTTTCACTGCAGGTGAAACTTGATATAAGTGGGATCAAAGAGGATTATATTGAGCATTTTGAACCTGGATATCTAGACCAAGCTAAACTTGAAACATCCTGCATTAATTGGGATGTGGAAGAAGAGGATGAACCCTAGATTGGGTTAATAAGAAAAGAGAAATAAAATTAGACATCAAGATTGATACTATCAGAGATAATATGGTTTCTCTACATTCCCCAATTTTTTTTTCTAACCCCACTTCTATGCCTGTTCATGCAGGTAAAAATAAGAAGTCATCTCACACCAAGCATGAGCCTAATCATGCTTTGAACTTTCCTACCCCTCGATATACAAGGTCACATAGTGTTGCACAGAGGAAAATGGACTAGTTCAAAGACATAGAGGTAAAAGACAAGATCCTTTATACTCATATTTTTGAGGATGAGGACCTTAATATTGATATTGTCAACACTATGGAATCTCATGCAATCACTGTAGCCATGACACCCGTACCTAAAGTAACCAGAGGAACAAGTACAACTCCCAAATGGTTAACTACTTCAATAAGAAAGAAATGTAGCTTCATCCTAGTGTCCATCCCAATTCAAGACATGGTGGTCAAATACATGGAGAAGGGTCCCAAATAGAATAAGTTCAAAACAACTGCCAGATTGGATGTTGATGAAAAGACCGGGAGGTGGGTTGCTGAAATTGCTTCCTATAAGCCCAAAGATGAGAATAAGGAAATGAATGTAGAGGATTTTGAGGTTACCAAAGTGGATCTCGGGAACATGAGCAGAGACACTAACAACCACCTTTTCAAAGTGATGGCTAAGAAGATGCTCACCAGGTCAGAAAAAGACAAACAAGAGAAAATAGAACTGAAACGACATATCAAGATCCTAGCTCAATTAATTGATAACATAGGCTATTTTGGAGCACTTCCCATATCGCATGCTTCAGAAAGTTTTGAACCTACTTCACCAAAGAACAAGAAACTTATGAATCAAGTTCAGCGAGCCAAGAGCATCATAGGGGCCCTAGAGAAATGGATTGAAGGAGTGATTAGAGATGGTGAAAAATATATTACAAACTCCAGGAAGCTATGCAATGAAATGCAAAACCTCACTACAGAGATTTAGAAAAAAATTGTGCCATGGGAAAAGGAAGCGCATAAATGGGAAAATGTATTACCCATGCTCACCAAGATAGAAGAATATGGAGCCACAAATTTTTTAGCAGAAAATTCAATTAAATTGGTAACTAATGAGTGCCAGCTCTTCGTATTGAAGAAAACTATAATGTGGCAGGTAATTACATTCAAGTCTGTGATTTCTGATGCAATGGCCTCTATTTACGAGTTTCAGGAACTTCAGTGTAGCTTGGTCAATGAAAATAAAGTGGTTAACCCAGACCATGATTGGCAACTAGGACTTTGTGGGCTGAACACACAGGACATGGTAAAGGCATTTAGGCTACACATGGAGAAAGTTAAGGCCAAAGGAAACTTTACTCCTAAAGATATAACACAAATCACCCAAATTGAGTCCAAGACGTTCATTGGTAATGATCAGTTACCTAAGTATACCAAGAAAATGGTGAAGCATAGGTGGGACAGGGAAGCCGCAAAAGCAAAGATCAATGCCATGAAAAATCCGAGTCAATTTATAATTTAGGAGCTTGCAACTGCCCACGATGCCTAGAAAAGTGGAGGAGAGGATGACGATGGAGAAGAGGCATAACATGATGATAATGCTTTTTTCTAATTTTATATGCTTTTCATAACCGTAAAATAACTTTGGGACATCTATCCTTGAAATATGCTGTTGGTTTTTATAATTGTTTCAGAGGAGGTTGGGTTTTGAGGGAGACCTCCTTTGCTCTTTAAGAGACTACTATAAATTATATTAATATAGATAGAGAAGGGGTTAGAATGATATACTTAGATTTTTAGAAGTTTTGGTTTTGTCTAAAGGAAGTGATCAAATTTTCAGAATCTGAAATTGGAAAGAACTTATGAGTGTATTGTTATGTCTTTGTTGCATGAAATACATATATAAAGATCATATGCATTTTGAGGGGGAAATATTTGTAAACTATTAGCCTCTCATCTAAGAATGAAGTAGGCGGCCTTACGTGCTTTCGGGTTAAAAGCATATCAATTTTATTTAATTAGATTATTCCCTAAAT